>NC_065578.1:202562350-202864115 GCF_024542745.1 Macaca thibetana thibetana | reverse complement strand
ATTTTTTTTTTTTTCTTGAGACGGAGTCACTCTGTCGCCAGGCTGGAGTGCAGTGGTGCGATCTCAGCTCACCGCAACCTCCGCCTCCTGGGTTCAAGCAATTCTCCTGCCTTAGCCTCCCGAGTAGCTAATTTTTGTATTTTTAGTAGAGATGGGGTTTCACCATGTGGGCCAGGATGGTCTCCATGTCTTGACCTCGTGATCCGCCCGCCTCGGCCTCCTAAAGTGCTAGGATTACAGACGTGAACCGCTGCGCCCGGCCTTTTTTTTTTTTTTTTTTTTTTTTTTTTTGAGACAGAGTCTCACTCTGTCACCTAGGTTGGAGTGCAGTGGTGCAATCTCAGCTCACTGCGACGTCCACCTCCCAGGTTCAAGTGATTCTCCTGCGTCAGCCTCCTGAGTAGCTGGGATTAGAGGTGCACACCACCACACCTGGCTAATTTTTGTACTTTTAGTAAAGACGGGGTTTCATCATGTTGGCCATGCTGGTCTCGAACTCCTGATCTCAGGTGATCCACCCACCTCAGCCTCCCAAAGTACTGGGATTACAGGCGTGAGCCACCATGCCCAGCACAATTTTTTCTTTTCTTTTCTTTTTTTTTTTTTTTTTGAGACAGTTTCATTCACCCTTTTTGCCCAGGCTGGAGAGAAATGGCGTGATCTCAGCTCACCGCAACCTCCGCCTCCTAGGTTCAAGCGATTCTCCTCAGTCTCCCAAGTAGCTGGGATTACAGGTACCTGCCACCACGCCCAGCTAATTTTTTGTATTTTTAATAGAGACGGGATTTCACCATGTTGGCCAGGATGGCCTCAATCTCTTGACCTGTTGATCCGCCTGCCTCAGCCTTCCAGAGTGCTGGGATTACAGGCATGAGCCACTGCGCCCGGCCACCCAGCGAAATTTTCTAAAGTAAAAATTATTTTGGCTAGGTAACATATGACACTGATTTTAAGAAACACTGTTTCGGCAGGGCACAGTGGCTCACGCCTGTAATCCCAGCACTTTAGGAGGCCAAGGCGGGCAGATCACTTGAGGTTAGGAGTTTGAGACTAGTCTGACCAACAAGGTGAAACCCCGTCTCTACTAAAAGTACAAAAATTAGCCATGTTTGGTGGCGCTTGCCTTTAATCCTAGCTACTTGGGAGGCTGAGGCAGGAGAGTTGCCTGAACCCGGGAGGCTGAGGTTGCAGTGAGCCGAGATTGCGCCACTGCACTCCAGCCTGGTCAACAGAGCGGGGGTCCATCTCAATAAAACAAAAACCCAAAACCCACCATTTTATAAAAACAGAATCTAGACCCCATGTCCCCACAGTAGGGGGATAGCATTTAAGGACTGAGCCAGAATTACCAGCTCTGCTTTTAAGGCGGGAAGTTGACTAACAGGAAAAATCGAAACAGAAAGAAAACTATGGCTCTATTATGAATGACAGATTTGGGGGAATATCAGAATTCTTAGGGTGCAAATTTTCTCAAGTGTTTAACAGATGTAGTAAGGCTTAATTTCAAATTGAGTTCCATTTTCTCAACTGATGTATTTCCATCATTCCCTAGAACCTGACACCAACTCCTGACTTTACTACCTGTTTCTCAAACAATTGTCTCTTCCTCTCCATCCCTGCCACTACCCTTCCCCCCTTATCTATGCTGTCCCCAGAAAAATCCATCGGAAACACTTCTCACCATGTCCTCGACCGGCTTATAAGCCTTTCCAAGTCCCACCTGAATTAAGAGATGCTTATCAGCAGGTATCACACAAACCAGACATAAAGTGAGGAACATAAGGTCCCTGGCCTCAAACTTGTACTATTTGGCTAGATCTGTCCTTCTGCCATCTCTCCTTCGGCCATTTTGCCCCTCACATTTTACTCTATTCACTTGGAATAGCATACAGTTCCCTCGGAACATGCCTTTGTGTTCCTTCTTCCCTTTGAAAGGTTCTTCCCCACCCTTCTTTAAGCGGGCTAACTCGACTCACTGTACACGATTCAACTTTGGATGTTGTCTCCTCCAAGAAATATCCCCGGAGTCCTGGGCTGAGCTAATTGTCTTTCCTACAGTTTACCCACAGCACCTAGCCAAAACCCTTGCCATAGCATTTAGCAAACTGTACAGAGATTAATGTGCATTTGTCTTACTCCCCAACTAGGCTGAAAAGCTCGAGGGCATGGACCGTCTTAGCTACTTCACAGCCCCAGAACCTTGTGTGGTTTTGACTCAGGAAGCATTTAATTACACATAATTTGTTATACTCATTTAGAGAAAATGATCCTCTATGAAAATATAACTATATAAACAATACACATTTTAATAGCTATTTATAAATATTTATTAAACATTTTTAACTTAATGCTTTAAGAAGTATCAAAACTTGTGAACATCCAACCAGTCTAAAATGAAAAGGGCTGATAAGTGTTATGAATGGTGAACAACTAAAACTCTCATATATTGCTGGTAGGAGTGTAAACTGGCAGAATTTACTAAAGCAAAACAGAAATATACCCGTGACTCAGCAATTCCACTCCTGAATATATTCCCAACAGAAAAGAATGTTCTCAGCAGCATTATGTTTACCAGCCCCAAACTGGAAAAAATTCAAATGTCCATTAACATTAGAATGGATGAAGAAATTCTGGTATATTCATACAAATGCAAGAGCAATGAAAATGAACTCCTGCTACACATAAGAACAAAGATATTACTTTATAAAGTTCAAAAATAATCTGCGATGATGGGGTGAAAACAGTGGGGACCTCTGGAGGTGGTGAGGGTCATGGGTATCAACTGGGAACAGACACCTATAGGAAGCCTGTGGCAATGGAAGTGTTCTCTAACTTCAGCTGGGTAGTAGTTACACAGGTGAACACTGTAGAAGTTTACCCAGCTGTGCACTTAAGATTTGTGCACCTGTATTACAATGAAGTGAAGGAAAACTGCAATAAAAGAAAACTTGTGAACAACTGTTAGGGCTATGCCAACAGCATGTACAGCCACAAGACAAAAAGTAAACTGATAAAAGTATCTTTGTCCTTTCCCTATAACATGGAAAAGATATTTTTTTTTTAAAAAGATTACTTTAAATGCACAAATGGTATTCCTTTTATTATAATGGTTTAAACTTGGCTGAAAGTTCAAAATACTATTTCCAGATAACTTTCCACTGTTACATAAACTAGGCAACCTTGTTTTGTTTATGTTATACGTATCAGTTACTTATCAGCACAGAATTTTAACCACTCTGCTAAATTTTGAGAAAACAGCTAAACTCAATATAAAATCTGGCCTACAGAATTATAGTGGCTATTTGTTACTAAAAATATTCCAAAATAAATTTACTTATTTCCCTATGTTCCATATTCTTTAACTTAAAATCTGCTGCCACCGTTTAGTAAAAGTGGGACAAATAAAATTCTTTAAAATCTAGAAAACACAGTTCCTGTTAAGATTCTGCAAACAAAAAAATAAATAAATAATACAATTTGAGTACTCTAAAACAATATACTTTGTAGTCTAGATTGTGGTTTTGGTCAGTATGTCTGACACTATGAAGATTTACATCAGTTCAGGGAATGAGTTCTAATACTATTAATAAAGAAATAGTCAATATAACCAAATACCTGCCAGGATTCCCCATATGAGTGTTTCTAGGAAAGTATACAAATGAAAAGATAAACAGATTTTTAAAACCCTTAAGAGCAAGAAAGAACAAAAGTATCTAAAAATTATACATGACAGGCAGAACTTGGGTTACAGTATACCTAAGGCAAGAGTGAATGTAGCACCCTGAGACATAAAACATTTTCAAATTACAATCTTATATGTGGATATATAAAATAGGACATTTTGTATTGGTTATATGAACTGGATTATAACCTACAAATCTCAGTATTAACCAGAACTTCCTGACTGGCTGACAGAGCACATTAGTGAGGTAATACAGGTGGTATTTGAGATTTTGAAACCTTTTTCAAAGACTTTCTTCAGCTTTTGACTTTGATGCTGTCACCTTCTAGGCACCAGTCCAAGTGCTCATTAATCTGAGACTCCAAAACTTCATTCTGACAAACTGGGCAATTAACCATTTTGCTCTGGCTGGATGAACTGCTGGAATTCTGAGTTGTAGTTGTAGGATATGAACTGTACTTTGGATCATTACCACTGCTTTCTATTTGTTCTTTCTTGATAAAAAAATTGTCAAAAACAGTCTTATCTTCTAGCCGAGGTCGTTTATTTGGGAATGTATCTTCAGACCCACTCACATCCCAGGATGGCGTCACAGATGTTGATTCCATTACTTTTGAAGAATTTCTTAAGGATATCTTAGAAGATGAAACCCTTCTTTGAGAACTAGAAGATACTGAGTTTTTAGGGATGTTGCCAACTGTTTCACTTTTCCTTGGAGATCCATTCACACCTCTGAAAGCCTTTTGGTTGGCAACTGATACTCTAGGAAAGTAGTTGCTTAGAACATTTTGGTGACTGTTATTAACAGCAGGGGAGACCAGATGAGAATTTTTACTTGAACCATTCTGTTCAAATTTCACCTTGATTTTAGAATTAGGTCTTACAGCATTTGCTGAATGGTTTTGATTTAAAAGATCTTGCGTTTTATTAATGGCATGTGAAGTGATCAATTTCCCAGGTGAAGGTAAATTGCTTGCTTCTCCTAGAACATATCCTTTCCCACTAAAAGGGATTACTAGCTGGGCCTCACCTCTGTTGGGTTTATCTGCAAAAAAAGCAAAGAAGTGTAAGTGCCTCAACTCAAAAGAAATACAGTAACAAACATTAAACTAATGTACAGTTTTCTCAAAATGAAGAAATAATATTTTATTCTATCTTACATCCATATAATCCTATTAATGAGAGGACAATCTTCAGAATTCAGAGTTCTGATATTGAGAGAATATAAACGATAAAAAAAAAAATTCTCTCATACTTAAATAAAAAATGTTATGCCAAAGACCAGTAACAAGGCAACATTTACCTTGAAAATGACTTAGTCCTTAATGTGTAATTCCAGGAGGGAAAATCTGCTGCCTCATTCTTATCTTTCCTTCTACTTATGAAAATGAAGATACGGTCTTTCCACATCACTTCATCTATAGCTCCTTCACTCAATAATTAAAGATTTGGGAAATATAGCCTATGTTCTTGGGTTCTACCACATCAAATCAACAACTTCCGAAGGGAAGAAGCATCTTCAGTAACTCTGAACTTCACAGGAAAAGGGTAAATCTTGAAGATGAAGTACTTGCAAATATATGTCATATCCTTTTCCCATTCTTTGAATGAACATACATACATCAATAGAAGTCACTTGGATAGAATCCAACTGATAGGAAGGGGTGTAGTTAGGACGTATATTCCGGGCATTGTTACTTGAATTATTGTTTTTATTTTGACAATCTTTTTGCCTTCTGTTTCCTAATAACTCAGTGAGTCAAGATAGGGAAAGGAACTTTACCTCAAATATTATCAGAGATTGAGTTTTGTTTCTTTGAATTAAAAGAAACTGAAAAAAGTTAAAATAAAAATAAAAATTGAAATATCAGTGGAAACTATTCCTACTTTTACTTACTTCTGTACAAAGTCTATTTTCCTACCATCATTTCATGGACGATGGGATTTTTTCCTTAAGTCTACACTTGAAGACTTAGTCTACACCAGAAACAATCCTTAAGCTTATCTTAATACCAGTTCTCTGAAGGACAGTATTGTCTTTACATCGTAGCTATGGTCACGTAAAAGTCAGAAGGAATGCACACGAAGGTACCTTTATTCTCTGCGGCTGATACTGGTTGCTTTCCTAGTTTTGTCTTTCCTTTGCCTTTTTTTGAGTAATTCTCTGGTTCCTTGATTTTCATGTAAGTGCCTCCACAGGTTTTCTGGTGCTCAGCCCACCAATAGTCATGAGCAGAGGGTTCCCTGTTAGTAGCTCTTTTGACATAGCCGTAATAGGGCGGCCTGTGCTGGCACGGTCCATCGCAGCGCCACCAGTGTCGCCGATATTCATCCACCTCATCGTGAAAAGTATGGTAGACCTGAGGGGAGAGAGAATTTTTTGTATTCAATAAGCAAGTTAACAACTGCAAGAAAACGATGTACATAAGCAGTCTTTTTTTTTTTTTTTTTTTTTTTTTTTTTAATTTTTGAAACTTTGTTTCCCAGAGCTTTCTGAAGAGTTCTATTTTGGGAAAGAAAGCAACTATATTTAGTTTCTGTTCAAAAGTTGATTTTAATGGGAAATGGCAGCAGTTAATACTTCATAAACTGTGTAAAGATAGACGCATGCGGGATCAGACGACAAAAAATCTTTTAAAAACAAAACCACAGAAAATCTTCATGAATGCTAACAGTTTCAGAAATCAAATCTGTAAATGATCAAAAATTAGGATAAAGATTTTATATAATACCGTACTAAAATAAGAATCATTCCCACTGCTAAATTGAAATTTTCCCTATAAGTAACAATAGGAAAAGGGTTCTAAAGGACTAAACTACTCCCTATAAATGCCTGACCCTAACAACACAAGTATCTTACCCAGAGAAGCTTCTGCTAAGCTCACTCTCCACATTCTCAAAGTTCTTTGCTTATGTCTCTGTAATAAGCCTTATGGGGTACCATTCTATCTGTTTATAAATATTTCTCTTACCAGACTGAAAAGTTCTCCAGGATCTGAATGTTTTAATTTTTTGTGTCCCTAATGGCTAATATAGTGCTTTTTGTACCAGGAAGGTGCTCAGTCAGAAAAGCAGCATTCATTGAATCAAATAAAATTCTCTGAAGTGTGCTTTTCAGGCCTTAAGTAGGATGCCTTCTTTTTTCACCCTCTAGACAAAAATCCTATTTAGAATCCAAGCAGAAAACAGGTAAGGGAAAAGATCTGACTGAAAAGGGGGTCAGCCCTCCCAGCACGGTAGCACAGAGGACTACAGAGCACCATTTGAAATGACTCCTAAATGACTATGGGTACTTTATTCTTCTGCCTTCTCAGTGGAACTCTGTGTAAGAGTAAGAAGCATCTGTATATAAGATTTTGGTTTTTTACCAAAGACATTTAGCTTTCTAATAAATTCTCCTTGTGGGAAAGAATGTTAAGCTTTCTATAACTCTATAGTTTTAAACTCACTATTGCTCCATCCTAAGCAAAAAATTTCTACTACTCAAGCATGCAAAGAATGCACATTATATTAAATGCAGAAGGGACTGAAGGACATAGGTTTTAAGGCAAAGAAGCATGGGAAACCCCGCACTCTATTATGTTCAGAACTCTTGACTTAATTCATTCCCAAAAAAGACAGGGAAATGGATCTGTTTTGTTTGTCTTGTGACATGGACTAGCTCTGTTTGCCCAGGCTGGAGTGAGGTGGCATGATCTTGGCTCACTGCAACCTCCGCCTCCCAGGCTCAAGTGATCCTTCTATCTCTGTCTCCCGAGTAGCCGCGACTACAGGCATGAGCTACCACGCCTGGCTAATTTTTTTATTTTTTTGTGGAAACAAGTCTCACTATATTGCCCAGGCTGATCTCAAACTCCTGGGCTCAAGTGATCCTCCCACTTCGGCCTCCCAAAGTGCTGGGATTACAGGTGTGAGCCACCACACCCAGCCTGGATCTGTTTTGCTTCCAATTCCTGTAACTCCTAAAGCATGGGAATGTGACTTTTAACAATGTAGTCACTAAAATAAAATTACTCTACAATGTAGGTATCCTGTGGAGTTCCTTATAACAGGATGTAACCTGTAAAAGCAAGGAGTGTTCACTCCTTAAAACGTCTCCTAAATAAAAACACACAGATATCTAAGATAAAAGAACAGATACTCTTCCAACTGAACAATGGGATGTATACAAGGGCTTTGCTTATAGTATAAGTTCTGGTTAAGAAACTAAATGTATTTTATACAAGCAACTCTATAATTCTCTTGCTAACCTGGATTTTATGTCTGATTTTTTAAAAACTGCAAGACACTTTCCTAATGTTGAAGTAACTAAGAATTAAATGAGGTCTTTAGAAAATTAAAACTGATAGCTAGAAAACAGTAATACATGGAGAGGCCAGGCATGGTACCTCATGTATATAATCCCACCACTTTGGGAGGCTGAGATGGGAGAATCATTTGAACCCATGAGTTCAAGATCAGCCTGGGCAACATGGTGAGACCCTGTCTCTAAAAAAAAAAAAATTTTTTTTTAAATTAGCTTGACATTGTGGCACACATCTGTAGCCCCAGCTACTCAGGAGGCTGAGGTGGGAGGATCACTTAAGCCCAGGAGGTTGAGTCTGCAGTGGGCTATGAATGCCCCACTGCATCCAGCCTAGGCAACAGAGCAAGACCCTATCTTAAAAATAAATAAATAAATAAACAAACAAAACATGGCGGTTGAGCACTGTTCATTTTCTATCACACTGGATTTTGTTGCCTTTTAAAGGAAGGAAATACCCAAACATAAGAAAGAATTTAATCTATCCTATTAATATTCAATTCAGTATTTGTCAAGTCCATGTAAGGACAGTACCTTATACACCTTATACAGATGTATTATAAAGATGGGCAAGACCTACCCTGTGTTCAAAAGTATGAAAGTAGCATAAAAAATTGTAATAGCTTAAATATCTGTTGAGGATTCAAAAGAGGGAGAAATGAGATGCCACTGGAATGATGAAAAGCATTCGGACAAAAAACAGAGCAGGGGCACGCCTTAGGGAAGCTGCGCAGGGAGGTCAAAAGTGCAGTTAAAGAAAGAGGACACAGGCAGCAGAGTTGGAGGCAGTAAAAAAGGAACAAGGTTATTTAATAAAACGAATACAATTAAACTAATATTTAATTAGTGTCAGATTGGCTAAAATGTTTAGACGTGCTTTCTCCTTTAATCCTTTCTCCTCACAAGGATCCAACAGGCAGGTATTGTTATTACTCTCATTTGCCATGGGTATAAAATGAGGCATAGAAAAGTTAGTAATTGGAGGAGCCAGGATTTGAATCCAAGCAGCCTGACGCCTCCAGCTTTTTGAACCTTAGGCTTTGCCATCTCCTACAATGCCATACAGAGATATGAATCGAAGAATTCTGATGAGGGAATAACATCTGCAATGGTAGCAGGATATAGGATGGACTAAAGAAGACAATAATAAGGAAACAAAGTTAAGAGATCATTATGATTCCAGAAGAGAGGTACTGCAGGCCTGAGTTACCTACGTGTAAAATGTTGACCCCGAAGAGGTCAGAGGCCTCGGGGATATCACTGGCTCTGCTGCCATTCTACCATGTGGTCCCAGACAAGCCAATTCGCTTCTCTAGGCCTCTCGTTCGCTGTGGAAAATCCTCAAAGATATTCGTTTCTACCTAGTTCTCTACTTCCAATTAAATCTCAGGAGTTACTGAATAAACTACTAAATATCATAAATACATATGGCTTTCTGTACCGTTATATTGGCTCCAGTCAGGCTGTTGATGCGATGCATATGTTTACAAAATTCTGGACCATGCCCTTCTCGGTCTTTGTCATTATTAGTGACAAATAAATAGGCATGTATCATTTCATGCAGGAGGGTCTGGAACATAAAATAATCAAATTATTTTAAGAGTTTGTATGACACTTCGGAAAATATACATTTTCTTATTCTATCTGGAGTCTTTTCTGTATCACAGCTTCCTTCAGAACTGATAAAACTCATTCTAGGCCGGGTGCAGTGGCTCACACCTGTAATCCCAACACTTTGGGAGGCAAAGGTGGGAGGATCGCTGGATCCCAGTGGTTCGAGACCAGCCTGGGCAACATGGCGAAACCCTGTCTCTACAAAAAAAAATACAAAAATTAGTCAGGTGTGGTGGTGCGTGCCTGTAGTCCCCGCTACACTCAGGAGGCTAAGGTGGGAAGATCCTCTGAGCCTGGGGAGGTTGAGGCTGCAGTGAGCTGTGACTGTGCCACTACACTCCAGCCAGGGTGACAGAATGAGACACTGTCTCACAAAAACAAAACAACAACAACAAAAAACCCACCTCATTCTATAAAAATTATATAAGCACACATTCACAAAACATCACATACGAGTTGGGGATCCCAACTCTGAAAATCCAAAATGCTCCAAAATCAGAAACTTTTGAGCACCAACATGACACTCAAAAGGAAATGCTCATTGGAGCATTGCAGATTTTCAGATTTGGGATGCTCCACCTGTAAGAATAACACAAATATTCCAAAATCCAAAATAAATATGAAATCCAAGACACTTCTAGTCCCAAGCATTTTGGAGAAGGGGTACTCAAATTTGTGTAATATCTGAAGCTCTGAAAATCACAGGTTAAGAACTCCCTGTTCTAGGGAGACCTTTTTAACTATAAATCAAAATCCAGAAAAATCAATGAATTCAACTACCTAAAAACTTTAAAATTCTTTTTTTTTTTTTTTTTTGAACAGGGTCTTACTCTGTCACCCAGGCTAGAGTGCAGTGGCTCAATCTCTGCTCACTGCAACTTCTGCCTCCCAGGTCCAAGTGATTCTCATGCCTCAGGCTCCTGAGTAGCTGGCACTACAGGCGTCCCCCACCATGCCTGGCTAATTTTTGTATTTTAGCAGAGACAGGGTTTGGCCATGTTGGCCAAGCTGGTCTTAAACTCCTGACCTCAAGCAATCTGCCCGCCTCAGCCTCCCAAAGTGCTGGGATTATAGGGGGCAGCCACTGCACCCAGACAAAACTTTAAAATTCTATAGGAAAAAAACACCAAGTAAAAAGATAAACTCAGAAAAATATATGTATAACTCTTACCACAGGCTATTCCTAATAGACAAGGAACTCCTAATGTCAACAGGAAAATGACAACCCAATTTCAAAATGGGCAAAGACCATGGAGCTCACAGAAGTAGCATAAATGACCCAGACACAAACGAAAAAATGCCCAGCTTCTGGCTCACGAGGTCAGGAGATTGAAACCGTCCTGCTCAACATGGTGAAACCCTGTCTCTACTAAAATACAAAAAAAAAATACAAAAAAAAATTAGCCGGGCATACTTGCGCCAGCCTGTAGTCTGAGCTGCTCGGGAGGCTGAGGCAGGGGAATCGCTTAAACCCGGGAGGCGGAGGTTGCAGTGAGCCGAGATCGCACCACTGCACTCCAGCCTGGGTGACAGTGAGACTCCGTCTCCAAAAAAAAAAAAAAGAAAAAGAAAAGAAAAGAAAAAATGCCCAACTTTATTTATAAAAAGAGAAATGCGAATTAACACTACACTAGGATGGTCAGGCGTAGTGGCTCATGCCTATAATCCCAGCACTTTGGGAGGCTGAGGTGGGAGGATTGCTTGAGGCCACGAGTTCAAAACCAGCCTGGTCAACATAATGAGACCTTGTCTCTACAGAAAAATTATAGTGAGACCTTGTCTCTACAAAAAAATTAAAATAAAACAATTAGCTGTGCACCTGTAGTTCTAGCTACTCAGGAGGCTGAGATGGGGGGATCGCTTGAGGCCAGGAATTCAAGGTTGCAGTGACGTATGATTACCTCCAGCCTAGACAACCCAGCAAGACCCTGTCTCAAAAAACAAAAAAAACCCCCAAAACCCAACACTACACTAGGATGTTATTTATTGCTTATCAAGATTGGTAAAACTCCTAAAGTTTGACACCATTAGTAAAGCCAAGGGAAAATAAACATTCCTATATATTGCTGGTGGGAGTGCAATTCTCCTATGGAAAATTTGGTAGCATCTAACAAAATTACAAATGCATTTGTTTTCTCAGAGAGCAATACCTAGACTAGCATGCACGGTCATACGTACAAGGTGTATTCACTGTGACACTGCTTATAATAGCGAAAGATTAGAAATAACTCCAGTGTTTTGTACATCCATATAATGGAATTCTATGCAGCCATAAAAAAGAATGAGAAGGATCTATGTGAAATGGTTTGGAGAAAGCTATAGAGTGTATTAATTAAATTAATTAAAAAGACAGGGGGCCGGGCACGGTGGCTCACGCCTGCAATCCCAGCACTTTGGAAGGCCAAGGCAGGTGGATCACCTGAGGTCAGGAGTTCAAGACCAGCCTGGTCAACATGGTAAAACCCCATCTCTACTAAATACACAAAAATTATCCAGGCGTGGTGACAGGTGCCTGTAATCCCAGCTACTTGGGAGGCTGAGGCAGAGGCAGGAGAATCGCCTGAACCTGGAAGGCAGAGGTTGTGGTGAGCCGAGATCACGACACTGCATTCCAGTCTGGGCAGTAAGAGTGAAACTTCGTCTCAAAAAAGTAAAAAAAAGAAAAAAAAGAAAAAGACAAAGTACAGAAGACTATACATAGTATTCTGTGTAAGAAAAATTTCGTGTGGTGGTGAGGAGGAATAAAAATGGATAGAAATATTTGCAAAACAGAAAAATGAAAGAGTAAAAAGAAACTAACGGTTCCTACAGCAAGTAAGGAGTTCAAGATAGAGGAGGACATTGAACAAGACATCTCTGTATATAGCTTTCTACAGTTTTTGGGTTTTGATTCAGAAATCATGAAAACTTTAAAACAAGCACTAAAACCTACTGCTCATTCCACACCAAAGATGCACAAGTTTCTGTGCAAAATTAACAAAAGCATTTAAGGTTGCTGGGGTTTTTGCTCTAAAAAATACAAATAATTTTTTTAAGCAAAAATCATAAAGATCTTCAAAGACATACCTTTTTCATGATCCTCCATAACTTTTTTAAAAAAGAATTTCCATCAGAAGAACTAGATTGTCATTAATGAATTTTAGTCTTACAAAATTATGCTGAACAGAAAAATGAGAGAATCAAACATTTTAACTTGGTCATTCATATATCCCTCTAAAAATTATCAACTGTTTAATCTCTTAAAAGGAACTTTACTTATTCATCTTATTATTTCTCAGAGACAGGGTCTCACTTTTTCACACAGACTGGAGTGCAGTGGCATGGTTATATTTCACTGCAGCCTCAAATTCCTGGCATCAAGTGATCCTTCTGTCTCAGCCTCCTGAGTAGCTGGGATTACAGGCGCATGCCACCACATCCGGCTAATTTTTTTCAAGATGGTGACAAGGTCTCACCATCTTGCCCAGACACGTTTCCAACTCCTGGGCTCAAGCAATCCATCTGTCTTGGCCTGGGATTACACGCATGAGCCACTGTGCCCAGCCAGAACTTTATTTTTCAAGTAAATGCCACTCAACGAAGAAGATTTAAATTCAAGAAAGGTACTGCAAAAGTTTCTCAACATTCTAAATTAGAGTAATGATAAAGAACTATTCTCACAAAGGAGAAACAAATTTAGGTTCCTGATTTTGGGTTCAATTTAACTAAACATTAAAAACATCTTGAAAATGGTACTGAACTTTTTTCTGTATCTATCATTTTCCACGTTTAGTTTTAATTCAAGGATCTATACAACACAGTCCCAAAATACCTGTTTTCCACGACTGTTCTATCCGATCAAAATGAACCACCTCTAGTCCTAAATATGCCCCCAGTTGTCTGAACTCATTTTTGTTCACATTATTCCCACTCTTTCTGCCAAGAGTAGCCTCCTGTCCTATCTCTGCTTGTCAAAAGTACAATTCGTCCTCTAATGCTCACCTCTCCACGTTTTAATCAGCAGGAGTGACGAGCTGAATGGTAAAGGGGACAGAACAAGAGCCTTGGAGTCAGGGATACTGGAACCTAAACCCACGATCACATGCATGAGACCTGGGACAGGTTCCAAGTGGCTCCTCATCCCTAAAATGGGGTATCCTCATTTTGCATGGCTGTGGTAAACGCTACGTTCAGGTCAAAGTCTGACACACAATAAGCGCTCAATAGCGAGCAGTAGGAGTGGTGATGGCAGTAATAAAATGTACAGTTATACAGCGTTTCTTGACCTCCTCAACCAGATAAAGTCTGTTCCTTTTCTGAACTCCCTTCACTATGACTTAGTTAACTACAGTTGTGCCTCACTTGACAGGGATATGTTCTGAAAAATCCATTGTTAGGAGATTTTGTCATTGTGCAAACATCTTAAGGGTGCACTTACACAAACCTAGATGGTATAGCCTATAAACACCTAGGCTATAGAGTACAGCCTGCTGCTCCTAGGAAACAAACCTGTACAGGATGTTACTGTACTGAATGCTGTAGGCAAGTGCAACACAATGGTAAGTATTTGTGCAACTAAATATAAAGAAGATAAATGGTACAATAAAAATATGGTCTTGGCCGGGCGCAGTGGCTCATGCCTGTAATCCCAGCACTTTGGGAGGCCGAGGCGGACGGATCATAAGGTCAGGAGATCGAGACCATCCTGGCTAACATGGTGAAACCCCGTCTCTACTAAAAAAAATACAAAAAATTAGCCGAGCGTGGTGGCAGGCGCCTGTAGTCCCAGCTACTCGGGAGGCTGAGGCAGGAGAATGGCATGAACCCGGGAGGCAGAGCTTGCAGTGAGCCAAGATACGCCACTGCACTCCAGCCCGGGCAACAGAGGGAGATGCCGTCTCTAAAAAAAAAAAAAAAAATATATATATATATATATATATATGGTCTTGGCTGGGCACAGTGACTCACACCTGTAATCCCAGCACTTTGGGAGGCTGAGGCAGGAGGATCACCTGGGGTCAGGAGTTCAAGACCAGCCTGGCCAACATGGTGAAACCCCACCTCTACTAAAAATACAAAAAGTAGCCGGGTGTGGTGGCACACACCTGTAATCCCAGCTACTTGGGAGGCTGAGGTAGAAGGATCTCTTGAACCAGGGAGGCAGAGGCTGCAGGGAGCCGAGATCATGTCATTGCACTCCAGCCTGGGCAACAAGACCAAAACTCCATCTCAAAAAACAAAAATAAAAATAAATAAATAAATAAATATATGGTCTTATAATCTTATGGGACCACTGTTATACATGGGGTCCATCATTGACTAAAATGTCATTTTGTAACTTTCTGCCAATAGGAAACGCTCACTTGATACCATTATACATTCCCCATTCTCTTCCCACCCACTACTTAAAACCATTTTTTTTCATGTGTTTATGTAATCATTTACCCAATACATATTCATTAAGCAACTCTTCCAGTTAGGGCTCCTTGTAAGCCTGATTTGGTTAATTATGCTGTTCAACTTTTTAAAATGTGTATTACTTTTTTCTGCTTATTCATTGGGTTACTAAGAAGGTTGTGTTAACATTCTGCAAGTATGAGGCTGGGTATCGTGGCTCACACCTGAATCCCACCACTTTGGGAGGCTGAGGCAGGAGGATTGCTTGGGCCTGGGAGGTTGAGGCTGTAGTGAGACAGGGTCTTGCTCTGTCACCTAGACTGTACTGCCGTGGTGTGATCTCAGCTCACTGTAACCTCCGCCTCCCAGGTTCAAGCGACTCTTGTGCGTCAGCCTCCTGAGTAGCTGGGACTACAGGTGTGTGTCACCACACCCAGCTAATTTTTTGTATTTTTAGTAGAGATAGGGTTTCACCATGTTGGTCAGGCTGGTCTCAAACTCCTGGCCTCAAGTGATCCACCTGTCTCAGCTTCCCAAAGTGCTGGGATTACAAGCATGAGCCACTGCGCCCAGCCTGATTGTAGATTCTTTTTGCTTCTGCTAACTTATGCCTCATAAAATTTAAAGCTACGTTATTACTTTTAGGGACATTATGTATTGCTGTTTAATAGATTGTTTTATTATTATAAAATATCCCACTTTTCCTCTAGTAAAACTTCTTCCCTTGAAGTCTTCAGTCTGATACTAATACTGGTTGAACATCCCTAATTTGACAATCCAAAATCTGAAATGCTCCAAAATCCAAAACTTTTTGAGCACTTACAAGATGCTTAAAGGCTATGTTCTAAGGAAATGCACACTAAAGCCATTTCAGATTTGGGACTTTTGGATTAGGAAAGCTCAACCAGTAAGTATAGTGCAAATATTCCAAATTAAAAAAAAAAAATCTGAAATCTGAAACACTTCTGGTCCCAAACACTTTGGATAATGAGTACTCAACCTTATAGCCACAATAGTTTTCTGCTGTTAAGTGTTTGGATGATTACTTTTCCTCATCCTTTTAATATAAGTGTGTCTTTACTGTAAGCATGCCATTCCATGTATTTAATGGAGTGTTTAGTCCACTGACATTTAATTATTGATACTTTGTTTACACCTACCTTTCTCTTTGTATCATCTGAGCTTTGTTCTTTTTCATTCATCAAGTATTTCTACTGTACCATTTTACATTTAGTAGCTATTTTTTAAACAAATTGTGGTAAAAAAAATTAACAAAATTCCCCATCGTACCCATTTTTATGTGTACAGTTCGGTGTTGAGTATATTCACATTGTCATGTAATCCACTGCCTTTTATTATCCTTAAAAACAGCATCTCTCATCTCCAAGCATGTTTTAATATGTTTCCCACCCCATGCTGAGAAACTACCACCCTGCTCTTTTGTACAGATTTTTTGTTTTTTTGGGTTTTTTTGAGACGGAATTTCGCTCTTATTGCCCAGGCTGGAGTGCAATCGCGCAGTCTCAGCTCACTGCAACCACCACCTCCTGGGTTCAAGAGATCCTCCTGCCTCAGCTCCCACTGCTCCATTCTGCTAGCAGAAGTACCAGCTCTAAATGTGAAGCGTGCACTCACACTGGTTTCTGCTGCCAGCTCGGCTAGGTGTCCTGAGCACACAGCAGTGTGGCAGCCCAACTGAGGAGAATGAAAATTTGTGTTTCTCAACAGGAAGATGTGGATCCTGTTTTCTCTGCTTCTAAATACATAACTTAAGCCAGTTACTTCACCTTTCTGAACCTTAATTTCTTTACTCATAAAAATGAAAATAGCAACACATGAACATAAACAGGGCTGTTGTACAATCAAAGCAGATAATATACCTAGAAGCCTTTTTTTTTTTTTTTTTTTTAAGATGGAGTCTGGCTCTGTAGCCCAGGCTGGAGTGCAGTGGTGCAATCTCGGCTCACTGCAAGCTCCGCCTCCCAGGTTCACACCATTCTCCTGCCTCAGCCTCCCGAGTAGCTGAGACTACAGGCGCCCGCCACCACGCTCGGCTTTTTTTTTTTTTTTTTTTTTTTTTTTTTTTTTTTTAGTAGAGACGGGGTTTCACCGTGTTGGTCAGGATGTTCTCGATCTTCCGATCTCGATCTTCCGACCTCGTGATCCACCCGCATCGGCCTCCCAAAGTGCTGGGATTACAAACGTGAGCCACCGCACCCGGCCTCTAGAAGCCTTTTTTTTCCCACTATGAAGCACTATAAAAAACATAAGGTGTTCATTATTATTTGCCCCATAATTCAAGTTTGCACTGAGGGCAAAGAGACTTTTTAAAAGATACATACAGGTGAATTCACAGCAGTCTAAATCAATGACAAGCATTTGTAAATTACTGAGCTAGGAAGCAAGTTTACATGAAAAATACCTCTACAAGATCCTTTCTTGGTCTCAACTTTAAAAGGGGTTCGCTGAGACGGATGGAACACATTCCACCCTTCCCTTCATAGCTGCATATCCCAGCACACCTAGAAAACAATCACCATAAAAATGTGTTACATTGACCAAATACGCCCAAGTCCTTACACATTCTTGGGTAATGCACACTAAGAGAACTCATTTGGCAGATGGCTTTCTTGAGAGTATACCCCCTTGGTTAGCAGATACTTGCATTTCACCCAATTAATTAGTTACAGCCCCCGGGGGCGCCTCCCGCGATGGCTCCCCGGCCAGGCGAGGAAGGAAAGCAGCGCCCTCTCACCACCCTGCTTGAGAAGGTGGAAGGCTGCAGGCACCTGATAGAGACGCCAGGACAGTACCTGGTGTACAACGGGGACCTAGTGGAATACGATGCGGACCACATGGCCCAACTGCAGCTTCCCTTGCCCTAGCTAGGCTGCAACAGCTCGAAGGCAATCCCATTCTGCTACTCCCAGTCTCCTTACGACAAATCACAGTTTGGTGTTATTAACAAGCAGGTATCTCCAATAGTGTATCTCCAAAATGATAACAGACGCCTGTATAAAGGAGATTGGTACTTTAAACACAATTTAATATGATATCTTAATTTGTTTGTAGGTTGTTTTCTGTCAACTCAAAAACAAGCATGCTGGTGGTATACAACTGTATCTTAAACTTCACCCTATTCACGTGCAGGAGTAGATTATTATTTCAAATAAGGATTTCTCAAATTTAGCATGTAGAAAAAGAATCGTTTTAAAAGCATCACTGAAGATCCCCACTGCAACACACGAGCTCACTAAAGTGGGTTCCTAACGGGAAAGAGAGGAGGGGAACGCACATCCTTTGGAGGTTACTCTGCGTCCTCAGCACTTTCTTAGGGGCAGATTTGGTTGCTTTTCCCTTCAGGGTCCTACAGCACTATCATAAGGCAAATCAGGAACTTGTTATTTTCAAGTTTAGTGAGATTCAAACACAAATCTCTTTTCTCGTTATGGCCCTGAGTCCAACCGTGGCGGTGGGGTCTACACAGCTTTCTTATTTTTCGAGTGGGAGAAAAGGTAAGAAAAAGAGAAATACGCCAAGGCAGGAATTGCCAGGTCCAAAACCAGACTCCCCCCTCATTTAATGCCCCCTGGGACCGTCGGACCAGAGAAAGGAGAGAAGACCAGGACCGGGGGCTGCAGGAGAACTGCCAGTCCTGCCTCTTTCCCCAGCGGGGCTCGGAACTCACAGGGTCATTCGCACGCTCCACTTCACCTCGACGGCCTCCAGCTGGCCCCAGAAGAACTGGTCGTTAAACTGAACAAACAGGGCCTGCAAGTCCGGTGTGGGGTCCACCAACTCCCACGACGCGTCCACTAGCGACAGGGACTCCTGGGCCTGATCGCGCTCCGCCTCCTGCAAGTTCCACTCCTCCTGAAGCCGCAGGGCCAACATCAGGTCATCGTCCATCGTTGCCAGGATCACAGGCGGGATCCGCCGGTGTCAGGCTGGCTCCGAGTTAGGCTGCGACCCCAAGCCGCCTAGCGGAGGACCAGGACTAGCTCCTAGGAGATACCGGCTCTCGAGACGGCCAGTCAATCCCGCGAGAGTTCGCGGAAACTCGCTTGAGAAAGAGAACGTGAACGAGAACGGCGCTTACCCCAAACGCCGAAGCCAAGATTCTAGGGCTTTAAAACAAGCAGTCAGCACGACACCTCCTAGTGGGCGCAGAACCTGGGCTCACAGGGCACCGGCCCTACGAAGCTTTCAGGAAGCTAGTTCCAGCCTTTACTCTTTGCCGGTTATTTCAAACCTCAACGTCACGCTCGGTTCATGCGCAGTACCCAAATTGCTCTCGGCCTCTCCACTCACTTCCGCACTAGCTCCTCCGGCGCATGCGCCTTAACTGATGGCATTCCTGCGCAGGCGCAATGTCTGCGCCTGGCCCCTTGCGCAGGCGCAGTGTCTGACGCTCAGACCCGGCGCAGGCGCACTCGTCTTGTTCCAATTCCTGCTTCCTCAGCCCAGGAGCTCAGCGGGTCTTGGGTGGGTGTAGACAGCCGCGGCGGCTGCGGCGCCGATAGTGACAGTGAGTGCGTGAGACTCGGACGGAAATGGCGATGGCGATGTCGGACAGTGGGGCGAGCCGCCTGCGTCGGCAGCTGGAGTCAGGGGGTTTTGAGGCGCGGCTGTACGTGAAGCAGCTCTCGCAGCAGTCGGATGGGGACCGGGACCTCCAGGAGCACCGGCAGCGCATCCAGGCGCTGGCGGAGGAGACGGCGCAGAACCTGAAGCGCAACGTCTACCAGAACTACCGGCAGTTCATAGAGACGGCCCGTGAGATCTCCTACCTGGAGAGCGAGATGTACCAGCTCAGCCACCTGCTAACGGAGCAGAAGAGCAGCCTGGAGAGCATCCCGCTTACGTTGCTGCCTGCCGCAGCTGCCGCCGGAGCCGCTGCCGCGTCTGGCGGGGAGGAGGGAGTCGGTGGGGCGGGGGGCCGAGACCACCTCCGAGGCCAGGCCGGTTTTTTCTCCACCCCCGGTGGCGCCTCCCGCGACGGCTCCGGTCCAGGCGAGGAAGGAAAGCAGCGCACTCTCACCACCCTGCTTGAGAAGGTGGAAGGCTGCAGGCATTTGCTGGAGACGCCGGGACAGTACCTGGTGTACAACGGGGACCTAGTGGAATACGATGCCGACCACATGGCCCAACTGCAGCGGGTGCACGGCTTTCTCATGAACGATTGTTTGTTGGTGGCTACCTGGCTGCCGCAGCGGCGGGGGATGTATCGCTACAACGCTCTCTATTCCCTAGATGGTTTGGCCGTAGTCAATGTCAAGGACAACCCGCCCATGAAGGACATGTTCAAGCTGCTTATGTTCCCCGAGAGCCGTATTTTCCAGGCCGAAAATGCTAAAATCAAACGAGAGTGGCTGGAAGTGCTGGAGGAGACCAAGAGAGCCCTCAGTGAGAAAAGGCGAAGGGAGCAGGAGGAGGCAGCGGCCCCTCGAGGGCCACCCCAAGTGACTTCCAAGGCCACTAACCCATTTGAGGATGACGAAGAAGAAGAGCCAGCTGTTCCTGAGGTAGAGGAAGAGAACGTGGACCTCTCCATGGAATGGATCCAGGAGTTACCTGAAGACCTGGATGTCTGCATTGCGCAGAGGGACTTTGAAGGGGCTGTTGACCTGCTAGATAAATTGAACCATTACCTGGAAGATAAGCCTAGCCCACCTCCTGTAAAAGAACTAAGGGCCAAAGTGGAGGAGCGAGTTCGACAGCTCACTGAGGTGCTGGTTTTCGAACTCTCCCCAGATCGTTCCCTGAGAGGTGGTCCCAAGGCTACTCGCAGAGCAGTTTCGCAACTGATCCGGCTGGGCCAGTGCACGAAGGCCTGTGAGCTATTTTTGAGAAACAGGGCAGCCGCTGTTCATACAGCAATTCGTCAGCTTCGCATTGAAGGCGCCACTTTACTCTATATTCATAAGCTGTGCCATGTCTTCTTTACCAGCCTTCTTGAGACTGCAAGAGAATTTGAGATTGATTTTGCAGGCACTGACAGCGGCTGCTACTCCGCCTTTGTGGTCTGGGCAAGATCAGCCATGGGCATGTTCGTGGATGCTTTCAGCAAGCAGGTGTTTGATAGTAAGGAGAGCCTCTCAACAGCAGCTGAGTGTGTAAAAGTGGCTAAGGAGCATTGCCAGCAACTGGGTGATATCGGACTGGACCTCACCTTCATCATCCATGCCCTTCTGGTGAAAGACATCCAAGGGGCCTTGCACAGTTACAAAGAAATCATCATTGAAGCCACTAAACATCGCAACTCTGAAGAGATGTGGAGAAGGATGAACTTGATGACGCCAGAAGCCCTGGGGAAGCTCAAAGAAGAGATGAAAAGTTGTGGGGTAAGTAACTTTGAGCAGTACACAGGGGATGACTGCTGGGTGAACCTAAGTTACACAGTGGTTGCTTTCACCAAACAGACCATGGGCTTCTTGGAAGAGGCTCTGAAGCTGTATTTCCCAGAGCTGCACATGGTACTTTTGGAGAGCCTGGTGGAAATCATTTTGGTTGCTGTTCAGCATGTGGATTATAGTCTTCGATGTGAGCAGGATCCAGAGAAGAAAGCTTTTATCAGACAGAATGCATCCTTTTTATATGAAACAGTCCTCCCTGTGGTGGAGAAAAGGTTTGAAGAAGGTGTGGGGAAACCTGCCAAGCAACTCCAAGATCTGAGGAATGCATCTAGACTTATTCGTGTGAATCCTGAAAGTACAACATCAGTGGTCTAATGCTTGGGTCTGTTTATATGTATGTATATATAGAGAGAGAGCGCTTATATATTATTTATATTTATATTAAGTTGTATTAGCATACTCTTTATAGTTTCAAACACAACTTGAAAATTAAAAGTGCCCTCTTAGAATACAAAAATCAAAAAGAGGAAAAGAAGTTAAATTAAGCCCAAATAACAAAAATACTGGAATTATTAAAACATATAGTATGCTAGCTATCCTTTTAAATTATGCTGATTCTCTTCTGAAATTATGGTCACACTATACACTATAGCATTTCAGTTTTATCCTTTGATAAAACACTTTTTGGTTTTTTTTTTTTTTTTTTGAGACAGGGTCTCACCCTGTTGCCCAGGCTGGAGTACAGTGGCAACGTCACAACTAACTGCAGCCTTGACCTCCCAGGCCCAGGCAATCCTCTCACCTCAGCCTCCCATGTAGCTGGAACCACAGGCTGGCACCACCATACCCAGCTAATTTTTGTATTTTTTGTAGAGATGGGGTTTTACCATGTTGCCCAGGCTAGTGTTTTCTTTCTTCTTTTTTTTTTCCGCACAGTATATATTATACAGCAGAGTAATAATATCTATAAACATAGAGTTTATGTTGTGAAAATTTTCCCAGTTCACTAAAGGTTTCCTAAAGGGTACAGTGCAGTATAAAACACCCTGCCTCATTTATTTCTCCTCAAAACGTTGGACTATTTGGGAAAAAGAAAAGCGTTGGGAAAATTGGTTTTAGGGTAAGTTTTAGTCAAAAGAGTTCTTTCTTGAAACTAGCTGGTGTGTGGATTCAGATACTCTGATCCTTACAGAATCCAAGAGGAAGCTTTCATAAAAACAATTCAGCAACTATTTCTAATATTATTTGAATGGCTAATTTTCAGTTGCTAATTAGCAGCTTTGTAATACTTGATTCAGGAGCGTTTACTTGGAAATCCTAAGGACTATAATAAAATTTTTCAACATATTTCTAAATTGCGTGAGTTTCCAACTGTAGCTTTTGCCTTTGTCACATTTTAAAAAATAATAATAGGCAGGACACATTGGGGACTCTGGCAGCAGTTGCCAGGTTTTAGCTGCCACTGCTTCAGTTTAAGATACAGCTGTCCCATCCTCCCCCATTCAGGGTAGGATATATAGTGGCCTAGATGTCATGCAAATGGAAAAAAAGTTTTAACTGAAATATTTATTTAGATTTCAGGGTCTAGATGGATGAGAAATTAGAAAAACATATGCAAATCTCAGTGTTCTCACTATGACCACTCTGAGCAGAGATTCGGTTTTGTTTCTTTTTGTACCAAAGTGAAAACAGGTGAGACAATGTGCCCAAAACAAAGGGAAGATGAGAACCTTCTGTGACTTCTAAAATGTTCCATGCTGCATTTTTCTTGTTTCATTTTTTTAAACATGAATATAATGCTTCAAATTGTTTAGTAAAACAAAATCAGAAATGTGAGCTTCCCAAGGTTTCTAAACTATCGCTTCTATTGTATGTTCTATAACATTCCTTATACTTTCAGAGAAACTATGCTTGCTGTGATCCATTTTGTCTCTAGCTTCTAGTTGTGATTCTTGTCCATAAGCACCAGATTTGATGCCCATGATTTCAAAAGGTCATTTCTTTTATCTAAATGAAAATGGTGGTACTAAGACTGTGAAAATTATGTGAAACCTAAAATAGTTGCCAAAATGGCTCAGGGTTGTAAAATTCATTGACTTAATTATTCATGTGCCAGATCAACCCCTTTATTTTCGCTTTAGCTATGCATATTTAAAATATTGGAAAGTATCAGATTTACAGATTTTCTTTTGACTACGTTTTTTCACATAACTTTAGGATTTTCGAAAGTTATAACCATAACTGGATATCTTAGCTGAGCAAAGGCAGTTATAATTTGTCTTTTTAAGATCACTGGAAATTGTTAAAATTTTGTGGTAATTATGATTATTCTGTGCCATTTACAGTTTCTAATACTATACTGTATGAAATATGTATAAATATATGATGCTGGGTCTGTGAAATGATACTTCTGAAATCAAAATTCCTCATAAGGCATGAAGTTGTAAAAACTTAAATGTGTATAGTTAGATATTTAAATGGTTGCTTCTTCATAGAATTGTCTGCTTTTTGAAACTGGAAGTACAGGATTTTCTTCAGGTAAAATCTGTGTGTTCCAATTACAGTTGTAGCTGAAGGAAATATGCTTTTGGTAAGTCAATTAGTGTGGTAAGTTGACAAAAGACCCCCAGTGTTGTACCCAGACAGAACAATTATGTTACATTCCTCTAAGTGGAGTGGGCTTTCTTCTCTAATTATTTTGTTTTATTAAACTCAAAGACAAGTTCTAAAAATTGAATGCAATGAGAGATTGTCCAGAAATATAACATATACTAAAATATACCACTTAAGCATTGATTGACTTTTCTTGTTTACTTCAAGAATATAAAACTTGTCACTTGAGCTTGGAATCATGGGCTTGACTGAATTAATTACTCTTGGGAAAAAAGGCACCTTGTGGCATTAAGTCTCGTTTTGATTAAAGCCTCATTTCACATAATTGCTAAAAACTCACTTTTGTTTAATATACTACCTATAGTTTAATTATCAGCACTTGTATTTTGTAACTTGATATCTTACCTAGGATTGGGAATTTGGGACATGACATGTACTATAAAAGTCAGTCTATGTACATATTGCTTATTGATGTGCTGTGATATGAGGGAATCTGAAATGTTTCATAAAAATAAAGCTTAAACATTGTCTTACACTGGATAAAAGTGATATTACAATATTATATCTATTGCTCTTCTTTAGTATTCAATATTTTTATATTCTTGTTACTGAAATATTCTTTGAAGACCTTAGTTTTTTGTTTTATTTATGTGGGGAGGATAGTTAGGAAGCAGTTTGCTAAATTAAGTAAGTATTCTGCTTACCATCAGAATTGTGAATAAATCAGATCTCAATTTTTTAAGATTTCCTTGAATGGAAAATTTCAGAGGTACAAAATGTGAATTTATTCTAAAAAAGTAGATTTTATACCATCTGCACATTTCTAAATAAATAAAATAAAATGTAGGCCACAAGACCTAGGAACTAAATGACAAGGCTCAGCATTTTTTTTTTTTTTTTTTTTTTTTTTTTTTTTTGAGACAGAGTCTTCCCATGTCGCCCAAGCTGGAGTGCAGTGGCGCGATCTCTGCTCACTATGTCGGCCTCCGGGGTTCAAGCCATTCTCCTGTCTCAGCCTCCTGAGTAGCTGAGATTACAGGTGCCCGTCACCATTCCCGGCTAATTTTTGTATTTTTAGTAGAAATGGGGTTTCACCATGTTGGCCAGGCTGGTCTCGAACTCCTGACCTCAGGTGACCCACCGGCCTCGGCCTCCCAAAGTGCTGAGATTACAGGCGTGAGCCACCATGCCTGGCCAGGCTCGCCCTTTTGAAAGTAATATGTATATACTGAGGAAATTATCTCATATTTAAAAGTATCGAATGCTATGCTTCATATTGACTGTAATGTGGGAGTGCAGAAGACAAAATAATTTTAAACATACTTTGTCCTCTTAAGATGCTTAGAAATTGGAAAAAGTCGACAAATGTAAGTGAGAGAAAAATGCACAGCTGTGTACAGTGGGAATACCAAGAAGGAAGAGAGCAGTGTACTTTTAAGGAGTTCAGAAAGTTCTCATGGAATTGTTGGCATTTGAGCTGGTCCTTGAAGAATGGACAGGATTAAATGTGCAAAGAAAAAGGAAGACAAGGACCTGAGCCCAAGGCACAGAAGTGGGAATGTGGGTGTCATATGAAGAGACCTTCCTGGATAGATTGCAGAGTTTGGAAAAGCGTAAATAAGCCACACTTGCCTACAAAGGAAACTTCAATCCATATGCAATGTGCAGAAGAGTTAAAGTAAAAAGTCAAAGTCCTCATACCACAACAATCCCACTCACCAGAGGTAACCACTAGTAAGAATTTCATACACATATTTTTCCAGAAATTGGATCATACTCTGCATACAGTTCTGCATCTTGATTTTAGTCACTTAGCAATTCGGTGTTTTTAAGACATCTCACATCAGTACCTCTAGCTGTACCTCACTGGGTTTTTCTTCTGCGATTGGGTAGTAGTCAATCACAGTGAATGAATATATCATAATTTTGCATTTTCCAATTACTTGGTTGGCTTCAAGTTTTGGTGATTACAAAAAAAAAAAAATTCTGAAAACCTATGCACATCCTCATAATTTGCTTATGTGAATATACCTATGGGATGTATTTTTAAAAATTACTCTGCCAAACTACATTTTAAATTTAAGCATTACCAGTTGCTCATCAGGAGCGTTAAATCATTTTAAGCTGTCTCCAACAGTATAGGAAAATACCTGTTTACATGAATGCTCATAAACCTGTATTCATTCATTGTTTAAGAGTAGTCTTGCTGGGCGCAGTGGCTGAAGTCTGTAATCCCAGCACTTTGGCAGGTTGAGGAGAGCAGATCGCTTAAGCCCAGGAGTTTGAGACCAGCCTGAGCAGCATAGGTAGACCCCCGTCTTTACAAAAAATAGAAAAATTAGCCGGGCATGGTGGCACACACCTGTAAGTCCCAGCTACTCGGGAGGCTGAGGCAGGAGGATTGCCTGAGGCCAGGAGGTTGAGGCTGTAGCGAGCCATGATAGCACCACTGCAGTCTAGCCTGGGGGACAGAGTGAGACCTTGTCTCAAAAAGAAGAGTCATCTTATTAGTAATAATATTCATTGTTACTAATCTTCTCTGTGAAAAAATAGCTTCTAGGTTGTTCTCATTTTTGTTTGTTGGTTAGTTTTTTGAGCCAGGGTGTGTCTGTGTTGCCCAGGCTGGAGTGCAATGGTGCTATCGTGGCTCACTGCAGCCTCAGCCTCCCTGGCCTGGCCCAAGGGATCCTCCTGCATGGCTAATTTTTAAATTTTTCTATAGAGACAGGACAGAGGTTGGGGGGTGGGGTGTTCACTTTGTTGCCGAGGTTGATCTTGAACTCCTGGGCTCAAGCAATCTTCCCACCTCGGCCTCCCAAAGTGCTAGCATTATAGGCATCAGCCACCATGCCCAGCTTCTAGTTTTGTATGTAATTATGAGTGAGGTTGAGCAACTTTTTCTGTTAAGCTTCCTGTTTATATATTTTGCCACTTTTCTCTTAGATTACCTGTGTATTGTGATTTTGTGGGAGTTTATTTTGGAAATTAACCCTTCATGTGTACTGCTGTAGTTTTTCTTAGTTTGTCATTTGTTTGTATAGCTATGTGTTTATTTTCATAGTATGGTAAATTTTAACCTGTTACAGAGCCAGATTTATGTGGGTTTTTTTCCTTATGACTTCTGTGTTTTGGGTTAGGCTTGGGAAGGCCTTATCCATGCTCAGATTCTAAAAATATGTTTTTCTTCTAGTAAATTGTTACATTTTAATATTTGAAGTTTGCTTCATCTCTTATTCATTTTAAAGTAAGTGGTGATGGCCAGGCACGGTGGCTTATGCCAGTAATCCCAGCACTTTGGGAGGTGGAGGCAGGCAGATCACCTAAGGCCAGGCTGGCCAACATGGTGAAACCCCATCTCTACAAAAGTACAGAAATTAGCCAGGCATGATGGCGGGTGCCCTATTCCCAGCTACTTGGGAGGTTGAGGCGGAGGTTGCAATGAGCCGAGATCGTGCCATTGCACACCAGCCTGAGCGAGAGAGCGAGACTCCCTCTCAAAAAAAAAAAAAAAAAAATGTAAGTGATGATGTCAGAATGCAATTTTCCCACAAACAATTAGCAAATTTTCACAACAATTTTGAATTGTCCTTTTTACCCACTGATTTGAAATGCCACTAATACTTCTATTTCTGTTCAGTAACAAGCTATTTCGGTTAACTATAGTTTTGAAATTTAATAACTGGTAGGGCTGGTCTCATTCTTCTGTCTCAAGTTTTTCCCAAATACACTCGTCCCTTTGGTCTGTGGGGAACTGGTTGTAGGACCTCCCTCATATACTGAAATCCACAGATGCTCACGTCCCTGGTATAAAATGGTATATTATTCGCACATAACCTATGCACATCCTCCTGTATGTTTTAAATCATCTCTAGATTACTTAGATGAGACTATCGAATACTATGTAAATGCTATGTAAATAGTTACACTGTATTGTTTAGGGAATAATGACATTTTTAAAAGTCTGTACATGTTCAGTACAGACACAGTTTTTTTTTAAAGTATTTTTTATTCCTGCTTTGTTGAATCCGTGGATGCAGAACCCGTGGATATGAAGGGCTGACTATATTCTCACATATTTATTATTCAAGTTGTATTTTGAATGATTTTATGATAATCTTTTACCGAAGGGCCAACTGTATTCTCATGTTTATTATTCAAGTTGTATGACAATTTCCTATCGGCCCCCAAAGAATTGACATTTGGATTGAAATCATATTGAGTCTCTAGATTAATTTAGGGAGAATTGACATCTTTATAATTTTGAATCTTCCTATCCATGTATATGCAAGTGTTTTGTATTTCAGTGGCATTTTCAAATTTTCTTCAGGTAGGTCTCTTTCTTGGTGTTTATTCCAAAGCATGTCATCTGTTAACGCTTTTGTGAATGGAACGTTTACCTCCATTATGTTTTCTGATTGTACATAGAAAATCCTGATTTTAATTACAAATATTGTAACCAGTGCCTTATCTAATCATTTTATCAATTTTAATAGTTTTCTGGTTGTTCCTTTGGCGTTTTCAAGTATACAATTATATCAATTGCAAATAAAGATCATTTTACCTCTTTTCACTTTTCATACATCTTATATAGTTCTCTTAGTAGTCTATGTTAAGATAAACATCCAAAGCTATGTTATATAATTTTTTTTGCTCAGTATTCATGGGAACATTTTTCCTATTTTGCCTTGAAACATGATGCTGGCTTTTGATCATCATGTAAAGGAAAAAGTCTACTGTTCCAGCTAACTGAGATTTGTGGGTTTGATCTTTTTAGTTCAGGAATGCATATTGAGTTGTCAAGTGACTCTCAGCGCTTATTGAGCAAATCATTATTTTTCTCTTCCATCATATTAATGTGGTGTTTAAAACAGTTATAACACTGAATCACATTTACACTCTATGAGTTAGTTTTATTTGGTTGTAATATATTATTAATATATTGCCCGATTACAGTGAATATTTCATTAGGATTTTTGCATTGATATTCATTATCAATATTGGTCTGTGGTTGTGTGTACACTACCTTTGTCAGGCTTTTATCATTCACAAAAAGACTTGTTTTAAAGGTATGTGGAGCATAATAATAATGCTGAAATGGTAGGACACATTCCCATTTATTTTGATTCCTAAACAATGAGAATGAAAATACACAGCGTGGTACAGGTGACTTGTATCATTTCAAATCATAATTAGCCACTCTAAGCTTAGGGACAGTGTAAGTTCTTCCCAAAAAGAGATAAACAGAAACTCTATTGAATCTCATCCCCATTTCAGACTATATCAGAGCTTGTATGGGATGTGGAAGACGTTTTTATACATCATGTGTATTCTGTATTTATTGAGAAATGTGTTATACACACACAGATTGCATTTTTTGTATTCCCATCAGCTTCCCTAGAGCAGTGTTGGGCATAGCACAGACAATTGATAATTGCTAATTAATACCATTAGATATATTGCTTTAATAACTAATGACAGTTCTCATTTATTGGTGCTTAGCTTGCACCACTTTACATACATTATCTCATTTAATCCTCACACTAACCATGGAAAATAGGTGTTGCTATGCCATTTAAAGATAAGGAAAGAGGCCGGGCATGGTGGCTTACGCCTGTAATCCCGGCACTCACGGAGGCCAAGGCAGGCAGATCACTTGAGGTTAGGAGTTCAACCCCATCTCTACTAAAAATACAAAAATTAGCCGGGTGAGGTGGTCAGTGCCTGTAATCCCAGCTACTCAGGAGGCTGAGGCATGAGAATCACTCGAACCCAGGAGACGAGGTTGCAGTGAGACAAGATCTCGCCACTGCACTCCAGCCTGGGCGACAGAGTGAGACTCTTAAATAAATAAATATAAAGATAAGGAAAGAGACTCAGAGGGATTGCTCTTTGGCCAGGTGTCTTGCTGCTGAGTGGCAGAGCCAGTATTCAAGACCACGACCCTGTTCATCTCCAAAGCCCATGTTCTTTTCACTCCATCTTTAACTAAACAATTATGTATAAGCACCGTGTTTCATATCAGTGCTTCTAAGTAAATATTCTGAAGACAACATTTTCTTGATGTTCTCAATGAGTAAGAATCAGAATCTTTGTCATGAAAAACTATGACAAAGAATCTGTGAGCCTTCACTGCAGGGATCATTTATCAATGATAATGAGGCTCCTGGCAATGTGGTGCGTCTTTATCAGATTTTATTTAATCTTCATGTCAGCCCCACCAAGGAGTTGATGTTTTGTGAATGTAAATAAATTGCAAGCAATCCGGCTTGCAGAGGGTCCCCTAAACAAGTACTAAGCAACATCTGAACTCAGCCTTCCTCTAAGGCTAGTATCGTTAGGCACCGAATTATATTATTGGATTTTAGTATTATAATGTTGACACCTCACTAGTATAGACTGATCTTTATTTCAAAGGCATATCAATCCACAATTTTAGGTACCCTGTTAAAAGTACAGGTACTGTATTACCATATTTTAGAGAGTATTATTTGTGGTTTTCCTTTTTTAAAAAAGTAGCAAATTGAAGTTTATGAGAGAATTAAAACCAAATTATTTCCATTAATACCAGTCAGTACATCATTGAATTCTGTGCAATTGGGAATACTACATAGATTCTCAAACATGCAGAAACTTCACTGGGCATTAAGATAGGTATAACTTAGCTCCTGCAATAGGTGGGTGAAATTCCTAAAAACTGAGTGTGAGTGACATTGACACAGGAAAGCCGCAGGAAAAGAGCATGTTTTTTCCTCATGTTGTATTCGATCAGTTGACCTAGTAAGTTGACTTAGTTTCAAATCTATTAGTTTACCTTGCTAAACACATTAAACAAAGTCATACAAGCCAAGCCAGTCTTGGCAAGTCTCTTAAAGTTATCTGCGTACATATTCTCATTGCTGGTGGGAATTTTGTAATCCAAAATTTTGTAATTTTGAATTCTGTAAACTGGGACACCTCTTGTGGATGGCAATTGGTAATATTCATTCAAGTTACAAAATGTACAAAACTGTAGAAGTTATTTGACCCAGCAGTCCACTTCTGGGAATTTATCCTGCAAATACATTTGTGAGCTTCATAAATGAAATGTGTTCATTAAACAAATGTATATGATTTATGAACAGATGTTTTATTGCAACATTTTTTCTTCTTTTTAATTAAATAAATTGTTTTAATTGGGAAGTCTCCTGAGCCAAAGTAGGCTCACAGACTTTGTGCAGCACTTTTTGTCATAGCAAAAGATGGGAAATTACCCAAAGGTGTATCCATAGGAGATTTATTTAATAAACTTTGGTGCATGCATACAATGTAATACTATGCAGCTTAAAAATGAATGTGCCCTGTATGCACTGATGTGGCAAGATCTCTAAAATATATTGTTAAATGGCAAGCAAGGTGTGCAGCAATGGTATAGTATGCTACTTTAGGAGTAGAAAAGGAGAAAATAAGATTGTAAGTAATATTTGCTTATATTTACATACAAATTCTGAACAAGTATCAGCAGGTAAAGCTGAGTAGATGGGGAGAGGGATAGAAAAATATGAATTTTCATTTAGAAAACGCTTGAATATATCACCTTTTAAAAACATGAAATAAATACACGTGGTGTCTTAAAAATAAGATTTACTCTTTCCATTTTGTAATATGTCTTTCTGGCACTTTTTTTCTATATGTATGTGTTAATTCAGAGAATACATATTTTTAAAGATGTTTTATTTTTTTAAATTTCAACATACACAAAGGAACAGAATAATATAATAAATCCCTATATACTCATTAGCGAGCTTCAACAATTATCAGTATTCTGTCATTGTTGTTTCAGCTATACCTAACAACCCTCCACCCCATCCCCACTGGGTTACTTTTTGCAATTTGTTGGAACATAAATTTACACACATTGAAATGAACAAATCTTAGCTCTCCAATTTTGAAAAAGGGATCTCTTCCATGTAAAAACACCCCGTCACTATATAGGACATTTTCATCTCTCCAAATAGTGATGGTGTTACCGCTCTTCTGTATGTCTGTTCTATTTATTATATAAAACCCTTTTTCCCCTGGCTTCTCTTTTGGAAAAAAGAAATCACATTTTCATTCATAATTGTGAGCTGTAACACTTAGGCAGAGACCCTGAGCTATATCAAAGGAAATGTTAGCCACATTTCTGCAATTCTAGAGTTCCAGCCCTTGCTACAGCGGGGTTAAGCTGTGAAGGGTACTATGGGAATTTGGGTGTGGTGGTGACTCTGTTCTTTCTTCAGAGGCTCCTAACTTGCGTCATGAGATGAAACCTTTAAGACTGCACTGTCAATACGGAAGCCATGTGAGATTTTAAAATTTTAAGTTAATTATCAATTAAATGAAAAGCTTAAATGCAGCTCCTCAGTTACACTAGTCCCATGTCAAGTGCCCAGTAGCTACCTGTGGCTAGTGAGTACCATACTGTACAGCACAGATTTAGAACATTTCACTGGATGGCTTATCTAGGGGATGGGAAGCAAGATGGGCCTTCAAGGAGGAGGAAAGTGAAGTGTGCAAGGTGCAGAACTGTAATCATGAAAAATGTTAAATGTTTTACCTTTGCCTCAAGTGTACCGTTTCGCCACTGTCATTTTCTCTCCTTTTAAAGGAATCATTTCTCTCACGTCATGGTTTACTTTCTTTTTACCCACAGTTTCATTCACTTTTTTAGTTCCAGTCTTTCATTCTCTTATTCTCTTTCTCTTGCTCTTTCTTTTTTCATTTAATATGATTTATTGATTAGCAGGAGAATTTCGCTTCCAATTATGGAAGGCATTTCTGACCAACCCTTCTCTGAGAACAATTAGAACTACTTTACACGTTATATATGCAAAGAATATGTCTGAAGGCTGCAGTAGAGTTAAAAATATATATATCTGGTCTTAGTTCCTGGTTTCTGGCATAGAACTTCAACGAACCTTGGCATTTCCTGAATGATGAGATGTTTTTGTTATGCTAATACGGTGACTCCTATTTGGGTCCTTAGATATCTTCAGGATTAGGGCTGGTCACCAGAAAATTGACCATATGAACATGGAACTGGAATGTTAATTTCCTGCCCCGCTTCCCTCCACCACCCCAGAAGAGGTGGAGAAACTGGAGGTTGAATTCAATCACTTGCCTAATGATTTAATCAAGCATGCCTATGTAATGAAACCTCAACAAGAACTGTACATCGAGGATTGGGTTGCTTCCTGGTTGATGAACATATTGATGTACTGGGAGGATGGCACACCTGGACTCCAGACTCCACAGGGACAGTCTCCTGTTTCCCCAACTCCCCTCCAGATCTTACCCTATGCATGCTCCATTTGGCTGTTCCTGAGTTGTATCTTTTACAATAAAAGCTGTAGCTATAAATATAGCACTTTCCTGTGTTCTGTGAGTCATTCTAGGAAATTATCAGACCTTGGAGAGGGAGTGTCATGGGAAGCCCCAAATTTATACCTTGGTGGGTAAAACTGTGCGTGGCTTTGGGACACCCGAGGACTTGTGACCTGCATCTGAAGTAGGGGCAGTCTTGTGGGGTCTTGTTCCCCATGGCAAATCCATATGGGTCTGCAGCAACCGCAATTCTTGCCTCCTCAGACAAAAAGAAGTTGACTAAGGGACATAAGGCAGGAGGAGAGACTGAGGCCAGTTTTAGAGCAGGAGTGAAAGCTTATTAAAATGCTTTAGAGCAGGAATGAAAGGAAGTAAAGTACGCTTGGAAGACGGCCAAGCATGCGACTTGAGAGATCAAGAGCACGGTTTGACCTTTTGCCTTGGGGTTTTACCCATTGGCATGCTTCCCGGGGCTTGCGTCCCTTCTCGCCTGATTCTTCCCTTGGAGTGGGCTGCCCGCATGCGCAGTGGCCTCTAGCGCTGGGGAGGTGAGCATGCGCAGTGTGTTCACTGGGGCTGTTGACACGCTCACTTGAGACATTCTTCCCTTACCAGTGGGATGCCCCTAGAAGGTCATACACCAGTTAAACTCTGCCATTTTGCCTTTTCGGGTGCACGCTTGAGCCAACTTACCTTACCCCTGAGATCTTATCGGAAAACTCCTGATCACCAGTTTCAGCTGTTTGTGTCTAGTGGGAGACACCCGTTCCTGGGGCCAACTGCAGCCAACTGCAACCAATTATTATTTTAGCGAGACAGTTAACCGCGTGACCATCACCTGATGGTCGCCAAACATTCCTGGTCCAGGGTCTCTCTCCTGCTCAGCTCATGCCTAACTATCTACTATAACAGTCTGTGTTAACTGTGTAGTTAATGTCAGAATTGAATTGGATTGTAGGACACCCAGTTGATGTCAGCGAATTGGTAATGGCACTGTGAAAGGAAAATAAAATCTCAGCACCCCAGTTCACTCTGCCAAAAGGAAAAAAAAAATTAAGCTGAAATCTGAGTCATGCAAGAAGCTGCCTTTCCTTTTGTTCCTAAGCAGATAGCTAACAGCTAAAAGGTTAAATATCTCCACAGGTAGAGCACTTTACTTATGTAAAGTGCTGATTTATGGATCGCAAATGAATACTGCCCTACCTGCTCCTTTTCTCTTGCAACACATAAACTCAGTAAAGTGACCATATCCTCCCTTGTTCCCCTCCAGCCCACTTTTCCTCTAATCATCTTTGGAGAAAGGTATAAACCACAGACTGTTTCTGTGGTTCCATGTTGCTTTCTTCTGGGCATGTCCTTACCTTTGGCAAAATAAAGTTCTAAATCGACGGAGACCTGTCTCAAATACTTTTTTAGTGTATGTGCTCATTAAGGCATTGTAGAGAGCTAAGAAGAGAGTAAAAAATTATGGGATCAAAATCCAGAAGAAAGAAACCCAGTGAGATGAGCCCAGCCTCAGATGGTGTTTATTTCCTAGGGCCACCTGCCAACTTCACAATGCTACTGGTGGAGGATCTTGACTCCAAGTTGTCCAGGGTCTCGGTGTTTCAAACAAAGAATTGGACAAAATGCACAGTAAAGCAAGGAAAGAAAGAAGCAACAAAAGCACAGATTTATTGAAAATAAAAGTACACTCCACAGGGTGAGAGCTGCCCAAGCAGCAGCTCAAGGGCCTGGGTTACAGAATCTTCTGGGGTCCAAATACCCCCCAGAGGTTTCCCATTGGCCATTTGGTAGGCACCCCCTGCAAATGAAGTAGTGGCTCACAATCAGTCTGATTGGCTGCAGAAAGCAATCAATCAGAGGCTGAAGTGAAGTTACAAAGGTTACACTATGCAAAAGTCTGATTGGCTACAGAAAGCAATCAATCAGAGGTACTTTAATTTTCCATCTGCCAGGCAGGAAGGTGAGGGTAGAGGCTTGCAAAGGGAGTAGCCTCTGGTCCTTTTGTTACTCAGGCACAGATGGTTGGGGTTTTCCTTTCAATTCAGTTCTAGGAAGTCAGCATGAATTGGCCTTAGTTTCTCTGCCTCCAAAACCTATTCTCCTGCCTCAACAAGGAATGGCTGAGAAGTTGAAACAGGCTGTCAACACATACTTTAAGCTGGAGAGATAAAAATTAGACTTCAGAGTGTAGCAAGAAAGGGTGACCCTGGCAAAATTCCATCTAGGCTTTGGGGTAGAACCCTAAAAGTCTATACCTGATGAATAAAGATAAACCAGAAATAAACAGGACATCAAGAGGCTAGAAGTCAAGCTTTTGCCCATCTCACACCCTAATTATATTAAGGGAATTTGGGATTGCTATTGCCTCTGGTGGTCTACCTCACCACTGCACTCCAGCCTGGGTGACAAAATGAGATGCTGCCTTTAAAAATTAAGTTAGATTTAAAAAAGAAAATAATAAAAACAAAAACATACAAGTCAGGAGAGAAGTACATAAAATTCAAGTGATTTAAGTTCTTGCATTGTCTGGGAAGAGGTAAACTACTTATTTACACTCAACTTTAGTAAGTCAAGGATCACATTGTAATCTCTAGGGGAACTACTAACAGGATGTTTGTTTGTTTGTTCATTTGAAATGAAGTCTCACTCTGTCGCACAGGTTGGAGTGCAGTGGTGCCATCTTGGTCCACTGCAACCTCCACCTCAGGGGTTCAAGCAATTCTCCTGCCTCAGCCTCCCGAGTAGCTGGGATTACAGGCATGCGCCACCTTCCTGGCAAATTTTTGTATTTTTAGTAGGGACGGCGTTTCCCCATGTTGTCTGGGCTGGTCTTGAACTCAAGTGATCTGCCCACCTCCACCTCTCAAACTACTGGGATTACAGGCATAAGACACCACTCCCAGCCAGAGTTTTTTTGTTTGTTGGTTTTTAATGTTTAACTACAGCTATAGCAGTGTTCACGCACCATTATCTGTAATATCCAAAAGGTAGAAACAACTTAAGTGTCCATCAACAGATGAACGGAGAAACAAAATGTGGTTTGTACATACGATGGAATATTATTCAACCATAACAAGACATACAATAAAACATGGGTAAACATAATGCTAATAGAAGTAAACCAGGCCAGGTGCTGGGATTACAGTGGCTCACACCTGTAATCCCAGCACTTTGGGAGGCCGAGGCAGGAGAATCACTTGAACCTTGGGAGGCAGAGGTTGCGGTAAGCAACACTGCATTCCAGCCAGGGCAACAGAGTGAGACCCCATCTCAAAAAAAAAAAAAAAAAAAAAAAGAAGTAAACCAAACACAAAAGGACAAAAAATATTGTATGATTCCACTTACATGAAATTTCTAGAATAGGCAAATCCATACAGACAGAAAGTAGATTAAAAGTTAGCAAGGGATGGCAGGGCGCAGTGGCTCACACCTGTAATCCCAGCACTTTGGGAGGCCAAGGCGGGAGGATCACGAGGTCAGGAGATCGAGATCATCCTGGCTAACATGGTGAAACCATGTGTCTACTAAAAATACAAAAAAAAATTAGCCAGGCGTGGTGGCGGGCACCTGTAGTCCTAGCTACTCTGGAGGCTGAGGCAGGAGAATGGCATGAACCCAGGAGGCAGAGCTTGCAGTGAGCCGAGATTTCGCTACTGCACTCCAGCCAGGGCAACAGAGTGAGACTCTGTCTCAATTAAAAAAAAAAAAAAAAAAAAAGTTAGCAGGCAATGGGGGAAGTTAGTTGGATGGGAAGTTATTGTTTAATTGTTACAGTTTCTATTGGGATGATGAAAAAGTTTTGGAAGCAGATAATGGTGATGGTTGTACAACATTGTGAATGTAATTAATGTCACTCAATTTAAAAATGTGTAAAATGGAAAATTTTGTTAAGTATATTTTACCACAATCTAAAAAAATTGGGCTGAGCACGGTGGCTCATACCCGTAATCCTAGCACTTTGGGAGGCTGAGGCGGGCGGATCACGAGGTCAGGAGATCGAGACCATCCTGGCTAACACGGTGAAACCCCGTCTCTACTAAAAATACCAAAAATTAGCCGGACATGTTGGCGGGCGCCTGTAGTCCCAGCTACTTGGGAGGCTGACGCAGGAGAATGGCGTGAACCCGGGAGGCAGACCTTGCAGTGAGCCAAGATGGTGCCACTGCACTCCAGCCTGGGCGACTGAGCGAGACTCCATCTCAAAAAAACAAACAAACAAACAAACAGTATTAATAGGGTAAAATAACAAAACCTGTTGATTATATACTAAACAGGTTGCAGCCATTAAAAAAGGATGAAATCATGTTATTTGCAGCAACATGGATGCAGCTGTAAGCCATTATCCTAAGCAAATTAATGTAGGAACAGAAAATCAAATACTGTATGTTCTCACTTATAAGTGGGAGCTAAACACTGGGTACTCATGGACAGAAAGATGGCAGCAATAGACACCAGGGACTACTAGAAGGGGAAGGATGGAAGGAGCCAAGCATTGAAAAACTAGCTATTGGGTGCTACACTTACTATCTGGGTGACGAGATCAACCATACCCCAGACCTCAGCATCATGCAATATACTCAGGTAACAAACCTGCACATGGACCCCATTAATCTAAAATAAAAGTTGAAATTATTAAAAAGACAAAAAATAAAAAAATAAAATACAGGTAATTGTAAGTATATAAATTATATCTTAATAAAACTGTTAAAAATGTTTAATCAGTTAATAGATGGGGAAAATGAAACAGTAAAAATTATCCAGTCAATCCCAAAGTAAAAATGAAATGAGACAGGCTGGGCGTGGTGGCTGACGCCTGTAATCCCAACACTTTGGGAGGCCGAGGCGGGTGGATCACAAGGTCAGGAGTTCCAGACTAGCCTGGCCAACATGTTGAAACCCTGTCTCTACTAAAAAATACAAAAATTAACCAGGCTTGGTGGCACGCCTGTAATCCCAGCTACTCAGGAGGCTGAGGCAGGAGAATCGCTTGAAACTGGAAGGTGGAGATCGCAGTGAGCCAAGATTGCGCCACTGCACTCCAGTCTGGGTGAAAGAGAGAAACTCCGTGTCAAAAAAAAAAAAGAAAAAGAAAAAGAAATGAGACAAAACTAAACATAGAAGGGGTAGAACAAATGAAAGTAAATAATAAGATGGAAAATTTAAACCTGAACATATCATTAATTATGTTAAATATAAATGGATCAAGATCCCTAAATGAAATATACAGGTTTTTGAACTGGATAACGACAAAAATAACAGTCATATGTTGCTTATGAGCATAACATCTTGAACATAAAGCTATATAAATAATAAAAGTTTACAAATGGGAAAAGATATACTATGCAAACACCAATCAAAAGAAAGCTAGTATAGCCATAATGATATCCAATAAAGATGGAAGTTAAGGCAAAAAGCGTAACTTGGAAATATGCAAATCAGCTGGCATGGCAGCACACACCTGTAGTCCTAGCGACTTGGGAGGCTTAAGTGTGAGGATTGCTTGAGCCCAGGAGTTTGAGGCTAGCCTGGGCAACACAGTGAGATCCCCATCTGTAAAACAAACAAAATATACGTTAACTAAAAATTTACAGAACTCTAAAAGAAACAGATAAATTCATAAGAATAATGGGACTTTTTAATACTCCTTTTCAGTAATTGTTAGAACAAGCAGTCAAAATATGATTAGGGATATAGAATTGTGCTGTACAACCCACCATGCCCAGCTAATTTTTAAAAAATTTTTATAGAGATGGGATCTTACCGTGTTGCCCAGGCTGGTCTTGAATTCCTGGGCTCAAGCAATCCTCCCACCTCAGCCTGCCAAAGTGCTAGGATTACAGGCATGTGCCACTGTGCCCAACCTTCAGAAACTTTTGAAATATTAAAAGGTTTATAAAGTAAAACAGTTACAGTAAGCTAAGATGAATTTATTTTTGAAGAAAAAATTTTTAAATAAATTTAGCATAGTCTAAGCGTACAGTGTCTATAAAGTCTCCTATAGTGCACAGTAGCATCCTAGGCCTTCACATTCACTCACTGACACCCAGAGCAACTTCCAGTCCTGCAAGCTCCATTCATGCTAAATGCTCTATGTAGGAGACCATTCTTCATGTTTTATACCGTATTTTCACTGTACCTTTTCTATGTTGAGTTATGTTTAGATACACAGTCACCTTTGTGTTACAGTTGCCTACAGTCCTCAGGACAGTCCCTAGGATTGTAGGGACTGTGCAGGATTGTAGCCTAGGAATGATGGGCTGTACCATGTAGCTCGGGTGTGCAGCAGGCCACAGCATCTAGGTGTGTGTAAGTATGCTCTGATGTTCCCACTACCACAAAATCACCTGGCAATGCATTTCTCAGAATATATCCCCATTGGTAATCAATATGTGACTGTACTTGGGACAAATATAAATACCCCAAACTTACACTAAAAAGTAATCCCACTTCCAGGTTCAATGCCTGTGGGATATGCAGGCTTTTCTGTTGCTCCTGCTTACATCTAGAACTGGCGTGAGAAGGAGAGACAAGCCCGCCCGGCCAGGCACAGCCTGAAGCCCAAGTTTATTGGGAATAAAGTTACTTGTATTTCCATCCACCTGCCTCTTATGTCTATTTCCTAATCAGTTCCAAATGTAAGGAAGGAGCATGGCCTGGTGAAATATCATCAACCCCAGCCTTAGCTTCTGTCATGGTTGGGGACACTGCCCCAGGACCAGTATGGCGGCCAGGGGCTTTCCCCGGTCATTAGTCACAAGGACAGGTGAGAGGCTGCGGAGCTGTCCTTCTTGCCCATCCCCAGCAGCACCTTCGGATTCCAGGGTTCTCCGTGCTAAGCTATGGAGGCTATAGCTTCTGTGCTACGTTTGTGACTTAGTGACCATTTGCAAGATTGCACCCCTCCGGGGTTTTGCTTTCTCCCTGCCCCAAAGAACTTCCTTACCGGATTGGGGAGGTTTCATCCCCTCCTGCTCCCTCTGCCTCATCCTGCGAATCCTACTGTTCCTTGGGTTTAAATCATTGAAAACAAACGCCTGAGAAGGAAACACTTTGCCGGCGATTTCTTGCTTGCTGCCCTGCTGCCGACTTTTCTTGAGACAGAAAAACAAAGCTTAATTATTTGTTTGAACTGTGAAAAAAAGATAAAGAAAAACGTAAGGAGAAAAATAACACAAACATCAGGAAATACTATTCATCTACACATAGGTACACAGTTGACTCTGGAACAATGCCAGGGTTGCAGGCATCCACCCCTCATGCACTTGAAAATCCACATGTGACTTTCAACTCCCCAAAAATTTCCCTATGAATGATAGCCTGCTGTTGACTGGAAGCCTTACCAATAACATAAACAGCCAATTGTCACATATTTTGTATGTTACATGTATTGCATCCTGTATTCCTACAGTAAACTAGACAAAATGTTACTAAGAACATCGTAAGAAGAAAATGCATTTCCTATTATTTAAGTGGAAGTGGATCATCCTAAAGATCTTCATCCTCCTTGTCCTCACATTGAGTAGCTGAGGAGAAGGAGGAAGAGGACGAGGAGGAGGAGGTGGAGGAGGAGGAGTTGGTCTTGCTGTCTCGGGGTGGTGGAGGTGTAAGAGATGGAGGGGATGAAAAGGGAGGCAAGAGAGACTTACTGAAAAAAGTTTGAGTATAAGTGGACCCAAGCAGTTCAAACGTATGTTGCTCGATGGTCAATTGTGTATAATGGGCCTCACTAGGATTTTAAATAAAGAAACAGAAAAACAAGGAGAGAGAAAAATATGTGTAAGAGAGAAGATAGACAATGGGCCTCAGTAAACAACAAACAAAAATGGCCGGGCACGGTGGCTCATGCCTGTAATACCAGCACTTTGGGAGGTCGAGGCGGGTAGATCACCAGGTCAAGAGATCGAGACCATCCTGGCCAACATGGTGAAACCCTGTCTCTACTAAAAATATAAAAATTAGCCGGGCGTGGTGGTATGTGCCTATAGTCCCAGCTACTCCGGAGACCGAGACAGGAGAATCGCTTGAACCCGGGGGACGGAGGTTGCAGTGAGCCAAGATCACGCCACTGCACTCCAGCCTGGCGACAGTGAGACTCCGTCTCAAAAAACAAAACAAAACAAACAAAAATGTGTAGTCCCAGCTTGAACCCTAGCGGCCTCATTACAGGAACCTCAGAACCGTACCCCAGGGCTGTTCCCTTCCTAGTATGTCGCAGGGCAGCTCACGTGACCCTTTGATAGGGGCTGTTGCCCTTTTTTTTTTTTTTTTTTTTTTTTTGGGTAGAGATGGGTCTCACTATGTTGCCCAGGCTGGTCCCAAACTCCTGGGTTCAAAGGATCCTCCAGCCTTAGTCTCTCAAAGTGCTGGGATTACAGGTTGAGCGCCTGCGCCCAGCCTCTGTTTTTGCTCTTGGTAGCCACCTCTATTTCCTGGGCCCATCAGTGGCCCATCCCCCTGTGGTTTTCTGGCTCCAAACCGGAAGGACTCCCCCCAGCCCTCCCTGGGCTCTGCTTTCTCCCTTCCCTTCTTTGCCGGTTGAGCATCGCTGGCGCCACCCAGTGGCCCCCATGACCCCTACTTCAGTGCCACGGAAGACCCAGAAGGCTCAATGCTACCAGCCCCGTCTCAAGTATCAGAGTGACATGATGGACCCCTTACTGACCACCTACCCTGTCTCCTTTCATTCTCATTACAGCCCAAGACACAGGGAGTTTTGCATTCATTTGGCAGATAGGAACACAGAGGCTTCAAGTTGTGATAAGAGTTTGCTTACAGTCAGAAAGCCAGCCAGCACTGGGGCTGGGCTTCCAACCCTTCCTCTGACCCAGTTGCACACATGGTCATTACGAAGAGGATGGCAGCACTTTGCTTGTTGTTTTATTTGCGTAACTCTCTGAACCCAAGCTTATAAATAACCAAGCAACACATTCTATACTATACATTTGCTATTCCCAAAGACACAGCTTAATTCCAAATAAGTGATCAACAAAGATAATTTTCTAAATGTATTACAGACTTAAATCTAAGACATCAAATTATGAAACAACTACAAGAAAACACTGGGGAACCCATCTAGGACATTGATCTGGGCAAAGAATTCTTAAGTAAGCACATGCAGTCAAAGCAAAAAAATGGACAAATGGAGTCACATCAAGGTAAAAAGAGACTAAGGTGGGAGGATCGCCTGAACCCAAGACTTCAAGGTTGCAGTGAGCTATGATTGTGTCACTACACTCCAGCCTGGGTGGTAGAGGGAGACCCTGTCTCTTGTGTGCAAGTGCCACAAAGAAGTTGATGTAACCACTGATCCAGGCTCCCTTCGTAAAGGTGAACTTGAGATTTAGGTTTCCTGAAGTCAAGGCCCATGGAAATATTTTCTTTTTTTTTTTTTTTTTTTTTTTTTTTTTTTGAGACTGAGTGTGGCTCTGTCGCCCAGGCTGGAGTGCAGTGGCCGGATCTCAGCTCACTGCAAGCTCCGCCTCCCGGGTTTACGCCATTCTCCCGCCTCAGCCTCCGGAGTAGCTGGGACCACAGGCGCCCGCCACCTCGCCCGGCTAGTTTTTTGTATTTTTTAGTAGAGACGGGGTTTCACCGTGTTAGCCAGGATGGTCTCGATCTCCTGACCTTGTGATCCGCCCGTCTCAGCCTCCCAAAGTGCTGGGATTACAGGCTTGAGCCACCGTGCCCGGCTGGAAATATTTTCCTATATAGGAAAAAAAAAATCAATCAAAGAAGAAAGGTGTAAAAGTAAAGTATCAGCCAAGAAGGATGGCCAGCCTTTGCTATGTCACGGTCCCTGCAGTTCGTGGGCAGGGTGAGGAAAACCTGATATCAGCTCTTTCAGGTTCCCAGGAAGTATGTATGAGGCCTCATTAATTTACTTTTAAAAATATAAAATGCATTAAACAATAGCGCTTCTTCTGAATTTGTACTAATTATACTTCAATGGGATTATTGTTATACCATGTTGAAGATGATTTTCCAACTGAAAGTATTATGTGGATGAGATTACAGGAATCATGCTTTACCTTCTTAGGAACAAACGAAAAACTTACTATTTAAAAAATTGTTAAACTTTCACATATATTGCTAATTATAAGGATGATAACTTATCTGAAAGCACTAGAAATGCTACAAGCTAGAAACATTAGTACTTTGAGTTACAGAATTGACACCAAGCTATAATCAATTAAGAATAATTATTATAGAGCTAATTCTTTTTAAAAACCAAACATTCATTTCGAATTTGAACGTGTGATTTTCAGTGACTATGGAATCTGTCTGCTTTGCTTCTTTCAGTTCACCATCCACTGCTGCAAACATTACGATTATACTGATGTTTGGTACAGGTATAAAAGGAGTTTCAAAAACCCCTAGGCTGATTTACACAAAAGTTTAGAAAATGTGCTCAACAGTGAAACTTTCTTCCATATTCTGGAAAACGGGTTCCATTTTGGAATAGCCAAACCATCTCCACTTGGGCCACACTGGCTTGCACAAAAGAAGTGCTTCATAAATATTTACAGTGACAAGACTCAAAATGTTGAACCCATGAGCCCTAGACAACTTTTATCTTAAATGTGTAAAATGCGTTAACCTGGGAGGGCTGTCTTCCTGAGGAGCGCTAAACTAAGGAGAAACCTCAAATCACTCTGTATTTGACCCAAACACCTCAAATGGCTTCCCAGTGTATTCTAGGGCACTTGCTTCTCAAATCTTCAACAAGCAAAGGAGTCACTTGGGATTCCTGCCTAGTGTAGGTTCTGATGCTGCAGGTCTGGGGTAGGGCTATGATTTTGCTTTTTGACAAGCTCCCAGTTGATGCTGATTCTTATGGTCTCCTAGTTTGCAGACCCTGCATTCTGAGTAGCAAGGCTGCAGAAAATAGGTGGCCTCGGCTGAATGCAGGGCACCCTGTTCCACGGCCAAGCCAGCTCGCCGGGATTCACCCCACCTCTGGATAGCTCTTCCCCATGTTATTTTCTTTTCACAGGTAGAAAAAACCCTGCTCCATGGATCTGAGGGTGTGGCACATGGGACTTTCTGTAGCAAGCTCCGAGTTAGACCCCTGCAGTGGTGACACCCACTTGCAGTCTTAGCTACTACGAGGGGAACATTTACAGGACAAGACTCACCTCAATGAACAGGTATGTTTGACAACAAAGTCTTCAACATTCATTATTCATTTCCACTGCTGTTACCTCATTAAGGGACTCGTTATTGGTTGTTACATACACGTGAAGAGTCAAAAATGGCTCAAGGTAGACAATGTTGTAGAGAATTAAGAGCGCTTGGAGGCGCAGTGCTTCTTCACCTGGGCTATCCAGTCCCAGAGGAGAAAGAAGAGAAGCTCATGTCCCAGTTGAGACGGGTTGCAGAGTGAACCACAGTATCTTTAACTTTTCAAAATGGAAGACATTGAACATCACGTTGGCAACATGGTCTGTTAGAATACGATGATAACTGGCTGGGTGTGGTGGCTGACACCTGCAATCCCAGCACTTGGGGAGGCTGAAGTGGGAGGGATGGCTTGAGGTCAGGAGTTCAAGACCGGCCTGGGCAACATGGTGAAACCCTGTCTGTACTGAAAATACAAATATTAGCAGGGCGTGGTGTTGGGCGCCTGTGGGCCCAGCTACTCAGGAGGCTCAGGCATGAGAATTGCTTGAACCCAGGAGGCAGAGGTTGCAGTGAGCCAAGATCGTGCCACTGCACTCCAGCCTGGGTGACTGAGTGAGACTCCCTCTCAAAAAAGAAAAAAAAAATGAAGGTAATTAAGTGTTACAGGCTTTTATTGGACTGTGCGGGTGCATGTGCTCATGCGCAGGCGCACGCCCACAAATTAAATCCGAGCAGGCAAGGCGCAGTGGCATACACTCATAATTCCAGGGCTTTCAGAAGCTGGGGCTGGTGGATTGCCTCTAGAGCTCAAACCAGCCTGGGCAACATGGTGAAACCCTGTCTCTGCCAAAAAATACAAAAAGTAGCCAGGTGTGGTTGCGCGTGCCTATAGTCCTGGCTACCATCAGCCCTCCAGGCTCCTTATGCAGTTCAGAGACATGTGTTTGGAGGTTAGAAAGGCACTGACACCTGGTTTCAGGTGAATTTAAAAGGGAGCTATTCTGAGAGTCTCCATCTCACAGGAGCTTCTTTCAGTGTGGCCAGGGCCCACTAGGCACTCACTGTCCTTTCCTCCATCTCCTCCCAGCCTCCCTGCACTTGCTGTCCTCCAGCCACTCCTTGCCATTTCTCCTCGAAGGCATGCTCCTGCCTCAGGGCCTTTGCTCTTACTGTCTTGCCCCACAAATAGCCCTGTTGCTCACTCCCTCATATCCTCTGGTCTCTGCTCAGATGCTGCCCTATCAGAGAGACTCACCTGACACAGCTACTCTCCCCCTTCCTTTGCTTTCAGAGCAGGGGGCCCTCCTGGCATCCTGCACATTTTAGCATTTGTTTCCTGTCTCTCCTCACTGGAATGCAAGCTGCAGGGGAATCCCTAGCGCCTGGTAAGTGCTCAGTGACCACTTTTTCAAGGACCACATTTCCATAATATTAAAATGTATTCTGAAAGGGAACAGCAGTGACTTTTCCTGTAATCTGCACTGGCCACGGGCTGCATGAGCATGTGCCTCTACGTGTGTAACTGAGTCTCTCTGTGCCTCACTTTCCTCCTCTGGTAGATGGGAATTACAATAGTATCATCTCCGCAAAGTTACGGAAATTAAATCACAGGTGGGGATTGTGCCTGGCAGGCAGCAAACACTTGGTGAGTGTTAGCTATCTGATATTAACTATTATTTTGCTATGGAGATGGGTCGGGACCATGTAAAACGCAAAGCTTCAGAAGTAGACAACAACCCTGTCCCTTGGGGGGTCACACCTAATGCGTCACAAGATGGGCTTTGGATCTTCCGGATCTGAGCCGCCTTTGGGAGGGTCCCCTGAGGGGAAGCTAGGCACTCCGGCTCGGCATGATTGGCAAGGTCCTTATGCCAGTGCTAGCGCCCAGAAGGTGGAGGCAGTTCCAGCCGTTGCCACATATGGTGTCTAGATGACTGACCTGTCAGGGCAGTGTCTGGGGCACCAGGAGTTGCAAGAGAACCAGCTTTTAAAAACAGCATTGACGATAAAATAGCAAGTAAAGACTAAAGTCTTCAGAACCCTTGTCTCAGAAGATTCTAGGCTAGATCCGAAGGTTCTGAAACAATGACTCAAGATTTGTCTTGCTTTAACTCATCCTGTTTCCACTTTCTTTACCAACTAGAAATGATTTACCATGTAAGTACTTTTCGCTACTGTCTAAACTGATGCAGGTAACTACTATATCCTGAAACAATCAGTCACATGTGTATTACTTTAAAATAAAAGCAAAGAATCCTTTCTTATTTTTGTAATCAATAAAATTCATACGTGTCTGACCAGATTCCCCTTGAGAATTGCTCTCAGAACTACTGTCCTGTCCTAAATGAAAACATAGGACAGGAAATGCACACGCTGAAAAAAAGGATAAAAGGATCATTTGCAAATCAGACGTTTTTTGTAAAACAGATCCAAACTCTCCAGATTTCTTTACCTCATCAATTTTCCTTGAGTCCACAACTAGCCTATTTAACATCAAAAGAGTCTGTTCTTTGGAAATGTGTAAGAGACTTAAATTGTTTGAATTTGAGCTCAAATCAAGTCTGGCTTTAATATTTATGTATGTATGTATCTATGTATGTATGAGACGGAGTCTCCCTCTGTCACCCAGGCTGGAGTGCAGTGGCCCGATCTTGGCTCACTGCAACCTCCACCTCCTGGGTTCAAGAGATTCTCTTGCCTCAGCCTCCCTGAGTAGCTGGGACTACAGGTGGGTGCCACCACGCCCAGCTAATTTTTTTTTGTATTTTTAGTAGAGACAAGGTTTCACCATGTTGGCCAGGCTGGTCTCAGACTCTTGACCTCAGGTGATCTGCCCGCCTCGGCCTCCCAAAGTGCTGGGATTACAGGCGTGGGCCACCATGCCTAGCCTTTAATACTGATTTCATTTGGTGCCACCCAAGTCCTTCCCAGCCTTGACTTGGCTCTGCTCCACCAGTCTTAGCCCTGTGCCTGCCCATCTAGAAGGTTCACATGCATAAGTTCAATGAACAACAGTGCAGAGAGCTGCAGCAGGAATGCCATTTCTCCATTGCACTACTTCCTCCTTTCTATTACCCTGTCCCCAACCACCCCAGGACCTACGGTCCACTCCCAGCCTCCTTTCCACCCTGAGAGCCCAGAGAGGGCATCTGACCTACTCCCCAATCTGTAAGTAGGACCTCCACCTCCAGAAGCACCCGGGATTTCTCCTAGCCAACTTCACAGATGCACCCCTGGTATCCTGCTGCCCAGCACAAGTTCATGGCCTCACTCCCACACCTCCCAGTTTCGCTGATATGACCTCATTCTCAACTCAGGCTCAGGATTAAGTGAGGAAATATAAGGAAGATATTAGCACTATTCTCAAATCTTTCCCTCCCTCTGCATAACTATAGACAACCAGAACCAAGCTCGGCAGAAGATACATGGAAGAAAAAAACATTTGCGAATAATGTTGAGAACAAGAATATTTGCAGCTAATAGTGGCTTTTTAAAAAGAGATGGGAGGGCTGGGCACAGTGGCTCACACCTGTAATCCCAGCACTTTGGGAGGCCGAGGTGGGCAGATCACCTGACATCAGGAGCTCAAGACCATCCTGATCAACATGGCGAAACCCCGTCTCTACTAAAAATACAAAAATTAGCTGGGCGTGGTGGCGCACGCCTGTAATCCCAGCCACTTGGGAGGCTGAGGCAGAGAATCCCTTGAAGGTGGAAGCTGCAATAAGCCAAGACTGCACCACTGCACTCCAGCGTGGGAGACAGAGTGAAACTCCATCTCAAAAAAAAAAAAAAAAAAAAAAAAAAAAAAACAAGAAAAGAAAAAAGAGAGAGATAGGGTCTCTCTATGTTGCTCAGGCTGGACTTCAACACCTGGGCTCAAGCAATCCTCCCTCCTCAGCATCCCAAGTAACTGGGAATATTGGCAGAAACCGCTCCATAAGGGTATAGCAGATTTTTTTTGGATTGCCCACTATGTGCTAGGCACTGATTATATATTTATCCTTTTACATATATTTACTGGTTTACATATAAGTAACTTCACATGTATTTGTATGTGTGTATATAGATGTATAGATACACACACGTCACATTATCTCAATAGTGTCAGTTTGGCTCACCTAACCAGTTGAAGGTTTTAAGAACAAAAACTGAGGTTTCCGGAACAAGGAATTCTGCTTTAAGACATCGGCATCAAGTTTTGAGACCTGCCAGTCCCCCCCAATCACACAGACTAATTCTTTGAAATGGATCTTTCGTTCATGTTACATATCTCTCACTGGATCTGTTTCTTTGGAGAACCCGGATAGACACAGGGTACAATTAGATGGGCAGGAAGTTAACCTAAGCTGTAGAAAGCCACTTTTGTTTGTTTTTCAAGGCAAGGTATCTCTCTGTTCCCCAGGCTGGAGTGCGGTGGCCTGATCAGGTCACTGCTGCCTCAAACTCTTGGGCTCAAGAAATTCTCCTGCCTCAGCCTTCTGAGTAGTTAAGACTACCATGGCGGCTGGGCATGGTGGCTCACACCTGTAATCCCAGCATTTTGGGAGGCCGAGGCCGGTGGATTACCTGAGGTCAGGAGTTCGAGACCCACCTAGCCAACATGGTGAAACCCCATCTCTACTAAAAATACAAAAATTAGCCGGGTGTGGTGGCAGATGCCTGTAATCCCAGCTACTCGGGAGGCTGAGCCCAGGAGAAGGAGGTTGCAGTGAGCCGAGATTTAAAAAAAAAAAAAAAAAAAAAGACTATCATGGCTGCCTAATTTGTATAATTTGACCCTTTGTAGACACTGGGTCTCACTATGTTGCCCAGGCTGCTCTTTAACTGCTGGCCTCAAGTCATCCTCCTGCCTTGGCCTCCCAGAGCGCTGGAATTACAGGTGTAAGTCTCTGCTCCCGGCCATAAGGCTGATAAGCCAGCTGGGTAAAAGCAAGCGCGCAGTAGTAGACAAACAAGGCTAGGTGGATAAAACCAGGGAGATGATGCAGGGAGAGTAAAGCCATGGGGATTAAGCCAACTAGACTGAGGCTGGCGTAAGGCCATGGGGTTAAAATTAGATGGCTGAGGCCACAGGGATAAGGGTAGAAAATTAAGGGCAACTGGGTAAGGCCATAAGATTATGACCAGGTGAGTAATGTCAGGAGGTCAATAAGACCAGGTGGCTTAGCCCAGGAAAGTAAGGCCAGGGAGAGGCTAGGGGCGTAGGGAAAGGGGACAAGGCCAAAGAGTTATAGCCAGATTGGTAGACAAGATGGTTAAGGCTGTGAGGTTAAGACCAGCTGAATAACACTAGGTAATTCACATCTGGTGAGTAAGGACAAGAGGTTAGGGTCAGGTGTGCAAATCCAGGAGGCCAAGGCAAAGGGCACAGGTCATGAGATTAATGCTGGGCATCCAAGGCCAGGCTGTAAAGGTCTGGAGGTAGGCCAGTTGGGTTAAGGGTAAGAAGAGAAGGCAAAGGAGCTAAGGCCAAGTGGGTACGACCAAGCGGGTATGGGCAGGTGGGTAAGGCCAGTTAGTTAAGGCCAGGAGAGTAAGGCTGCTGGGTGGGTAAGGATAGGGGAATGCCAGAGGCCTACACCAAGAATGATAAACACCATGGGTTAAGGGCTACGGGGGATGGCCAGGGCGGCAGCACATGACATTACAGCCATGTAGTTATGGGCAGGGAGATGAATCCAGGTGGGTAAGACTAGAATGTTATGGCCAAGCATGAAGGCCAGTGGCTAAGGCATGACGGGTTAGACTACTTGGGAAATCTAGGAGGGTGATCCTCATTTGTACAGACATAATATCAAGGCCAGTAGCAACCGGTCAAGTAGGTAGGGCTGGTGGGGTTAGGGAAGGCCAGGGGCGTAAAGTAAGTTGGGTAATACAAGATGGGTAAGGCCAAGATGGGTAAGATGGGTAAGGCTACAGAGTATGAACATGAGATTAAAGCAAGGTGAGTATGAGCTCATAGATAAGGCCTGGTTGGTAACATTAGGTAGTCAAGCCACATATGTAAGGCCATGTGGGTAAGTCAGGTGTGTAAAACCAGAATTTAAATTCAGGTGCATAAAGGTAACAAATTAACACCAGCTGGCTAAGGCCAGCAGGATAAGGCCAGAAAATTAAGACGAGGTGGGTAAGTCAACTGACAACAGCCAATAGGCTAATACCAGGTGGGTCAGACAGTTAAGGTACGGAGGTTCAAATGTCAAGCTAAGTCCAGTAGCCCACGTCCAGATAATAATGTCCAAGGGGTAACCCTAGGGGCTAATGCTAAAGGGTCAGGACGGGACCACAAGGCTAGGAGATTGAGCTCAAGTGGGTAAGCCAAGTGGGCAGGCCAGAGGTATAAGCAATGTGTGGAAGGCCAGTAGATTAAAAATAGGTCAGTATGGCCAGGAGGTTAATAAGGCAAGGTGCATATGTTCAGTTAAGTAAGGCAGAGGGTAGGTACAGGGAGAAATGCTGTCAGGGTGAGGCCATGAGGGTAAGGCCAGGAAGACATGGCCAGGGGTTCAGGCCATGAGGTTACTGCCACATGGGAAGGCCAGGGACATAAGGACGGGTAGGTAGTGACAGAAAATTAAGCCTAGGTGGGTGAAGCCAGGTGTGTTAGCTAGGTATGTAAGCAAAGTGGGTGAGGCCAGAAGAGTAATCAGGCCAGTTGGATAGGTCCAAACAAATAAGGTCAGGGGGAAGACCTGTGGGTTAAGGCTAGAAGTGTAAGGCCAGTGACAAAATACCAGTACGTATGTCAACAAGACTAAGCCCAGGTGGATAAGGCCAGCTAGGTAAGGCCAGGTGGGTAAGATTGGGTGGTTAAGGCCAGCAGATTAAGGTCAGGTGAATAAAAAGTAGTGACTAACTCAGGTGGATATGTCAGGTGGGGAGGGCCTTTAGGTTAAGACCAGGTAAAATGAAGGAGCTCATAAGTCCAAGCATAGAGAACTCATAAGTCCAGGCATAGAGAACCCCTGGTCTTATGCACCTGCCTTACCCACCTGTCCATACCCCACTGGTGGTTAAGGTCATGTCTTAACCAACCAGTAGTACCCAACTGATCTTACCTTCAAAACCTTCCAGTTACCATTCATAATTCATCTCACTTTCTGGTCTTTTCTATTTTAGTGCTACTGGCCTCAAGCTGGTCTCATTATCCTCTAGACTTACCCCTGGCCTTATACTTAATGCAAAAGGCCAGGATTCATACTTAATGCAAAAGGCCAGGAGGTTTTTAAGGCAGGTGGTTAGGTTAATTATAAGTTGGCAAAACCATGAGGTAAAGACTGGGTCAGGAAGCCAAGTGATTGAAAAGCCTGGGTGTGTAATGCCAGTAAGTGAAGGCCTCCCTAAATGTAGGTAGGTAGATAGCTCCACCTGGGTAATAGTAAGAGGTTAAAGTTAGGCAGATTAGTTCAGGAGGTTAAGGCCATGTGAGTTAGAACAAAAGGTTAAGGCCAGGTGGGAATGCCAGGTTAGTAAACTATAAGGGTCATCTAGGTGGGTAAAGCCATAAAGTTAATGCCAGGTGAGTAAGTCCAGGTGGCTAATGGGGGGGTGTCTAAGTCTGGGGGAGGGTAAGGGAGCAGTGGTAAATCTGGTGAATAAGGGCAAGGGGAATAAGTCCAGGGAAGAAAACCTAGGGAGGTAAATCCAGTGGTTTAAGTCCTGGTAGGTAAAACCAGAAGGCTAAGGACAGTTTATAAACCAAGTGTGAAGGCCATGTGGGTCATGTATGGTTGGTAAGACTAGGTGGGAAAGCTGGGTGGCTAATCCAGGTTGTTAGGGTCATGAGGTTAAGGCCCATAGGTTTAGGCCAGGTGAGAAAAGCTAATGGGGCATGGCCAGGGCTGTAAAATAAGGTGGGCAAGGTCAGGGAGTAACAGCAGTGGAGTAAGGCCTCATGGGCAAGATCATGTGGGTCTTGACCAGCGATTGAGGCCAGCAAATTGAAGCTAGATGGGTAAGAAAAGGTGGATAATGGTGGGCGGGAAATTCTGGCCAGGTGTGTAGGGGCAGAACTTTTAGGCCATGAAATTAAGACTCAGTGAGTATGGCCGGATGGTTAATAAAGCCAGATAGATAATGCCAGGGTTCGTAATACCATAAGGATAAGATGACGTGATGAAGCCAGTGAGCTTAATAAGTTCTGCTGAGTGCAGTCAGGTTGTTAAAACCAAGTGTTTAGGCCAGATGTGGTGGCTCACGCCTGTAATCCCAGCACTTTGGGGGGCTGAGGTGGGTGGATCACGTGAGGTTAGGAGTTCGAGACAAGCCTGACCAACATGAAGAAACCCCGTCTCTACTAAAAATACAAAGTTAGCCGGGCGCAGTGGCACATGCCTGTAAATCCCAGCTACTCAGGAGGCTGATGCAGGAGAATCGCTTGAACCTGGGAGGCAGAGGTTGTGGGGAGGCGGAGGTTGTGGTGAGCTGAGATCGTGCCATTGCACTCCAGCCTAGGCAACAAGAGCGAAATTCCATCTCAAAACAAAAAACAACAAAAAAACAAAACAAAAAAAACCAAGTGTTTAAATCCAGCTGAATAAAAGACTATTCCCACACTGGGAAATCAACAGAAGAAACACCCTATAGGATTAAGGGCAAGTCACCAAATCAGACAAATGATGAGCCAAGGCTAATGCTAGGTAGGTAAGACAGTGCAGGGAAGGTGAGGAGGTGAAGGCCAGCTGAATGAAACCAGTTGGTCAATACTAGAAGGTTATAAGGCCAGCAGATTAACCCAGGCTGGCCGAGGCCAAGCAGGTGAAGAGCGCAGGTGAGTATGGCCCTAAGGTATTAAGGTCAGGTGGGGAAGGCCTACTGGGTAAGGCCAGGTAAATCAGGCCATGTGGGAATGCCACTGGGTGAAGGCCAGGAAAGCCAGGGGTTGGGACAGAGGATATGACACCAGGTTAAGGCCAGTAGAGCTGGGACAGTTGAAGAAGGAAGAATCGAACATTGAGATTAATTTTAAGGCAAATTAATGGGTAAGGCAAGGCTTAGGTAAGTGGGTAAGGCTGAGGAGGTAAGATCAGTTGGGTGATTCGGGTTGGTCAGGACAGGACATTAACGCCAGTAGGGTAGGGTCAGGTGGGTATGCTAGGTGCATAAGGCCAGGAGGTTCATAAGGCAGGCGGGTAAATCTAAGTTAGCAAAACCATGAGGTTAAGATTGGTTAGGAAGCTAAGCAATTGAAAAGGCTTGGGTGGCTAAAGTCAGTAAGTTAAGGCCTCCCTGAATAGAGCTAGGTGGCTAACTCCACCTGGATAATGCTAAGAAGTTGAAGCTAGGCAGATTAGGCCAGGAGGTTAAGGCCATGTGAGTAAAACCAAAAGCTTAAAGCAAAGTGGGAAGGCCAGGTTGGTAAGGCCATGAAGTTAAGGCCAGGTGGGTAATGCAAGGTGTCAAAATCTGGGGATGGGGTCATGCAGTTGGGAGTAAATCTAGGGAGTCAAAGCAGGGGGATGATAAGTCCAGGGAAGTAAACCTAGGGAGGTAAATTCAGGGGGTTAAGTCCTGGTAGGTAAAACCAGAACGCTAAGGACAGTTGTGTTAACCAAGTGCGGAGCCCATGTAGGTCACGTATGGTTGGTAAGACTAGGTGAGAAAACTATGTGGCTAGTCCAAGTTGTTAGGGCCATGAGATTAAGACCCATAGAGTTAGGCCAGGTGGGGAAGGCTAATGGGATCTGGCCAGGGATGTAAAATGTGATAGATAAAGGCAGGGAGTAAGTAAGGCAGCTGAGTATGGCCTCATGGGCAAGATCACAAGATCGCAAGATCTTGACCAGAGATTGAGGCCAGGAAATTAAAGCCAGGTGGGTAAGAACAGGTGGATGATGCTGAGCGGGAAGTTGTGGCCAGGTGGGTAAGGGAAGGACTTTTTGGCTAGGAAATTAAGACTTGGTGAGTATGGCCAGGAAGTTAATAAAGACAGATAATGCCAGTTTCGTAAGACCATGAGGATAAGATAAAATGATGAAGGCAATGAGCTTAATAAGTTCTGCTGAGCACAGTCAGGTTGTTAAAACCAGGTGTTTAAAACCAGCCAAATAAAAACACTTTTCTTGGGCTGGGAAATCAATGAGGGAAACACCCAGTAGGATTAAGGGCAATTCTCCTAGCCAGACAAATGATGACCCAAGGCTAACGCTAGGTCGGTAAGACAGTGCGGGGAAGGCGAGGAGGTGAAGGCCAGCTGAATAAAACCAGGTGGTCAACACCAGAAGAGTATGAGGCCAACAGATCAAGTCATACTGGCTGAGGCCAAGAGGGAAAAGAGGGCAGGTGAGTATGGCCCTAAGGTTAATAAGGTCGGGTGGGGAAGGCCTAGTGGGTAAGGCCAGATAAATAAGGCCACATCGGAAGGTCAATAGTTGAAGTTTGGGAAAGTAAGGCCAAGGGTCAGGACTAGGCATAATGCCACCAGGTTAAGGCCAGTAGGGCTGGGAGATGTCAGTAAGACCAGAAGTTGGGACTAATTGTGAAGGCCAAATGGGTAAGGTTGGGTAGATAAAATCAGCTGGGTGATTCGGGTTGGTAAGGACATGAGGTTAAGGCCAGTAGGGTAAGGTCAGGTGGGGAAACCAGGTGCATAAGGCCAGCAGATTAATGCTGAATGAGTAAGATCAGAAGTTAATAAGGCAGGTGGGTAAACTTATTTTGGCAAAACCATGATGTTAACACTGGGTCAGGAAGCCAAGTGATTGAGAAAGCCAGGTGGGTAAAGCCAGTAAAATTAACGCCATCGAGTACAACTAGGTGGATAACTCCAACTGGGTAAGGCTGAGAAGTTAACGCTAGGCAGATTAGGCTAGGAAGTTGAGGCCATGTGACTAAGAATGAAAGGCTAAGGCTAGGTGAGAAGGCCAGGTTGGTAAGCTATTGAGGCCATGAGGTTAAGGCCAGATGGGGAAGTCCAAATGGGAAACGTAAGGTGTATCAGGTCTGGGTATGGGGGAAAATCTTGGTAATAAGGGCAGGGAAATAAGTCCAGGGGAGGAAACCTAGGGAGGTATGTTTAGAAAAATAAGACTGGAGGCTAAGCCCTGGTAAATCAAACTAGAAGGTTAAGGACAGTTGTGTAAACGAAGCATGAAACCCATGATGAGTAAGACTAGGTGGGAAAACTACGCAGGTTATCCAGGTTGCTGAGACTATGAGGTTAAGGCCCAGAGGTTTAGGCCAGGTGTGGAAAGCTAATGGGTTCTGGCAAGGGTGATAAAATGAAGTGGGTAAGGTCAGGGAGTAAAGAAAGGGTAGTAAGGCGCCATGGGCAAGACCAGGTAGGTCTTGACAGCAGACTGAAGTCAGCAAATTAAAACCAGGTGGGTAAGAACAGGTGGATAATGGCGAGAAGTTATGGCGGGGTAGATAAGGCCAAGACCGTTAGTTAGGCCAGGAAATTAAGCCTGGGTCAGTAAGGCCAGGAGTTTCATAGGGCCGCATGGATGAAGGTTGTTTAATAATGCCATGAGGGTAAGGTAATTAAGGCAATGAGGTTAATACAGTCTGGTGAGTAAGGCCAGATCGTTAAAACCAGGCACTTAAATTTAGCCAAAGAAAAGATTATTCGGGTAACTCCAGGCCAGTAAATCAATGGAAAAATTCCCAGTAGGATTAATGCCAAGTTGCCAAGCCAGCTAAATAATTACAGGAAACTAATACTAGGTGGGCAAGACAGTGCAGGGAAGGCGAGGAGGTGAAGGCCAGCTGAATAAAACCATGTAGTCAACACCAGACGGGTATGAGGCCAGCAGATTATGTCATGTTATGCTGGCTTACGCCAGGCAGGTGAATATGGCAGGTGAGTCTGGCTGTCAGGTTGATAATGTCGGTTGCAGAAGGCCTACTGGGTGAGGCCAGTAGTTGAACAAGGCCAAGTGGGTAAGGCCAAGAAAATACAGCCATGTGGGAAGACCAATAGATGAAGACCAGGAAAGTAAAGCCAGGGGCTGGGACAGCAGATAATGACAGTAGGTTAAGACCAGTAGGGCTGGGACAGCTAAGTAAGACTAGAAGGTTGAGACTAATTGTGAAGGCCAATTGCTTAAGGCCGAGTAGGTAAGATCAGTTGGGTAACTCTGGTTGGTAAGGACCAGAGTTAAAGCCAGAAGGGTAAGGCCAGATGGGTAAGCCTGGTGCATAAGGCCAGGGGATTAATACTGAGTGAGTGAGGCCAGGAGGTTCATAAGGCAGGTGGGTAAATCTAAGTTGGCGAAACCGTAAGGTTAAGGCTGGGTCAGGAAGCCAAGCTATTTAAAAGGCCAGATGGGTAAGGCCAGTAAGTTAAGGCCTCCCTGAATACAACAGGTGGCTGAATTTAAGTGGGTAAAGCTGAGTTTAAAGCTAGACACCTTACACCATAAGGTTAAGGCCATGTGAGTGAGAATGGAACATTAAGGCCAGGTAGGAAGTCCAGGGAGGTAAGCTAAGTTGGTAATCCTGGATGGTAAGGCCATGAGGTTAAGGCCAAATGGGCAAATCCAGATGGGTAATGCAAGGTGTCTACATACAGGGGGGGATATCTGAGGAGTAAGTAAAGGGGGATAAATCTAGGGGAGTGAACCTAGGGAGGTAAATCCAGGGGATTAAGTCCTGCTATATATAACTAGAAAGTTAAGAACAGTTGTGTAAACCAAGTATGAAGGCCACGTGGGTCATGTATGCTCAGTAAGACCAGGTGGGAAAACTAGTTCCTTACTCCAGGTTGTTAAGTACACAAGTAAAAGGCCAACAGGTTTAGCCCAGGAGGCTAAGAATACTGGGGTCTGGCCATTCCAGAAAAATGAGGTGGGTGAGGCCAGGGAATATCGACAGGGGAGTAAGGCCTCATCAGTAAGATCAGGTGGGTACTGATGGGCGATTGAGGACAGCAAATTAAATTGAGGACAGCCAGGTAGTTAAGAACAGGTGGATAAGGGTGGGCAGTTATGGCCAGGTAGGTAAGGATGGGTTTCTTAGGTCAGGAAATTAAGACTGGGTGAGCACGTTCATGAGTATTTAGTAAGGCCAGACGGATAAAGCCAGATTCATAATACCATGAGGATAAGATAAGGTGATCAAGACAATGAGATTAATAAGGTCTGGTGAGTACAACCAGGTTATTAAAACCAGGTGTTAAAACCTAGCTGAATAAGAAACCATTTGATTAACACTAGGCCTGTAAATCAACAGGGAAACACCCAGGCCTTAGGAAGAAGCCCGAGTTGGTAAGCCAGGTAAATAATGACAGGAGGCTAATTTCTGGTTGGAGAACACAGTGAGGGGAAGGGAAGAAGTGATGGCCAGCTTAATACAGCTATCTGGTTAACACCTTATGGATATAAGGCCAGCAGATTAAGTCATGCTTGGTGAGGCCAGGCAGGTGACTAAGGCAGGTGAGCATGGCCATAAGTTTAATTAGCCCAGGTGGTTAAGGCCTAGTGAGTAAAGCCAGGAGGTCAATGAGACCAAGTGGTTAAGGCCATGTGGAAGGCCAATAGATGAAAGCTAGGAAAATACAGCCAGGGGTAGCCAGAGGATACTAGATAATGACACGATGTTAAACCATGTAGGGCTAGGACAGGTGAGTAAGATCAGAAGGTTGAGACTAATTATGAAGACCAACTGGGTCAGGCTGGGTTGGTAAGACCAGTTGACTAATTCTGGTAGGCAAAGCCATGACATTAACACCAGTAGGGTAAGGCCAGATGGGTAAGCCAAATGCGTGAGGCCTGGGGATTAACACTGAGTCAGTAAGACCAGGAGGTTAACAAGGCAGGTGGGTAAATCTAGGTTAAGACCAAGTCCAGAAGCCAAGGAATTTAAAAGGCCAGGTGGATTAGGCCAGCAGTTTAAGGCCTACTGGATAAAGCTAGGTGGTAACTCCAATTATGTAATGCTAAGAAGTTGAAGCTAGGTAGTTCAGGCAAGGGGATGAAGGCCGTGTGGCTGAGAATGGAAGTTTAACAGTAGGTGGCAAGTCCAGGTAGAAAATCTAAGTTGGTAATCCAGGTTGGTAAGGCTGTGAGATTAGGACTAGTTGGGTAAGTCCAAATGGGTAATGCAAGGTGTCTCAGTCACAGGAGGATAGCAGGGGAAATCTAGGGAATAAGGGCAGGGCTAAGTTTAGGGGAATACACCTAGAAAGGTAAATCCAGGGGCCTTATGCCAAGGGGGTGAGACCAGGTATATAAAACCAGAAAGTTAAGGAGCACTGTGTAATCCAATTGTGAAGGCCATGTGGGTTACATATGGTCGGTAAGATCAGATGGCAACACTAGGTGTCTACTCCAGGTTTTTAAAGCCATGTGGTTAATGCAAATAGGGTTAGGCCAGGTGAGGAAGGCTAATAGGTTCTGGCCAGGGAGGTAAAATGATGTGAGTAAGGCCAGGTATGTCAGACCAGAAAATTAAGATTGAGTGAGTAAGGCTAGGCATTTCTTTAATAAGTCCAGGTGGATTAAGCCAGATTGGTAATACCATGAGGATGATTGAGACAGTAAGGTTAATATGGTCTGGTGAGGAAGGGCAGGTTTTGAAAACACGTTGTTTAAATCCAGATGAACAAAAAAACTATTAAGTTAACACTAGGCTGGTAAATCAATAAGGAAACCCCTAGGAGGATTAAGGCCAAGTCTGCAAGCTACCTCAATTATGACAGGAGGCTAATACCACACGGGTAAGACACTGAGGGTAAGGTGAGGAGCTGAAAGCCAGCTGGATAAAGCTAGGTAGTTAACACAAGATGAGTATAACACGAGCAAATAAAGTCATGCTTGGTGAGGCCAGGCAGGTGAATATGGGTATAAGTCTAGTAAGGCCAGGTGGCTAACACCTAGCAGGTAAATCCAGGAGGTTTAAATGGCCAAGTGCATAAAGTCAGCTGGATAAGGTCATGTGGTCAGGCCAAAAGGTGAAGGTCAGGAAAGTATGACGTGGGGCAAGGACAGAAGATAATGCCACTAGATTAAGGCCAGTAGAGCCAGGACAGCTGACTAAAACCAGAAGGTTGAGACAAATTGTGAAGGCCAACAGAGTAACGGTGGGTAAGCAAGATCAGCTCAGTAATTCTGGTTGGTAAAACCATGAGGTTAATACCAATAGGGTCAGTTGTATAAGTCAGGTGCATAACGTCACAGGAGTAATACTGGATGAATAAGGCCAGGTTAATGAGGCAGGTGAGTAGATCTAGGTTATGACCAAGGTAATGTAAGAGCACATCAGGAAACCAAGGAGTTTAAAAGACCAGGTGATTAGCACTACCCAATTGGAGTTATCAACCCACTTTTAATCAGCAGCCCAGTGGGTTGAAGCCTACAGATAAAAGGTGAGTTGATAACTCCAACTGGGTAGTTCTAAGAGGTTAAAACTAAGCAGTTGAGGCCAGGAGGATGTCCATGTGAGTAAGAATGGAAGGATAAGGCCAGGTGGGAAGGCCAGGTTGGTAAAATCAGCTAGTAATCCAGGTTGGTAAAGTCATGAGTTTAAGGCCAGTTGGGCAACTCCAGATGGGTTAAGAAAGGTGTCTGTCTGGGGAGGGGAAATCTAGAGAATAATGGAAGGGGGATAAGTCCAGAGGAATCAACCTTGGGAGATAAATCCAGTGGGGTAAGGTGCGGGGATTAAGGCCTGTAGATAAAACCAGAAGGTTAAGGACATTTGGGTAACCAAGTATAAAGGCCATGTGGGTCATGTATGGGAAGACTAAGTAGGAAAACTAGGTGGCTAATCCAGGTTGTTAGGACCACGAGGTTAAGGCTCATAGGGGAAGGCCAGGTGAGGAAGGCTAATGGGGTCTGCCCCGTGCAGTCAAATCAGGCGGGTAAGGCCAGGGTGTAAGGCCTCATGGGTAAGATCAGTGGGATACTGACCAGAGAATGAGGCCAGCAAATTAAATAACTGCTTATAAACAGGTTGTTAATGGAAGGATGTTATGGCCAGGTTGGTAAGCTCAGTTCTTTTAGGCCACAAAATTAAGACTGGGTAAGGCCAGGAGTTTCATAAGGCCAGGTAAAGTCAGATTAGTAATACTATGAGGACAAGATCAGGTGATTAAGGCCATCAAGTTAACATCTGGTGAGTAAGTCCAGGTTGTTAAAACCAGTGTTTAAATCCAGCTGAATGAAAAATTACTTGGTTAACACACACCAGGCTGGCAAATCAATGGGGAAAATTCTGGGAGGATCAAGGCCAAGTGGGTAAGCCAGCTAATTGACAGAAGGCTAATTATACACGAGTGGGACACAGAGGGTACTGTTTGGAGGTGAAGTCTCACTGAGTCAAGGTAGTTGGTTAACACCAGATGGGTACAAGGCCAGAGGATTAAGTCATGCTAGGTGAGGCCAGGTGGGTGAGTATGGTCATATGTTTAATAAGGCCACATGGGTAAGGCCTAGTGGGTTGGGCCGGAAGGTGAATAACGCCAAGTGGTTAAGGCCAAGTAGATAAGGCCAGGAAGTGCAGGCCAGCTCTATATAGTTCCGTGGTGAACATCAGGTGTGTAAGTTGAAGAGGTTAAGGTAGGTGGGTAACATTCTGTTTGTAAGGACAGGAGATTAAAGCCAAAAGATTAAGGCCACATGAGTAAGGCCAGAGGTTAAGGCCAGGAATCGATAGTGTGTTAGACTAGAATGTTAAAGGACAGCTGTGAAGGCTCAGTGTATAAGGCTGGGAGGGTCAAACCAGATGGTTAAAATCAGGTGAATAGTATCAGCGGTTTGAGGCCAAGTGGGGATGCCTGAGAAGTTAAGGCCAGGTGGGCAATGCCAGAAAATTAATGTCGGTGGGTATGTCCCTGAGGTTGAGTTTTTGGCCAGGTCTGAGCCATACCAGGGTTCCACATTCAATAATTGTAGTATCCCTCGCTTATCTGCAGTTTTGCTTTTCATGGTTTCAGTTTCACATGCCTGAGTGTCTCTAAAAATATTCAGTGGAAAATTCCAGAAGTAAACAATTCATAACTTTGAAATTGCAGGCAATTCTGAGTAGCATAATGAAATCTTATACCATTCCTAGCTCTCCTGCTCTGTCCTGCCAGGGATATCAATTACCCATTTGTCCAGCATTGCTGGACAAAGATTGATGTGTTCGAGTAACCTTTATTTAGTTTAATAATGGCCCCGGGCCAGGCATGATGGCGTTAGTCTGTATTCCCAGCACTTTAGGAGGCCAAAATGAGCCTAGGATCACTTGGAACATAGGAGTTTGAGACCAGCCTGGGCAACATAGTGTGAGCCCATCTCTACAAAAAATTGTTTTTAAAAATTAGCCAGGTTGGGTGCGGTGGCTCACAGCTATAATCCTAGCACTAAGGGAGGCAGAGGTGGGCGGATCACAAGGTCAGGAGTTAAGACCATCCTGGCCAATATGGTGAAACCCCATCTCTACTAAAAAATACAAAAATCAGCCAGGCGTGGTGCTGTGTGCCTGTAGTCCCAGCTACTCAGGAGGCTAAGGCAGGAGAATTGCTTGAACCCGGGAGGCAGAGGTTGCAATGAGCCGAGACCACGCCACTTCACTCTAACCTGGGCGACAGAGTGAGGCTCTGTCTCAAAAAAAAAAAAAAAAAAAAAAAAAAATTAGCCAGGCATGATGGAGCATGCCTCTGGCCCCAGCTACCTTGAGGCTTAGGTGGGAATATTGCTTGAGCCTGGGGAGATCAAGGCTGCAGTGAGCCATGATTATGCCACTGCATTCCAGCCTGAGAGACAGAATGAGATTCTGCCTCATAAATAGATAAATAATGCCCCAAAGTAAATGAGTAGTGACCCTGGCGTATTTTCCTAATTGTTCTACTTCACTCTTGTTGATCTGTCACTGTACTTAATTTCGTAATTAACCTTGAACATAGGTATATGTATAGAAAAAAAGCAGTATATGTAGAGGTCAGTATTAGCTGTGGTTTCAGGCATCATCCGGGGTCTTGGAACACATCTCGGGGCATGAGAGGGGATACTGCACAGTGTGAGGGGATCAGCTCCTCATCTGCAGCTTCCTCTACTTCTCATGAGGATGCCGCCTGTCTCTGAACGCTGGTCTGGGTGAGCCTCTGTGAAGCTCTTAGTGCAGCACATGGAAGGCCACTATTTCTTTTTTGTTTTTAAACAGCCTTTGGGAGGCCAAGGTGGGTAGATCACCTGAGGTCAGGAGATTGAGACCAGCCTGGCCAACATGGCAAAACTCCATCTCTACTAAAAATACAAAACACTCATGCCTGTAAACTTTGGGAGGCTGAGGTAGGCAGATCACCTGAGGTCGGGAGTTCGAGAGCAGCCTGAACAACATGGAGAAACCCCGTCTCTACTAAAAATACCAAAAAATCAGCCGGGTGTGGTGGTGCAAGCCTGTAATCCCAGCTACTCAGGATGCTAAGACAGGAGAATTGCTTGAATCTGGGAGGTGAAGGTTGCAGTGAGCCGAGATTGCACCATTGTACTCCAGCCTGGGCAACAAGAGCGAAACTCTGCCTCAAAAACAAACAAACAAACAAAACAAAAAAAAAAAGAAAAAGAAAGTAAGACCCATTCGTAACCAGCTTGGCCAACATGGTGACACCCCGTTTCTACTACAAATACAAAAAATTAGCCAGGTGTGGTGGCAGGTGCCTGTCATCCCAGCTACTAGGGAGACTGAGGCAGGAGAATCACTTGAACCCGGGAGGCAGAGGTTGGAGTGAGCAGAGATTGCACCACTGCACTCCAGCCTGGGCGACAGAGCAAGACTCCATGTCAAAAAAAAAAAAAAAGTAAGACCCAACACTACGCAACTATTAGGATAAAACATAGAAGTAAAAGCTCCATGACATTGGTGTCAGCAATGATTTTTTGACTATGAGCTCAAAATCATAGGCAACAAAAGCAAAAATAGACTGATGGGGTGACATCAAACTAAAAAACTTCTGCATAGCAAAGGAAACAATCAACAGAGTGATGAGCAACCCACAGAAGGGAGGAAAACATCTACATACCACACGTCTGATAAAAGGGCAAGATCCGAAATATATAAAGAACTCAAACAACCATTTAACAGCAAGAAAATAACCTGATTTTTAAATGGGCTAAAAACTGAATAGACATTTCTCAAAAGAGACATACAAATGGCCAACAGGTATAGGACAAAATGTTCAGCATCACTAATCATCAGAAATGCAAATCAAAACCACAATGAGATAGCACCTCATTCCTGTTAGAATTTCTATTATCAAAAAACAAAAGGTAACAAATGTTGGTGAAAATGTGAAGAAAAGGGAACTCTCATACCCTGTGGTCGGAATGGAAATTAGTCTAGCTATTATGGAAAACAGTAGAAGTTACTCAAAAGGCTCAAAATAGTCCAGGCACGGTGGCTCATGCCTATAATCCTAGCACTTTGGGAGGCCAAGGCATGTGGATTCCTTGAGCCCAGCAACGAGCCTGGGCAACATGGCAAAACCCTGTCTCTACAAAAATTACAAAATTATGTGGGTGTGGTGGTGCGCACCTGTAGTCCCAGCTACTCAGGAAGCTGAGCGGTGAGGATCACTTGAGTCCAGAAAGTGGAAGCTGCAGTGAACCGTGATGGTGCACTCCAGCCTGCATGACAGAGTGAGACCTCATTTTTAAAAAAAGACATTCAAAATAGAATGACCATATGATCCAGCAATCTACCACTGGACATGTATTGAAAGAAAATGAAGCCCAGTGTGGTGGCTCAGGCCTGTAGTCCCAGCACTTTGGGAGGCCAAGGCAGGTGGACCACCTGAGGTCAGGGGTTCAAGACCAGTCTGGCCAACATGGTGAAACCCCATCTCTACTAAAAATACAAAAATTAGCCGGCTCGTGGTGGCGCATGCCTGTAGTCCCAGCCATTCTGGAGGCAGAGGTGAGAGAATCGCTTGAACCAGGGACGCAGAGGTTGCAGAGAGCTGAGATCTCACCATTGCACTCCAGCCTGGACAGCAGAGCGAGACTCTGTCTCAAAAAAAAAAAGAAAGAAAATGAAATCAGTGTGTCGAAGACTTAATTTGCACACCGATGCTTTTTGCAGCACTATTCACAAAAATCAGATATGAAAGTAACCTAAGTGTCCTGTGGTATAATACACAAGGGAATGCTATTCAGCCATAAAAAAGGGAACCTGCCATTTGCAGCAAGTGGGTGAATTTGGAGGACATCGTTAAGTGAAATAAGCTAGGCATAGAAAGACAAATACCGGCCAGGCACAGTGGCTCATGTCTGTAATCCCAGCACTTTGGGAGCTCGAGGCGGGTGGACCACCTGAGGTCGGGAGTTTGAGACCAGCCTGACCAACATGAAGAAACACCGTCTCTAATAAAAACATAAAATTAGCTGGGTGTGGTGGCACATGCCTGTAATCCCAGCTACTCAGGAGGCTGAGGCAGCACCTGGGAGGCAGAGGTTGCGGTGAGCTGAGATCGCGCCATTGCACTCCATCTCAAAAAAAAAAAAAAAAAAAAAAAAAAGAAAAGAAAAGAAAAGAAAAATACCAAGTGATCTCACTTCCATGTGGAATCGAAAAAGATTGATCTCATAGAAGTTGAGAGCACAATGGTGGTTATCAGAAGGCTGGGCTGGCTGCGGGGAACTGGAGATAATTTCGACAAAGAATACATGTTTAGAGTTAGAAGGAGCAAGTTAAGGATTTTACTATACAGCACAGTGGTTACGATGATTAATGGTTATAGATTGTATTTTTGAAAATACAATAGATTCTTGAAATCTCTGAGCATGTATGTTGTATTTTTAACCACAAAAATGAAAATATGTGAGATAATGCATATGTTAATTAGATTTGACCCTTCCATAATACATATACTTCAAAACATCATATTGTACATGATAAATGCATACACTTTTATATGTCAATTTATTTTTTTATTTTTAAGATGGAGTTTCACTACTCTTGTCACCCATGCTGGAGTGCAGTGATGCGATCTTGGCTCACTGCAACCTCCACCTCCTGGGTTTGAGCGATTCTCCTGCCTCAGCCTCCTGAATAGCTGGGATTACAGGTGCCTGCCAGCATGCTTGGGTAATTTTTTGTATTTTTAGTAGAGACGGGGTTTCACCGCATTAGCTAGGATGGTCTCGATCTCCTGACCTTGTGATCTGCCTGCCTTGGCCTCCCAAAGTGCTGGGATTACAGGCATGAGCCACCACGGCCATGGTGCACTATTTTTGTTCCATTCCTTTTATGGTGTTTTAAGCATTTGCATCTATTACTGGGTATGCAAAGTGCAGTCTGGGGCAATTGTCTGTCTGTGCCAGGACCACTTATAACCCTCCAAGGTGACCAGCACGGAATGGCATAATGTAGCTAATCTCAAAGCTCTGCCTCAAGGGCGTTCCCTGCGGGAAACCTGGCCTATAATCATCCAGGGTCTCTGTCCTTCCTGCTGGCAGACAGGACAGTTCTTGTTGGCATGTTGTGCTTCTGAGGGTGCAGAAGAATAGGTGTCTACGACCACCCCTCTCTGCATTGCTACTGCTCCCCAGTGTCCACTCATTTCATGGGCTCAGTTGGCCACCTTGGGTGTGCCATGATATCCACTTGGGGTTCCAATCACTTTCCAGTCTGGGAAAAAGGTTCTTCTGATGGGCATTAACATGTCCTATTTAATGCATCCTGTAAATTCCCATAGTGGTTTCCATAAGGCCATGTTCCATATGGATACCCCTTTAACAATCCAGTTTTGCATTGCTCCTCTTCCTGACCACATGGCCAGCTATTGGCCAATGCCCATGAGTTGGAATGCACCTAGACTTCAGGGCTCTAATTGTTGTTCAATTCTTCCATCACTGCAAGGAAAATAGCATGCAGTTCAGCTCACGGAGCTTACTTGTTCTCAACCTCTTCAATTCGTTTTACCATCAGTTGTTTACAGTGGGGAGCTTTCCAAACAGGATGCTGACCATCTACTTTAGAAGTGTTAATGTAAACCAAGGAGATTTTTATTGGTCAGTGGAGAGGTGTTCATGAGGCATCACCAGCCACGTGTCTATAGGATGTGGCAGCTCCTCAGATGGTTCCAAAGTTGGTCCTAGAGGTAATGAGCCTACCTGCTTGTGAATATGATGCAAACCTCTTTGCAGTCCTCCAGTATCATGTTCCTGTATAAACCATTTCCATTTTAATACAGAGTCAGCTCTTCTGGGCAGTAGCTTCTTCATTAGTGTTTCTCTGACGTCACCCAAGACATCATGGGTATGTCAGATCTTCGGAATATTTAGCATCCTTCAGTAATAAGAACAGTTTCAGTTAATGCCCCCCAAATAGCAACCCAATAATTGTCTCCAAAATGACACATACCATACTGTCCCATCTGGAAATTTTCTGGTCCAAAATTCAAGTGCTCACCATTAGGCAGCACTCGTGGGCTTTTACCATAGACTCTAGTCTGTGGGAATGATCTTTCAGATACAGGTGTCCCTGGGTATCTGTGGGGAATTAGTTTCAGGACCCCTCCCTAAGGGGATACTAAAATCTCAAGGGGTTGAAGTATCTTTTTAAAAATGACCTAATATTTTCCTATAACCCATGCACATCCTTCTTTATACTTTAAATCATCACTAGATTACTTATAATAACACAGAGCAAATGCTATGGAAATAATTGTTCTATTATTATTATTATTATTATTTTTGAAGACAGAGTCTCGCTCTGTTGCTGCAACTTGTCTCCTGCTACAGCCTCCTGAGTAGCTAGGACTACAGGTGCCCGCCACCAAGCCCAGATAATTTTTGTATTTTAGTAGAGATGGGGTTTCACTGTGTTGCCCAGCCTGGTCTTGAACTCCTGAGCTCAGGCAATCCGCCCGCACCGGCCTTCCACAGTGCTAGGATTTCAGGCATGAGCCACTGCGCCCAGCCTGTTCTATTATTTTTTAAAATTTGTGTTATTTTTATTGTTGTTTTTAAAACATTTTCCTATCCTGGCTTGTTTTTCAGTTTCTGGTGTGATTGTGGCATTAGCAATGTAGCATATTGACACAGTAGTAAAGTGGTGAATTCAAATAACCATGTGGCAATACAATGTAGTAAGCTGGGCTCCTTCCCACATAAAGGCAAACTGTATTTGACTCTTTTCTAAGATTGTGATAAAGAAAAAACATTGGCCGCACATCCTATTTTTTTGCACTATTGAAACCATATCAGGAACTGCTGGTGCTGTAGGCAGGACTACTTTATTTTTATTTATTTATTTATGTATTGTTTTTTTTTGAGATGGAGTTTCAATCTGTCGCCCAGGCTGGAGTGCAATGGCGTGATCTCGGCTCACTGCAAACTTCGCCTCTCAGGTTCAAGCGATTCTCCTGCCTCAGCCTCCCGAGTAGCTGGAACTACAGGCGCCCGCCACCACACCCAGGTAATTTTGTATTTTTAGTAGCGGTGAGGTTTCACCATGATGGCCAGGCTAGTCTCGATCTCCTGACCTCAGGTGATCGCCCGCCTCAGCCTCCCAAAGTGCTGCGATTATAGGCGTGTGCCACTGCACCTGGCCAGTACTGCTTTATTCAAGCCTGGAAAATCTACTGTTAATCTTGATGAGCCACTTCCCTTTTTCATGGGCCACACAGGATGTTTGTACAGAACATTTGTTAGTACCAGCACTCCAGCTTCTAACATGTCAGCGATTAAAGTGGTATTCTCTTTTTGTCTACTAGGATTCACCCGACACTGTCAAATTAACAAGCTATGTGGGGCTCAGGTAATTCTATAGGTTCCCATTTAGTATGCCCAATTAATGATTGCAGAAGGGCAAACTTACATACCTTTGATTTTATAATACTAGGAATGGGAAGTGCTCCCAGTCAGACACGATTCCATCTAAGAATACACTTAGGTAGAGGAGACACAGGCACTTCACATGAAGTCCGTTCTAATGTTCCCATTTTCATGCAAACTTTCACCTTCATCTCATCAATCTTTATATCCCCAGATGCTCCCTAGCAAACTGTCACCCAATTAGGACCTCACCAACAGGCTTTGATAACAATGCATTGGGATCCTGTGGGAAGGACTCTGGGAAGTTTTTCTTCGCCCCATGTCCATTATCCTCGCACATATGAACAAGCCCCGGGTCTCTGTTGAGGATCAGGCCAAGGGACCCTGCACTAGTCTATGTCCTGATTAATGTGCCTGATCACTAGCCCCAGTGATTCAGGGTCAGATTTCTCATTTTCATCTTTGCCTTCAGTCTTTTCAAATTCCTGCAAACTCGAGTGAATAGGGTGGATCTGTTTAGGGGCCTTCAAAGTTGGGACACCAGCAGGGGCACTTGTGAATCCCCTGAACCTCCCATAGTGCTGCGATAAGATCTTTCTTTTGATTCGTCAGTATTCAGCTTTTTCATCCCAGTTCTTTTTTTTTGAGATGGAGTCTTACTCTGTCACCCAGGCTGGAGTGCAGTGGTGCGATCTTGGCTCACTGCAACCTCCACTTCCCGGGTTCAAGCGATTCTCTTGCTTCAGCCTCCTGAGTAGCTGGGACTACAGGCATGCACTGCCATGCCTGGCTAATTTTTGTATTTTTAGTAGAGACGGGGCTTCACCGTGTTGACCAGGTCTTGAACTGGTCTTGAACCAGGTCTTGAACTCCTGACCTCAAGTGATCCGCCCGCCTCGGCCTTCCAAAGTGCTGGGATTACAGGTGTGAGCCACCACGCCCAGCCCATCCCAGTTCTTTTTTTTTTTTCTCTTGCTTTGTCACCCAGGCTGGAGTGCAATTGGCTCACTGCAACCTCCACTCCCCAGGTTTAAGTCATTTTCCCACCTCAGCCTCCTGAGTAGCTGGGATTACAGGTGCCTGCCACTACACCCAACTAATTTTTGTATTTTTAGTGGAGACAGGTTTTCAACACGTTAGCCAGGCTGGTCATGAACTCCCGACCTCAGGTGATCCACCCGGTTTCCCAAAGTGTGCTTTGGCTCCCAAAGGTGATCCACCGTGCCTGGCTCCCAGTTCTTAATATTTGAAAATTTCCATCCTGATGGGACAAGTCTCTTGACTATTTCCTTTGACTTTGCCCATTCTTTTGTGAATAGGCATCATTTTCTTGGCTTCTGTAAGATCCATGAGGGGAAGCTGAGATAACAAATCTGATATGATATCTTGAACTGAGCTTGATTTTGCAGCAGTAAGTTTCCATGGGAGTCCTGTGCAAAAGGAGCTCACGGAATCACACTGAGGCAGGAGATCAGCAGGACTTGTTTTCTGAGCACTGGTCACAACCCAGCTGATTGAAATAGGATCTGGTCAAAAGGATGCAGTAAAGAAACTGGCCAAAACCATCTAAAACCAAGATGGCAACAAAAGCAACCTCTAGTTGCTCTCACTGCTCATTATATGCTAATTGTAATGCATTTCCATGTTAAAAGGCACTCCCACCAGCAAATGTTTACATTAGTTTACAAATGTCCTGGCCATGATGCCCTGGGAAGTTACTTTATATAATTTGAAAGGGGAGGAGCTCTCAGTCCCGGGAACTCCCAACCTCTTTTGTAGAACATTTGTGAATAACCTGCCCCTTATTTAGCTTATGAATAAGGAGTAGCTATAACTACAGCTAGCCAGCAATACCTGAGTGCTGCTTTGCCAAGCTGAGATCGTGCCATTGTACTCCAGCCTGGGTGACAAGAGTGAAACTCCGTATCAAAAAAAAAAAAAAGAAAAAAGAGAAAAGAAACTGATAAATCATTCTACCTATGAGAGTTCCCCATGGATATCAAAAGTTGAGCAAGGCCCTGCACCTGGCTCACGCCTGTAATCCCAACACTTTGGGAAGCCTAGGCGGGCAGATTGCTTAAGCCTATGAGTTCAAGACCAGCCTGAGCAACATGGCAAAATCTCGTCTCTACAAAAAAATACAAAACCTTAGCTGGGTGTGGTGGCCCACTCCTGTAGTCTCCACTATTTGGGAGGATAAGGTGGGAGGATCATCTGAGCCTGGGGAGGTCGAGGCTGCAGTGAGCTGTGATTGCGCCACTGCACTCCAGCTTGGGTGACGGAGTGAGACCCTATCTCAAATAAAATGAAATAAAAATAAAATAAAATAAGCCAAACCAACTGCTTTGTCTCTGCTCTCAAATCGAAGCAGTCAGAAAACTCATTCCATTTAACACAGCAGAAGTAGGATTGCACATTCTAAGAAAAGTTTAATTCTATGCATTAGCTATTTGTGGAATTGTTTCCTTTTTGTTCTTAGTATTTAAATGACCCAGTTTCCAAGTAAAGCATAGGTTTCAAGTCTTAAGAATCTACATGGAAATAGAAAAGGATTTACTGGATCCCAAATCCATTTGCTTTCCCCTGAGATGATTATATTCTTTCCTCCAAGCTTCCTGCTGTTTCACAGTCAATAGCTTCTAATAGGTTTCTCTCATTTCCCAACTCCCACGAGCCGTTCTCCATCTGGTTTTGTTCCAGATAATGCAAAAGGTGCTAGTTCGAGCTTCCTGAAACTCCCATGCAAGCGAGGTGTGGTCTCAAGGGTATAGCTCTTTGTAGATCTGGCCAGGTGCAGTGGCTCATGCCTGTAACCCCAGCACTTTGGGAGGCCAAGGTGGGCAGATCACTTGAGGTCAGGAGTTCGACACCAGCCTGGTCAACATGGCGAAACCCCATCTCTACCCAAAAATACAGAAAAAAATACAAAATTAAAAACAAAAAAAACACCAGCCAGGCATGGTGGCACACACCTGTGGTCCCAGCTACTCGGGAGGGTGAGGTGGGAGAATCGCTTGAACCTGGGAGGTGGAGGTTGCAGTGAGCTGAGAAAGCACCACTGCATTCCAGCCTGAGCAATGGAGTAAGACCCTGTCTGGAAACAAAACAAAACAAAACAAAACAAAACCTCTTTGTAGATCAATATAAACAGGCACTCAGGGGCCCTAGTGGCCTTCCAGCTAGTCCCAACCATTCTGGTGCAGTCTGCCGTGTTACATGTAGATGAAAATTTTCCCAGAGAGGGCAGACTGATTTTTCAGAAGACTACCTACTAAAAAAATCACAATGAAAGTAAAAAAAAGGAAAAAAAATTAGAATCGCTATTTTTTTGACAAAGAAGTACTATGTGTGCTTTATTTATTTATTTATTTAGTATTTTTAGTACAGACGGGGTTTCATCATGTTAGCCAGGATGGTCTCAATCTCCTGACCTTGTGATCCGCCTGCCTCGGCCTCCCAAAGTGCTGGGATTACAGGCGTGAGTCACCGCGCCCGGCCTATTTTATTTTTTTAAAGACAGGGTCTTGCTCTGTTGCCTAGGTTGGAGTGCAGAGGTGTGGTCATAGCTCACTGCAGCCTCCAACTCCTAGGCCTAAGTGATCCTCCTGCCTTTAGCCTCCAGTGTAGCCAGGACTAACAGGCATGAACCACCATGCCTACTTAATTTTTATTTTTGTGGAGACAGGGTCTTGCTATAGTTGCCTAGGCTGGTCTTGAACTCCTGTCCTCAAGCATTCCTCCCGCCTTGGCCTTCCAAAGCACTGAGATGACAGGCATGAGCCACTGCATCTAGTCTGTATGCTTTAAATTGATGAACATCTTTTTCTAAAAGCAGGCAATCGAGAGAAATTTGGCTAAAACACTGCAACTTGATGCTTATAAACTGAAAGTCATTGGAAGAGTGTTACCTGACTAGGCAGATCAGAACCTTAACCTGTAGGAGGTGAAGCCAAACAATTTGTGCCATAGAACCAAGAAAGACTGAGGGAACTGGATGTACTAGGAAGGCAAGAGTGTGGGGAGGAAGACTGCTTGGAAGTCTATGTAAGAGCAGTCAGCAGTCAGCCCTGTGAGGCACCTGCCCAGCTCACCCCACCAGGCAGCTCCTCCTCCATGTCCAGAAGACTCGATGCTTACCCTTCTGACCCTATGCTTGTATTCACTAAGCACAGCTAGGCACAGGGGAGTGCCGACAGTCATTATTTATTTCACGCAGAAGGATGGAAGATTCCTTTCTGGAAAATCTGACTGGCCAAATAGAAAAAAAACCAAAATGTAGTGAAGTTTGGGATCTCCTAAGGAAACTGCCAAGTCCTTGTCCTAGTACCCTACCTGTGCAGTCCATTATGCGAGAAGCCTACAACTCAATAGCCTGCTTTAAGTGTCTCCCTCCTAAGTGTGAATGAACAGGAGAGACCACAGGTACTTGGGGGGCAAAGTCAAACATGAAAAGCAAAACTTGAAAACGGAATTGCAAGAGATAAAGAAAACTTCCACAAACCATAAATATTATCAGAGAGAGAAAAATATATTACATCCGTAAAAAAACAGGGTGTTAGAAAATCAGAAGCCAGAGCAGGAGGTCCAAAAATATAAAATAAATATTATCAATAAAGAGGAGAGAAAACGGAAGGGGGCCAATTATAAAAGAAATAATACAAGGTTTCCTAGCACTGAAGGACACACACCTATTATAAAGGTCCATTGAGGGCCCAGAATAAGAATTTAAAAGACCCACATAAAGCACATCCCTTAAAATTTCAGAAACTATAAGAAGAGATTCTAAATGCTCTCCAAGAAAGCAAATAGTTTATGTTCAGGAATCTGAATAGCTCTGACTTCAAAAGAACTTTAGAAACTAGAAGACAATGGAGAAATGCTTTTCAAAATTCTGAGGGAAAAATATTTCTAACCTAGAATTCTATACTCCGCAAAACTATTAAACAACTAATAGAGTGGGGAAAAGATACTTTTAAGCATTCAAACTCTAAAATATTGGCTGAGCGTGGTGATTCATGCCTGTAATTCCAGCACTTTGTGGGGCTGGGGTGGTAAGACTGTTTGAGGCCAGGAGTTCAAGACCAGCCTGGGCTACATCATGAGACCCCCACCTCTACAAATAAATAAATAAATAAAATTAGCTGAATATGGTGGTGCACACCTGTACTCCTGGCTCCTTGGGAGGCTGAGGTGGGAGGACCCCCTTGAGCCCAGGAGCAAGATCCTGTCTCAAAAAACAAAAACAAAAACAAAAACAAAAACAGGCCAGGTGCGGTGGCTCACGCCTGTAATTCCAGTGCTTTGGGAGGCTGAGGCGGGTGGATCACAAGGTCAGGAGATTGAGACCAGCCTGGCCAACATGGTGAAATCCTGTCTCTACTAAAAATACAAAAAATTTAGCTGGGCGTGGTGGTAGCACCTGTAGTCCCAGCAACTCAGGAGGCTGAGGCAGGAGAATCACTTGAACCCAGGAGGTGGAGCTTGCAGTGAGCTGAGATCGCACCACTGCACTCCAGCCTGGCGACAGAGCAAGACTCTGTCTCAAAAAAAAAAAAAAAAAAAAAAAAAAAAAAAAAAAATCAATTTTCTACCTCACATTGAATGATTCCATTTTATTGGTGGGAGGAAGGGAGGAGGGAAGAGTTGTGATTCCTACCATGGCTCAGCTGAACTTGGAAGGTGGTAGGTATCTGTGAGTGGGGTGCTGGAGCCATGCGCCACAATATAATGTTGAACAGCTGGCCGGGACAGGTTGTGAGTGAAGGAGGCAAACGCTTATGGCTGTACCAACCACTCTGAAGGCATCCGATCTCATTTTCTCTCAGAAGCCAAGCAGGGTTTGTCCCAGTTGGCAGCAGTAGTAATGACAGATTACGCTTATTGCCAAAGAACAGTTTCAAACATTTTACCTAGAGCTATGATCTGAATGCCCCCAAAAGTCATGTGCTGAAACTTAGTCCCCATTGTGGTGGCATAAGGGGGGCCTTTAGGAGATGATTAGGCCATGAGGGGTCTGCCCTCATCAATGGGATTAGTGCCTTGTAGAAGGGCTGGGGGGACCCAGCTTAGGCCCTGTCTGCCACGTCCGCCCTTCTGCCATGTGAGGACAGAGCGTTCATTCCCTCTGGGGGATGCAGAAACAAGGGGCCACTTTAGAAGCGAAGACCAGGCTCTCACCAGACATCAACACTGCCGGTGCCTTGAGCTTGGACTCTCGTTTCCAGAGTTGTGAGAAATAAATTTCTATTCTTTATAAATTACCCAATCTCAGGCATTTTGCTTTAGTAGCACAAATGGATTAAGATATCTACACTTATATTTAATCTTCCCAACAACTATAAGAGGTGGGTAGGTATTAGTATCATCTCCATTTTATGGAAAGGAAAGCTGAGGCTTTGAGACTTTGTGCGAGTGAATTACACAAGACCACACAAGGCTAGTGTATGGTAGAGTTGGGTTTCAAACCCAGTCAGGCTCCAGATACTGCTTTCTTAGCTACTACATTATATTGTGTTTGATGGGGAGATGGTCTTGAAAAACAAGATGCTGCAAGCTTTTTTTTTTTTTTTTTTTTTTGAGACAGTCTTGCTCTGTCACCTAGGCTGGAGTGCAGTGATGCGATCTTGGCTCACTGCAACCTCCACCTCCCGGGTTCAAGCGATTCTCCTGCCCCAGCCACCTGAATAGCTGGGATTACAGGTACCCACCACCCCGCCAGGCTAATTTTTTGTATTTTATCTTGGCTCACTGCAACCTCCACCTCCTGGGTTCAAGCAATTCTTCTGCCTCAGCATTCTGAGTAGCTGGGATTACAGGCACCTACCACTATGCCAGGCTAATTTTTTGTATTTTTAGTAGAGACGGGGTTTCACCACGTTGGCCAGGCTGGTCTCGAACTCCTGACCTCAAGTGATCTGTCTCAGCCTCCCAAAGTGCTGGGATTACAGGCGTGAGCCACCACACCCGGCCTGCAGGCTTTCTTTCTACTTACTTCAAAGCAGTGGCAGCTCCAGAATTTATAGACAGTAGGTAGTGGAGGGGCATAAGCCATGTTTTTTTTTTTTTTCCTAGACAGAGTCTCACTCATCACCCAAGCTGGAGTACAGTGGTGCAATTACAGCTCACTGCAGCCTTGACTTCTCAGGCTCAAGCGATCCTCTCATTTCAGCCTCCTGAGTAGCTGGGAGTACAGGTGTCCCACTATACCCAGCTAATTTTTGTATTTTTTGTAGAGACGAGGTCCACTATGTTGCCCAGGCTTGTCTTGAACTCCTGGGCTCAAGTGATCCTTCTGCCTTGGCCTCCCAAAGTGCTGGAATTACAGGCCCGAGCCACTGCCTCCGGCTAGCAATGTGGTTGAAAGGTATGGGTGTGCATAGGAGCAGGTCTGGGCTGGGGGACAGAGTCCATACTTTGAAACTTGGTAGCATAGTAAGCATGATATTCTTTCACCATAATTTTAGGTTTATTTAAAGTGTCTAGAGAGGGCGGTTAATAACAAAATTTAGAAGTGATAAGCTCTGCTCCCATGCCTAGAGCTGCTGCTGCTTTTTTTTTTTTTTTTTTTTTTTTTTTAGATGGAGTCTCGCTCTGTTGCCAGGCAGTGGCACCATCTCGGCTCACTGTAACCTCCGCCTCCCAGGTTCAAGTGATTCTCCTGCCTCAGCCTCCCGAGTAGCTGGGACTACAGGCACCCACCACCACGCCCAGCTAATCTTTTGTATTTTTAGTAGAGATGGGGTTTCACCATATTGGCCAGGCTGGTCTCGATCTCTTGATCTCATGATCTGCTGGCCTCGGCCTCCCAAAGTGCTGGGATTACAGGTGTGAGTCATGGCCGCCGGCCACCTAGAGCTGCTGCTGCTGCAGAGCCTCATTTGGTTTTCGCTGCACCCCATTTTCCTCTCTCCTTCACACTGTCTGCTTGCTTGATTAATGACAGAGCTAGCCAGGAGACAAGTCTAGCCACTGCCACACAAAACTCCAAAGTCTTTGTCTAAACTTGACATGTGTTACAAACAGACCTAAAAGGAAATAAAGGTCATCTGCCTCAGTCTTCAACACGTACATGCACGGCATGAGTGTCAGGGTAAAGAAAAATGAGTAACAAATTGGGTAATGGGGATTTTTTCTAAGGCATGTCTACACTGCAAGAATTGGCCAGGGTCTCGGGTCTCCCAATTGCCCTGGACTGACAGCTTCTCTCTCCCTGGAGAACAGCAGTTCAGGGCCCCTGTTCAGCAGGCATGCCACACAGTCCTCAGCCAGGAACCCTGTTCAACTGACTGCTCAACTTGCTCTCCGTCAATCTCAACAGACTGCCCCCTGGCTTCCCAAGAGAACCAGCCCAAGCAGAGCCACAGAGAGGGCCTCTTGGTTACCAGTGCATGGGGAGGATGGCTCTCCAATCTCAATGTGCAGCAGAAACAGCCTGGTCCTGGGGAACGCACACACATTGCAGGACCCCTGGATGCAGGTAATCCCAGAATCACACCTTAAGAGACTTTTCAGGCAGGGCTTGGTGGCTCACGCCTGTAATCCGAGCACTTTGGGAGGCCGAGGTGGGCAGATCACCATGTCAGAAGTTTGAGACCAGCCTGACCAACATGGTGAGACCCCATCTCTACTAAAAATACAAAAATTAGCCAGGCGTGGTGATGCATGCCTATAATCTCAGCTACTCAGGAGGCCGAGGCAGAAGAATCGCTTGAACCTGGGAGGCAGAGGTTGCAGTGAGCCAAGATTGCACCACTGCACTCCAGTCTGGGTGACAGAGGGAGACTCTGTCTCAAAAAAAAAAAGACTTTTCAGTAACTTCCCATGGCACTTCAATTTCAAATCAAACATTTTACAAGGGTTTCTAAGTCAACAAAATATATGTTGATGCTTGCAGCTACGCACTAAATTGTATCACCTACTCCAAAATTCCTGTGTTGAAACCTTTAACCCCAATGTGCCTATATTTGGAGAGGAGTCTTTGAGGTATTAGATGAACTCACAAGGAGGGCCTCATGATGGGATCAGAGAACTTGTTTCTTCTCCGAGTACACCTAGAGGTCATTCTGAGCACACAGTGAGATGGCAGCCACCTACAAGCCCAGAAAGGGGCCTCAAAATGAACCTACTTTGCAGGCACCTTGATCTCGGACTTTCTCCACAAATGTGAGAAAATAAGTCTGTGTTTAAGCTGTCTAAGCTGTGCTTAAGCTGCCTAAACTGTGTTTAAGCTGATGTGTTATGGCATCCTAAAACTGACTAATGCACCTGCCTCTGTCTTCAATTTTGCTATCTGCGACTCTTGTTCCAGCCATGTTGATTTTTTGGGAGCTCTGGAACCTGCCACAGGACGTCCTGAACACTACTCTCTCGGCACACTGCACTCCACTGTCCCTTCCTCCGTCACTCCAACCCTGCCACTCTAGGGGCTGGCTCCTGCTCAATCCAGTTCTCAGCTTACATGTCACTTCCAGAAGTGGCTACCTGCCAAGGTTTCTGGTGTTTACCTACTTACTCTAAATTTCTCTTCTCTTGATTTCTTACACATATTTATGGCGCATCGCATAGCATCTTTTTGTTGCACATGCTTAATTCATTTTTGTTAATTAAGGCCCTTGGGTGGCCAAAATTTAAAGTAAGCTAGCTAATTTATTAAATATCTCTGTCAAATTTGTACTTGTTTGAGGCAACTTTAATTAAAGCAAGCTACAAATAATGTAGAGATGCCCTTTTCAGTATTTTCTTTTACTACCCAGAGCTCTCAGTGATATCAATCTTTCATTCAAAAGTCAAGTAAAAGTTTAATACATACAGTAAGCTGAAAAGTGGTAGTGAAATGAGCTGAGCTTTGCTTTTCCAAACATGTTTCCAAAAGTTTATTTTAAAACACATGCATAGTGTTGGATACAAATGCCTTTTAACCACTGTGGTGGGGAAGAGTAGACTGACTGCTTCCAATGATCATCTCTTCCCTCTGCGTCCACTGTTCTCGGAGTCTCAGGGAGTACGAGAGGATGCTTCTCTTCCTTTACTTCCCTGTTTGTTGTAATGAGTCCTTCGATGACAGTAATTATGTGACCGAATTTTCCATAACTACTTGCCGATTATTAAAGTTTTGCAGCGGCTGGTTTTCCTATTGGTATCTTACAACCTAAGATGAAAAAAGAGGAGCAGCTCATGAAATGATGCTGATTTTGCCCTTCCTCACACAGCTGTTCCTTGGGCGACTGTCCAGGGGAGGCGCTGGACACTTGTGCAGAGCTTCACAGGCTGGCCAGTACACATGGGGAAGCCAGTCCCCTCCACAAGGGAAGCGTTAGATACTCCAAGAGGGGACGGTATGGCCAGAGCCACAGGGCCAGGGCCAGGAGTTGAACCCCGTCATGTTTTCTGAACTCCAGTCCAGTATGTTCATGCTCACATCACATCTGTTTTCTGTGATTAAGTAATTGATTCCGTCACCCTCACGGGGCGAGGTGTTTGTGGTTGTTGTAGGTATATACACCTCTTCAGACATGATATAAATAGGAGACTGGGATTTCGGCCTACATATTTTTTTCTACAAGGTCTAGTACTTCTGCCTTCCCGATATGCGTCAACTACCCCATTGCCCTTCTACCCTTTTCTTCAACCATTCTCCTTTTCCGTATGCCCCATTCTGATCTGCCGGAAATCCCAACAGACATCTATTAAAGCTCTTCCATGCAGGTTTGATGATGTACTGAATTAAGATTAGGTACAAAAACAGTACTTGTAAGATGATCCACTCAACGACATCATGCTATTCAATAGGCAGATTATTTTTTCCAAATGTTAACACCCTCCTTTCTAAAATGGCCCTATCATTGCTAGGAAAAATGTTCTTGACCCCCTCTGACTGTATCTCTGTTTATGTCAACACTCAAGGACTCTTATGTCAAGGAAGACAACGCTCAAGGACTCTCTTTGGGCTGGACTATTTCTTTGTCGCTGTTAGGCTCGGATTATTGTGCCAAGGATGTGCTATCAGCTCCTAATTCTGAGTTCAGAAAGTCTACGTGATAGAGACACTGACTAATCCCTCACTTGGGAAAGAAGCAATGCCAGACAGACAGTGAGAGCATCAAAGAGTGGAGATGAGGTACTCTCTCTGAGGCAAGGATGTGAAGGGTCTGGGCCTCTGGCTGAGGTCAGTCATGTTAGGGACTGACTCTACTGTGTAAGACTGCTTCTTTTATGCCTGTTGTGATTTGTTAATTTTCTTTGTGCTTTCTCTTTAGCTTGAGAAAATTCTAGACTACATAAGTAATTCCCTGTTTATGTTAGAACTGTACTACTTACTGATCATTTCAATAAAGTATTTGGTGCCACAGTATACTTTCTTACTTTAATTCATCAACAAAATGTGAAAACTTGTATTTTATTAAACTGCACTTACCAAGCATTTCTTCTTTTTTTTTTTTTGAGATGGAGTCATGCTCTGTCGCCCAGGCTGGAGTGCAGTGGCCGGATCTCAGCTCACTGCAAGCTCCGCCTCCCGGGTACACGCCATTCTCCTGCCTCAGCCTCCCAAGTAGCTGGGACTACAGGCGCCCGCCACTTCGCCCGGCTAGTTTTTTGTATTTTTTAGTAGAGACGGGGTTTCACCGTGTTAGCCAGGATGGTCTTGATCTCCTGACCTCGTGATCCGCCCGTCTCGGCCTCCCAAAGTGCTGGGATTACAGGCTTGAGCCACCGCGCCCGGCCAGAAAATTCTAGACTACATAAGTAATTCCCTGTTTATGTTAGAACTCTACTACTTACTGATCATTTCAATAAAGTATTTGGTGCCACAGTATACTTTCTTACTTTAATTCATCAACAAAATGTGAAAACTTATATTTTATTAAACTGCACTTACCAAGCATTTCTTCTAATTTGGTTGTGGCAGGTTCATTCACATTAAATATACAGTTATTATTTCTAGGAGAAAATAACAAGCTTTATTATTACATAAACTCTGGGGAAAAGAAAACTTTTATATTTTGTTCCTGACGGTAGCTATTGTAAGACTACTTTTCAATTGACTTCCTCAAGGCCGGTCCTAAGTAGTCCAAAGGCCTCGGGCTCCTGTCCCACTTCCTGGCTTCTTGCTTCATTCTTCTGACCACATAAGAGACATGACTGTCAGAGTTTACATATTAAGCTTTATCACTGTTAAATTCAACCACTTAGAAGAACATATATCTATATGCTTATACATACATATACGTGTATCTATATATGTATTATGTATTTATGTGTGTCTATGTGTATATACACTCATATGCCCACTACACTCCCGAAAATCTTTCTTGTAATTATAAATTTCAACATTAAGTAAAAGCAAAAATATTGGCCTAAAGTTCTTTCTTTCTTTCTTTGCTTCAGTTGCATTTCTATTCATAACCACATACAATTTTCCGGGTAACCTGTACTGAATTAACTAATTAAAGGAAGGATAAGGAAAGTGTAATATAACGTTTCCTGGATCATCTATTTCTACATCTCTGGATTTTTAGCTCAAATGTGATTGGTTTCCTTGTTGTTTGAGCACTCATGGAATCTTGTACAGTACTTACATCTTCTTCTTCTCCACTACTCCGAGCCTCACACAAGCTGCTAAGGCATTTTTCTGCACATCGGAAGATAATACATCATAACACTGAGAGGTACCTAAAATCAGGGGTGAGGAATAGTTAGTTGACCAGTTTTTATTCTCAACTAAAAGAAATCAGCACCCACAGAACAGTGACCGACCTTGATCGAGAAGCTGACTTGTGAATTTTCTGACTGCGGCCAAGTACTGTTCCTCACTGAAGTGGTCCTCTTCTTCACTCAAAAGGTACTTGCAAATTATCTGATTTTTTAAGAGGAAGGATGAGGGGAACAGAACGAGAAAAAGGATAGCCAAATTCAACAGAATAGTAAATAACTTTACATTGCCCCTCTTAAGAGAAAGACGTATCACAGCAGAGCAGCATAAAGACCCTCTAAGGAATGAGCACAGAAAAATCAAAGAATTTTTAGGACATCTCCTTTGAGTTTACATTACATTTTACAATTAGAAAAAGGTTTAAAATAACAATGACATTTATTAAAGTATAATTTCTCACTTCAAGGGGTACAAGTTAATTACCATCAGCTTCACATCTCTTATGCTACTTGGGAAGAGAGGGGTCAGATTTTAATAACTTTGCTTTTTTTCTCTAAATACACCTAACAAAGTACCATACCCTAAAATACTTGATTTCTACTGTAGAAAGGTGATTAAGGGTAGAATTAGCATTTATCAAATGCTCAGTAAGTGCCAGACTTTGTGCAAGGAGGCTGAATGAGTTATTTCACGGACCACAAGCACCAGGAAGTGGGTCCAGGTACCCAGAGCTAGTGCATGTATTATATAAACAGACCCGAGTCACAGCATCCTCTTCTCTCAAACATGTGGAAGTCCTTCCTACAGTTTATGTTTCAGACTTTCTCGCCTGCTGAGTCCTGGCACAATTCCTGCTGGGCAACATACCATCCCCTCTCTAACTACTTCCAAGAGCTCTGACAAACGCTTTCAGAACTTGCACTTGAACTTTTTCTTTCCAACATAAACATCTGGTAATCTGTAACTGACTTTATGTATCACTCAAGTCTTGCCTTTACTGAGTGCCTGGTATATATCAAATCTCGAGGTTACATATTGACTGACATGAAGACCTCATTAAGACATGAGACACAGTATGACAGATGATGCTTGGGTGTAACTGTGGTCCTGTGAATGCTGTGCTCATGGCATCACTAAGCTGTTGTCCTCTTGGGTCTGTAATGAACCAAGCTTCCTCCTGAATGCAGGGAGCAAGGTCTCACTGGTGAGGTGAAATCACTGATCGTATTAATCACTCTCTCTCCTTCTTCCATTTGCCTGAGGAAGATACCTGCCCTTCAGACTGGAAATAAGCACAGGGTGAGAATGTCTTATTATATTTGATACAGGGGGCATGAAGGAGAACTTGCCAAATTTACGTACCTGATAGCTTTCCACAAAAGGTTTAAAGAGTCCTATTAAAAATTCTAACACAGTATTTCCTTTCTCTGTAACTAGGATGTCTTTCGTAGTCACTTGTATGGCTTCACTTTTACAAAGCAGGTAACAGCCTTCTTCAAAGTCCTAGAGGTGAAGAGGAGGCCATAGTGCTCATTGAGGGTAATGGGTATAGTGCCCAGCTCAATACATGTACCCCCTCATCTAGGTTAATGGGTACACCGCCTGTCTCAATATATGCAGCCACACGCCCTCAGACAACAGAATACCAGCTATTTCCCCAACTTCCAGAACAATTCTGTTGTGAGATAGTAGCCAGAGAAGCACTGTTCTACATTCAAAATGTTTTCAAACACACAACATTTCTGAGCCTTACAAATCACAACCTGGGTGATGGATTTTCTTTCACTTTACAGAACCACTACTTAATTTAAATAGGAAATACATACAGCAAGTCCTAAAAATACTTAGAATTATGCTATGGTTAAAATTGCCAGCACTCCTATTTCACTCCCTACAGAATCAAACCTCTTATCCTTAAAGCACACAAAAACCTAACATGCCTCTCATCTACTCCGTCACTTCCCACTTCAACCAAGCAGCAGTCCAGTTCTGCGAGCCTGATGACTCCTCAGCTGTCTAGACCAGGCAGGACCACCACTTGCTACTTTCAAAGTAAAAGGCACTTGCCTGGGTGACTCATTCTAACAACTTGCTAACAGGAAAATGAGTGCAGATTTTGTTTTGTTTTGTTTTGAGACGAAGTCTTGCTCTGTTGCCAGGCTGGAGTGCAGTGGCACAATCTCGGCTCATAGCAACCTCTACCTTCCAGGTTCAAGTGATTCTCCTGCCTCAGCCTCCTGAGTAGCTGGGATTACAGGCACCCGCCACCACACCCAGTTAATTTTTGTATTTTTAGGTAGAGATGGGGTTTCACCATGTTGGCCAGGATGGTCTCGATCTCTTGACCTCGTGATCCGCCCGCCTCGGCCTCCCAAAGTGCTGGGATTCCAGGCGTGAGCCACCGCGCCTGGCTGTGTGCTGATTTTTAAACGTTTACTAAAATAAAGTTAGTTTAGTTGCAACGGCCACACTGATAGTTCAAAGAATGACTCTCCTCTCATGAGATAATCTCTAAGTTATTAACTAAACTTGACCAAGAATCAAACTAGAGTCTGCTGAACTGTGAGCGCCCCAGTTTCTCTTGAAGTCTGCCCCACCTTTGCCTTGAAGAAAGGGATGGCACACTGCCTGAGACATATCTGTGAATTCACCCCTAACATTTCTAGAACTCACACTGCAAATACACTTGCTCTTTGTTGTAAGCACTTTACCTTTAGTGTGTTTCCTGGAAGGAAGATGAACTCATCTGCAAAAACATCACGTAGGAAGCGAAAGCAACTATAGACATCCTCTGGAAATAAATTTATTATGTAAAATTACAACATTGCCCTTTCAACTTTAAGGGAGTACCAGGAAGTCCTCACTATCACAAAATGTATTTCAAAGGCATATTTTATTCATGTAACAGGGACAAGAATTAAGTCCCCTGAGGGAAGCTAAATTAAACCCAAATCTTATCTACAGAGCGAACTACGGTTTAGCATAGTTTGTTCTTTTTGTTTTTTTGTTTTTTGAGATGGAGTCTCGCTCTGTCACCCAGGCTGGAGTGCAATGGTGCGATGTGGGCTCACTGCAACCTCCGTCTCCCGGGGTCAAGCGAATTCTCCAGCCTCAGCTTCCCAAGTAGCTGGGATTACAGGTGCCCGCCGCCACGCCCAGCTAATTTTTGTATTTTAATAGAGACAGGGTTTCACCATGTTGGTCAGGCTGGACTCAAAGTCCTGATATTGTGATCTTCCTACCTTGGCCTACCAAAGTGCTGGGATTACAGGCACAAGCCGTTGTGTCAGGCCCTAGCATAGTTTTTAAATGATTGAATATAATCTACAACCAGTAGAAACTCAGTAAGACATCACAGTCCTTAGAGGCCAGGACACTTCATTTTTCCCTACCCCATGGCTCCCTAGTAGGGAAGGAAAGGTACTGATTTCTTAATTTCCCTTTATATTCATATTTCCTGGTATCTTTACTGTATCTATAGCACTTTTCCTTAGAATCACTGTGGAGCTTTGAAAAGCCAAAACCAAAACCAAACACCAATGGCTGGCCCATACCCCAGGTCAACTGAAGAAATGGGGTGGGGATCACTCCCCTCGTAATTCTAACATGGGGCCTTGACAGAACGCCCTGGCCTTGACTACAGGCTCCTGTGAACATGACCTGTGCTGTACTCATTTTTACACTCCTAATGCAATTAGAATGAGACCGTGCATCTCGTGAGTACTCATCTACTGCTGACTGCTCACCTGCCCACCTGCCTTTGCTGGATCAGGGAGCTGGCACAGCAGAAACAGTGCTGCACACCAGGAAGTAGAGAACTGTACTCAAATGCCAGATCCTTCTCTCAGTAATTATGAAACTTTCTAGGCCTCATTTTCCATATTTATAAAAGGAAAGGTTTAGATTATTTCCAGGTCCTCCCAATTCCAAAATTCTAAGCAGATGAACAAGTATTTGGGGAACAAAGCTAACTTTTTCTCAGTGATACGCCTGCTCTTCACTGGGGTGAGGCTGAACATTACAAGGCTTCAAATGTTGCTCCCTAAATGGAATGGAATGGTCAGACCTCTTCTAAAACTCAAGATTGCATTCCTGAAAATTACCTTTCCTGAACCCTGGTGTCATCTGCAATGCCATTGCTACTAAGGATGGACGGACAAAAATGTTGAGCAGCTGGTTCCTATAAGCTGAGCACATGAGGAGAGTGATGTGCTGGAAAATAAGTCCATCGACCACTTCTGAGTCTCCGGAGTCCACTTTCAGAATCACCTGGTCTCTGACAAGGCTGGCGATGTTGGAATGCAGAAGAATGCTGGCCTGGACAACTTCTTCAGCAGGTTCATTATCTACACACAAAGACAATTCATTCAAACAACAAGGGAGTCTTGGGCCTAGTGGGCATTAACGTTATTAACAGTAACGTGACAGATGCTCATTTTCAAGTGACAGCTTTTAGTGTCTACCAATTATGGTAATGATACCAAATGTGAAGAAAATTTTAAAAGTACTATTTCATAAATAAATTCTTTCTCTCTAAGGACATGTAACATACTTTCTTACCCCAAATTTGTCAGCCATTCTCAAAGCACATCAGTTTCTACTCTGAAAATGAACACCACTTCTGTGTACTTCAGGAACCAAGGGAATCTAAAGTTTTGTAACAGCAAGTTACGTAACTGGAAAGTCACATGCATGGGAATGTAAGAAGACTAAGACAAAAAGGCCCATGATTAGTGTACGAATACATTACAACATACAACACACACACACACACACACACACCCTTTGCTTAGACCTATACCAAGATGGTAAAAATATCAGTTTGCAGTTTTTCCCAAATCAAAGATAACTAAAGAGGCAGATCCATGGCAGTTCTTGGTAGCTTATCACCTGACATACTGGCCTGCAGACAGCTGCCAGGCAGGTAGAATTACAGAAGCATAATGAAGAGATGGTGATATTTAACAAATATTCTCAGCACGGAAAATTATTCTACGGTTAACCTGAGCCAAAGAGCTGGCTGGCAGTGGCACACTGCTCAAGTTTGGTGGCAAGTTCTGCTACTGCTTCAAGGCAGGGACAAGTGAGAGGTATGGCTTCCTCCTGGACTTGATCACATTCATTCTTGACCAACTTGCCTTGTCTCAGCTTGCTCAACTGAATAATATTTTATGTGAAATGATCATAAAAAGCTTGAGATATGCACATGCTTAGGCATGTGGTGTAATCTGCATAAAAAAAGAAAAAAGCAACAGAACTGTAGTGATACTGAACAGACACTCTTAACTATGGATCAGTCATGGCATTTATCCCATTTTGAAAAAGCAAAACACTTTAGAAAACAAGTACCTATGTTTTCATATGTTCCTGGGCCAAACAATGATGGGTTTGAGCCCTTTCAGCTATTTCTCATGACACCCAACACTTGCTACCTTGTATCATAATCAACACGTCCTTTGCCTCCTACCAGACCATCATAGCACTGAGAACAGATGTCTGATTTGTCTCTCTCTTGGTGACTGGCATTTTTGTCAGTAAATCCTCCTCATCTCTTGGCTGTGGCCTGCGTGCTTCTACTGCTGTGGCTCAGGCTTCCTGCAGAAATCTCACTGGGACAGAGCAGCCTCCTAACTTGTTTCTCTACCTCCAGTCTTCTGGTGGTGGATGGTGGGGAGGGGGCGGGGAGGTCCATCTTTATTTTCCATCTACCCCTCATCCCCCATCTGGGCCAACATTTTAACATCACTGATGAATCCCTGGGGCCCAAGCCTGCCATCTTGCATTCCTCATCCCTGCCTTGGCTAGGCTCCTCTCCTGGTCTTCCTGAAGGGTTCAAAAGTCACTTCTGTGAAATCTTCCTGAGTATGGTCCCTTTCCTCTGCACAACTCTTAGGAACCCTCTGCAGCACGCACATCACTCCTTGTCTCTGTTCACTGAACCCTCACAACTTGTTTACACATGACCCACCCACCCTGCCCTCTGCAACCCAGGGGAACCTCCAGGATGGGGATGGCATCTTGTTCATTTTCATATCCCTGGTAGTACCCAGCACAGATGAGGTATTCAGTATTGGGTTGATCAAAGAATACTAGGTACTTGACTTCAAATAATTATCTGGTCTTTAAAAAAACACATTTCCAACTGTAGTCTGTATTTTTTTTTTTTTTTTTTTTTTTTGACATGGAGTCTCACTCTGTTGCCCAGGCTGGAGTGCAGTGGCGCGATCTTGGCTCACTGCAAGCTCTGCCTCCAGGTTCAAGCAGTTTTCCTGCCTCAGCCTCCCGAGTAGCTGGGATTACAGGCGTGCACCACCACGCCCAGCTAATTTTTGTATTTTTAGTAGAGATGGAGCTTCACCATGTTGGTCATGCTGGTCTAGAACTCCTGACCTTGTGATCCGCCTGCCTAAACCTCCCAAAGTGCTGGGATTACAGGCATGAGCCACCACGCCCGGCCTTTTTTTTTTTTTTTTTTTTTTTTAGAGATGGGGTCTCACTGTGTTACTGAGGCTGGTCTCAAACTCCTGGGCTCAAGTGATCCTCCCACCTCAGCCTCCCAAGTAGCTGGGATTATAGGTGTGTGCCGCCATGTCTGGCTAGGATTCATGACTTTATTTTCCACTGTGCTAGGTGCCAAGGAAATGGTATTCTAGTCCTCAAGATATTTAGAGTCTTATAGTGGGAAATGACATGTAAACAATTATTCTCAAATAATCAATGTGCTGTGTTCACTGTGTCCTTTAGTGATAGAAACAGATCTGGTGTCCTTTCTCTTTTTTGAGACGGAGTCTCACTCTGTCACCCAGGTTGGAGTGCAGTGGCACGATCTCGGCTCACTGCAAGCTCCACCTCCTGGGTTCACACCACTCTCCTGCCTCAGCCTCCCAAGTAGCTGGGACTACAGGTGCCCGCCAGCCCGCCCAGCTAATTTTTTCTATTTTTTTAGTACAGCCGGGGTTTCACCGTGTTAGCCAGGATGGTCTCAATCTCCTGACCTCGTGATCCACCCGCCTCAGCCTCCCAAAGTGCTGGGGTTACAGGTGTGAACCACTGCACCTGGCCTGTCCTTTATTTTTCTGAGCAATCCTTTGCTCAAGTCCTCTATAGATTTTTCAGGTCCAGGTTATAACTCTTCCAAATTAAGCAAGCATTCTCAACACATATGTCCTACCTACATACCGGGCCAAATAAGAAACCCTCCAAATGCCTGGGTTAAGCCTTTTAGCCATAAAGTCTTTTCCACCAGAGCATCAAAGTCCATGGATGGCCGGTTCTGAAGCAGAACAGCAACTATTAGGGTCCAGGGGCTCAAAACCATGTTTTCAACTTGCAGAAGCTCCATTTTGTAGGCAACTTCAGTGACAAAGGCATGCATGTCCTCAGACTGTTTCTGAGGAATGTATCTAAAAGGAAGAGCACAGAGCAACAAATTACAGTTCTGCTACTTAGACAAATGGGGATGGAAAAAGACTGACCTTTTAGAAGGCTTCTCATACTTTTTGCCAACTGAATTCTCTCAGGTCAGGTGCAGACAGTATTTGCTTTACTATGGTGTAATCTGACCATACATTTCTGGAATATGCTCTTGAGAGGTGGTAAAAATACTGAAGGGGTCCAGGGTCCTATTAGTCCTGGTTCTAGGGAAACAACTTTTGTTGCTTCCTAAATAGGATACATCATTTCTCTGAGAATGGATGCCTGCCCCAGTAGACTGAATTACTGTCTTTTCAGAATCTGTAGTGCACTGAACGTATCTCCATTGTGGAACACACTTATCAGATTATATAATAACTATTTTATACTGAATGGGCGCCATTCAGTTTGTCTGACTTCATGCATGGATTACCACACTTTGAACAGTACGATAAGGCCTACACAGAGCTGGCTGGAGCAGAGACACACACATGACCTAAAAATTGCCACACAGGTGGCTTAATGAGAAAGATGCAGCCAGTAAGGGTGCCCTGTACTAGGTAATAACTTGTCAACCCAATTTGAGATCTAAAGAGAGAAAGCCTGTGGCAGGAAAAAAACTAACATAAGCTTCTGTGATGACTAATGTAGCTGCTGGGAAACTGCTGAAGCTACAGATAAGTTGCAAATGATGTTGCAAGCACATGAGGCCTGGAGGGGCAGATGGTTTGTCTCCCTTACTTGTCCAGGTATATTTCTCTTAATTAAGAAAACTCATATGTATATCTGTGTTCTGTATCCTGAAAGAACCTAATATATTTTCTTGCCCATAAAACTATAACCTTCTTGAGACTAAGGACTCACTCTCATTCATTACCATTATGCAATCCTTTCTAGGGTCAAAAATAATAGTGCATACTTTGGGTAGCCTAGCAATAGTGCTCAACAATTCCTGCACATATCCTTGTTAATAGTGGCATTATTTCTTACCACTTTAGTTCCCCTGAGAAACATGATCATGGTCTGATTTTGCATATTTGACATACATATCTTACAGTTCATCACTTTTTTGGGACAAACACATAATTCTTCGTTAATTGAAGGTTTCCACTGATGAAACAGCATTTCTGATCATTTTCTCTGTGATCTTAAGTAAACCAAGAGAAGTGGTCAACTCCAGAATTGCAACTCACACCTTTGGATTTTAATCCTCATTTCTAAGACAGTTGTTAAAACACAGGTCACACCTTGGAACCAAGTTATATGAGCTCCGACTCATCCTCCCAGCTGCCAAAGATCGAAGTGACACAGGATCTCCAAAGTACACATGGATGCTTCCAAAATTTTCAGAAAGAATCCTTCTGGCTTTCAACAACCCCTAATAATACAGGGGAAAACAAAACGAAAAGTGGTAAATTTAGAAATTAGTTGATGTGTCAGTCAGCACATTCTCTCAATTAGGCTAAAATCAAGCTCACGTACAGTTGTCGATTCTTTTGGTTTAGGAACCCCTAGAAGTTCATACACATAAAGAGTTTCTTCCAAGATCTTATCATAACTGATACTAATTGGGACAAGGTAGGTATCAAAAACTTCTCTTTTAAAAAATGGCTCCATCACAATATTCAGAAGACCTGCAAAACACAGGGAGAAATGCTTCATCAACATATTGAAGAGCAGAGCAAACATGGGCACACAAACAGAAAATACTAAAAGCATACATTATACACTAACCCCGTAAATATCAACAGTTACACATTTACACTTGAAAAGAATATCTTGTTAAATAAAGTGTCAAGTTGTATGTAGCAGCTGATGTCTTTGGGTTTGTATTTTTCCTTTTAATATGTAGTGACCTACCAAATTTAGGAGTCAATGTCTTGGCAGAGCGGCTTCTTGTCCCTTCGAGGAAAAATTCAACAGGAGCATAACCATTCTTTAAAGAGAAAACAAACAAAACACAAAACCCGTTGCCTACTCTCAAAATGATAAATGCTTCTTTTGATTCCTTTTCCCAAGCTCCCTCCCAAGCTTCCTGAACAAACACAGCTTACAGTGAAAATTAAACAAGAGAGTCATACAGATTAAACCAACTGCTGCGGTAATGAACAGTTCTTGAGGGAAAGCGAAATAGCTAAGTGTTCTATTCAGAAGTTAAGAGTTTAAATGAGCAAACATCAGTGAAGAAAATATGGCTGAAGAGTACTTGGGAATTCTTTGCATTTACCCGTAACATAGTTTTTACGTATTCAGAGAACACAGCCCAGTAGAGTTTATTGCCACCAAAGGTACGCCGCATGAAAAAGGCACCCGACATTCGTAGCAGCTCACCAACCATTTTCATTCCCAGGAAGTCTAAAAAAGAGGGGATAATATTTATTTGCAGATCTTGATCTTGAAATCGTCTATAAAGATCTAAACTTAAACATTCTTATTTTTCATTTCTGTTTTATTGTTTTATTTTATGAGACAGGGTCTTGCTATGCTGGCCAGGCTGGTCGCAAACTTCCTGGCCTCAAGTAGTCCTCCTGCCTCGGCCTCCCAAAGTACTGGGATTATAGGCATAAGCCACTGTGCCTGGCCTAAACTCAAACATTATTAAGAAAGATTTCATAAATGTAAGATACCCCTATGATATTATTATACTCTGACATTAAAAAGCATAAGAGATATCTAATAGAATTATAGAAAAGAGGGGACTCTGTGGGGCAGGTATTCACTGGGAGGTTACCTTTCGCTTCTCCATACACCACTCCATTTACAAGTAGGTCAGCTAGAAACCACGGGCAACAGCAGAGCAACATCACAATGACATGATGTCAATTTCTTTAGTCAATCATGCTGCTGAGCCTGACAACAGACCAATCTGTGCCCTACATGCTCTGGACAGCCAGGCCAAACCAGCTCTCATCTTTTTCCTATCAGGTAAAAATATCAACTTACTTTTGTTGGAAGAGATTAAATAAGGCAAATCTTGTAAGAAAGGAAGATTGCTACCAGCAGTTTTAAAATAGTCTTTCTCTTCGTTTCCCTTAATTTTCAAATAACTTCCTCACAAGTTTGTTCAGATGAAAATGCTTTTAAACTGCTTAAGTTCTTGGCAGTTTTAACCTTACCATTCACTGCATTTATTAACAAAGGTGTATACTTGAATCCCGGCTTTCCTGGCTACCCTAAAAGGGAGTGGATAAACAACTTATATGCCTTGGCAATCCTACTTTTAGGAATTGATCTTACAGGAATAAAAGCACTAATATAAAAATATATTATGACATTGTTTATAACAGCAAAACTACTAAATTATGAAATATCCACATTGCTGAATATTATACAGCTATTAAAATTAATGTTAGACATGAAGTTAGACCCTTAACTTATACCGTATACAAAAATTAACTCAAAAAAACTAAAGACTTTAATTTAAGACCTGAAACCATAAAACTCTTAGGAGAAAACATAAGGGAAAAGCTTCATGATCTTGGATTTGGCAATGATTTCTTGGATCTGATACCAAAAGCACCGGGAACCAAAGAAACAAATACATCAATTAGACTATATCAAAACTAAAAACTTCCATGCATCAAATAACACAATCAACAGAGTGAAAAGGTAACCCATGAAATGGAAGACAATATTTGCAAATCATCTGTCTGATAAGGGTAAATATCCAGGATGTAGAAACAATTCCTACAACTCAACTAAAAAACCCGCAAACAACCTAATTAAAAAATAGGCAAAGGACTTGAATAGACATTTCCCCAAAGATATACAAATGGCCAATAAGCACACGAAAAAGACGCTCAGCATCACTAATCATTAGGGAAATGCAAATCAAAACTACAATGAGATACCACTTTACACTCATTAAAATTATTATAAAATATATCAGAAAATAACAGGTGTTGGCAAGGATGTAGAAAAACTGGAACTCTTGTGCACTGTTGGTGGGAATGTAAAACGGTGCAGCTGCTACGGAAGACAGTATGGTGGTTCCTCAAAAAATGAAAAAAATTACCACAAGACCCAGCAATTCTATATATACCATTTTTGGTATATATGTAAAAAAATGGAGAGCAGGGTCTTGAGCAGATGCGTTTCCAACTTCAAAAAGGAAGGAAATTCTGACACGGATGAACCTTGAGGGCATTCTGTTAAGTGAAATATGCCAGTCACGAAAGGACAAGTACTGTATGATTTCACATCTATCAAATATCTAGAGTAGTTAAGTTCATAGAGACAGAAAGTAGAATGCTGATTGCCCAGAGTCAGGCGGAGGGTAGAATGGGTACCATTTCAGTTTTGCAAGATGAAGAGTTCTGGAGATGGAAGGTGTTGATAGCTGCATAACAATGTAAATGTACTTAATGCCACTGAACTGTATTTTTGAAGATGACTTAGATGGTAAATTTGATATTATATGTATTTTATCACAATTAAAAATAAACTTAAAAAAGTTATCTATTTATTGCCTAGAGAGGTGGCCATTAATATATTACCAAATAAAAAAAGCAAAAGGCAGGTAATACCTGTAAGTAGTACAGTCTCATTTGTAAAGCCTACACTAAAGAACCCTGTGTGCATGAACTGCAGATGTCTGTTCAGGCACAGTGAAGCACAGGACGAAGGACATAACTCAAGTTGTTCGGTGCTAGGACTGGAAGAAGCGAGGAGAGGCTATTTTCATCATCATCTTCAAATACCTCAGTACTGCTAGAATATGCCAGTGAACTTTTTAATTTTTACAGTTAAAAAAATAGAAAAACAATACATACCCATTCCTGCTGCTATAACTGGCACAGGCAAATCATAGTTGTATAGAATAAAAGACAACATCAGGAAGTCAATGTAACTTCGATGACTAGGTAGCAGAACAACAGGATGCTCCTGGATGGCTCTTTGTAGCTTGAAAGTAAATGTTACATTTTGAATAACTTCAGTTGTCATGTTATCAAATCACATCTCAAATCAGCAAACGGAAGAATAAGTCTATGTAGAGAGGGAATACCCATCCTCTTTTTCTGCCTTCCTACCATACACATAAACGATTTGCTCTGATAAGGTAAAAGTACTGTTTCTAGTTAAACAATTTCACATAATGCAAGAATATTAAAAATGTAAATTTTTATGGGTCAGAATAATGGTAACAGTGATGATCGTTAACACATATTAGTTGGGCACTATATTAGCATCATTTTATATACAGTTATTTTATGTGCTGTGTCTAATACCACATAATTAACAAGGTCTAAGCCTTAGCTTCCTTGTTTGTAAAATAGTCATGCATCCAATAAATGGTAGAGTTGTGAATGGAACCCAAGTCAGTCTGACTTAAAAAGCCAACTGTTAACCACTGTATTGAATTGGTTGGTTGTAGTATGAGAAAACAAAGCTTCTCTTGGAGAGATTAAAAAAAAATCTACAAATTCATAGGACAAGGTGAGAAGAATGGTACTTCTCTATGTGCTGGACTCACTGCCAGGGTGAATGGGTGTCATGTGGCTGGGAGGGATAATTTGAGTTTCCAAATATACTCCTCAGGCCATCAACCTCAAGATTCACTGGTATCCATGTGTTATCTGCTTTTTTGAAATCTAAATATAACAGAGGCCAGGTAATCTGTGATCATCACTTAAGACATGGCTCACCAACACCCTTGGTCCCAAACACTGTAACAGTCTCTGACAGATTCAGGGTATAAGTCAGCAATCTCGAAAACAGTCAGGAGGAAGAAGAAATATTTGACAGGAAAGTAAATGACTGAATTAAAACAAAATATTAAAAGGCATGAGGAGGAAGGCAAGTGAAGTTAAGAGCTTTCCTAGGAGGAAAAAAAAAAAAACAAGTAAAAATAATCTCCATAAGGAAAGCTCTTTATGAAATTAGAAAAGTCATCATTTGGCAATCATTAACATAATAACTAATTCTGGTAAAAATCATCAGTGGGTGCAAAAACCAGTGGGGTAAAGTATGATGCAAAACAGGATATTTAGCCATTCTCAAAGTGTCTTTTCACTATGTAATTAATGAAGATATTCATTAATTATAAAGGAAAAAATAATAACTTTACAGCAGAGAAACCTGGCAGTCATAACCATAACCAACTGATGGAAGTGAAACATCTCCAGTAATGAAACCAACAGGCACCATGTGCTGCTGATACGACGCACTGAGAAGAATGCATCGCTTCCAGGGTATTCCTAGCAAAGGTACACAACCTGAGCCTAATACTGAGATAACATCACTCAAATACTCAAATTCAAACCATTTCACACTTCAAAATAATTAGCCTGTTCTTTAGAAAAAAAAAATTAGCATGAAACACAAATACAAATACTAAGGAATTATTTTAGATTAAAAGAGTCTAATATGGAAGTGGATAAAGAAGAAAGTTGAACACTTTCTAGGATTTCTAGTGCAACACATGAGCTAGGATTTTCTTTGGCTAGACAGGACACGACCGGGACAACTGGTGAAATATGAGTCAGGTCTGTATTACTAGTATTGGATCAATGTTAATTTCCTTATTTTGATACTTGTACCATAAGATAATGTCCTTAATTACAGGAAAAACACAGCAGAGTATTAGAAAAAGGATAAAGGAAATGCTGTAAGGGAATCAGGAAATGCTGTAAGGGAATCTAGGTGAAGTATATGCAGGAATTCTTTGCATTTCTTTTGTAACACTACTGAATATCTGACATTGTTAGTCTATAAGTCTTAAGTTAGTCTGAAGCCTGTAGGTCTGCAGTTAAAGGGAAACCAAAAACAGAAAACAACCTTCAGAGATGCACATCCTCTTCTGCCTAGACTGGAGGCCTGATGATTAGGCCCTAGGCTTTTGATGGACCAAGTGAGCTGTCCTTGAGTTGTTTAAATTGTGAGGGGTTGAAAAAGAGACTGTTTTTTTTTGTTTGTTTAAGATGATACTTTTTTTTTTTTTTTAACAATCAATACTCACTTTCTGAATACCTTCTTCATTTACACACACCTTCGAGAAAATTTGTTTAAATATTTTGCTCAGGGTGAAGGCAAAAAACCGAATGGCTCCAAGACGCAGTTTGTGACTCATTTCATCTAAAATCTCACTAACTTCCTCTCGGAGGACATCCACAGATTGAAGGGATTCCTTGGAAAGCTAAAAGGAAAGGAAAAGCAGGAATAATTTCTAACAACAACAACAAAAAGAGAGAAAGCTTTACTCAAACCAGTATGACTAATTCCAAATGAATTAATCTTCTATAACTCAAATATAGTGTCTTCTTAATTTAAATTGATACAACTTCCCAACCCAGTCATAGTAGATAAATGAGCCTATTTAAAGAAGGTTAAAGGCCAGAAATTAGAAGAAAAATGGCTTTTTAGGATAGCATTTTAGAGTGAAGAAAACACTTCACCTTTCCATTTGGTTTGTTAATAAGTTTACATCCAAACTCTCTAAAATAAGTTGCTGCCCATAGTCTAGTGTCCTAGCAAATGGTGGCTTCTCTCAGTGTTTTACTGCAGCGCTCCACCAGCTGGCTCAATGCTATTACAAGGTAATATACAAGATTACATTGAAATTACTGACTCAGACTACATCAGATCTATCAAGTCATGGGCACACAAAGCCCCAAACTATCAAAGGATAATTAGTGAAATAAAGGATCTCAAAATGGAACTTATTTTATTCACATGGTCCTCTAGATCTTTTGTAAAGAAACAAAATGTTTGCTGTGTGCTAGGACTGTCAAGGGCCTGACAGTCAGTTTCTATCCTTGAGGAAGCCCTGATTTGCCCATTTTCATTGTCCCCCAAACAAGCACTTTGAAATGAAGTCTGTAAAATAAGTAATCCTTATGCTTCCCAAAGGAGAGTGCACTGCTTTAGGATGAGCTCAGAAGCTCAGAGGATGGGTGTTGGCACCCCAATTACATGTAGTGAAGAAGTATCTTATCCTTTTTTTTCACTGAGGTTAAATTCACACACTATAAAATTAATGTTTTTTTTTCTGAGACAGAGTTTCGCTCTTGTTGCCCAGGCTGGAGTATAATGATGCGATCTCGGCTCACCGCAACCTCCGCTTCCCAGGTTCAAGCAATTCTCCTGTCTTAGCCTCCAGAGTAGCTGGGATTACACGTATGTGCCACCATGCTTGGCTAATTTTGTATTTTTGGTAGAGATCGGGTTTCTCCATGTTGGTCAGGGTGGTCTTGAACTCCCGACTTCAGGTTATCCGCCTGCCTCGGCCTCCCAAAGTGCTGGGATTACAGGTGTGAGCCACCGCATCCAGGCAAATTAATCATTTTAAAGTGAACAATTCAGTGGTATTTTGTACATTCACAAACGTTGTGCAACCACCATCTCTATCTTGCTGCATATCCTATCTTTTTTGGGGGGCTCAGTTCAACAGGGCTAAGAGTGAGGAACTGGGATAAACTCTTTCCTCTTACCTATGTTCCTTTGTTTTACTCAGAGGTTACCTGAAATAGTGATCGTACCAAAAAAAAAAAAAGTTTAAAAATATAGTCAGAAGAGAACTCATACTGAATGGACTGAAGACTAAATGAACTGCTGAGGAACTAAGACACTGGCCACAGAATAATGGGAAAGTTTGAATGAGAAGTAAAGGGAGGATATGAATTAAAGCAAAAAATGTTCTCCCGAGACGCAAAAGTCCTGGACCTGTTTTTTTTTGTTTTTACTAATTAGCATTCCACTTTAAAAAAATTGTGTTGGCTGGGCGCGGTGGCTCACGCCTGTAATCCCAGCACTTTGGGAGACTGAGCCAGGTGGATCACGAGGTCAGGAGATCGAGACCATCCTGGCTAAAATGGTGAAACCCCATCTCTACTAAAAAATAGAAAAAAAAAATCAGCCGGGCATGGTGGGGGGCGCCTGTAGTCCCAGCTACTCAGGAGGCTGAAGCAGGAGAATGACGTGAACCTGGGAGGCGGAGCTTGCAGTGAGCCGAGATTGAGCCACTGCCTCCAGCCTGGGTGAGAGAACGAGACTCTGTCTCCAAAAAAAAAAAAAAAAAAAAAAAAAAAAAAAGGAAAAAAATGCATTAAAATACACATAACATAAAATATACCATTTTAACCATTTTTAAGTATACAGCTCGGTGGTGTTAAAGCCTCAGACCTGTTTATAGACTAAATAGAAGAAGTCCCCTGAGAGAAAGGCTGAAGATAGAGGAAAGGTAGCAGGTGCATGCCAAAGGTCTCAGAAGAGGCTGGACCGCATGGCTTCCAGACCACAGGGGTGTGGCTAGCTGTGACCAGGAGAGCAGGTGCCTTGTCTCTGAGACTGGACTAAAAGGGACAGATGGAAGAAGGGATCCTGAGGCTGCAGAATGTGGATCTGTATAACTCACCCACTCTCCCAGGAGCAGCCAGACACCTGGTTATAGGAACAGAGAAGGTGAGCTGGCAGATTCCAGGCTGCTTTTTTTCCTTGTCAGTCTGGAAGGAAAGATTACAAAGGAGAATTAAGGACGTTGGTGAAACAGCTACTCAGATAATCCTAACAACGGCTGGATAGGCAGAGGGCAGAACCAAGGGAAAATGGAGGAATCAAGGGACTGGTAAGAGGGATGAAGGGGCAGACAGAAGAACTTATGAAAGATATCAATGAGGAACATCTAACATGAGATGTCACGGAATAAAACCGGATGTCACAGAATTCAAGGTAAGATGATCCTGAAGAAGAGTGTCTAACATAACAATAAAAGACACAGCAAAAGATAACGTGGAGATGAATGGGCCCCTTGGAGATCCATGATAACCTTTACTAGATAAGCTTCAGCAATCTGCTACAATTGGGACCTGAATGGAAAAGGAAGACACCACATGTACCCACTCTTCTGAGAAGCAGGAAAAGTAGGGAAAGAGGGAAATAAGCAGAATACATGACCAAAGGGGGACTTTCCCCTAGATGGAAAATCCTCGTGCCAGCTTGAGCCAGTGGAAAGGGCTGATGGGTAGGAAAGACAAGACTCTTGCGAATTAGAATGAAACAAATAGATCAACAACACAGGTGAACAGGCCGGCTTGCCTGAAGGAAATGCGTTCTCCATGATTGGAGCAGAGCAGAGGACAACCTGACCTCTTATTCCGTGCAATTAGGCTTTTCATTTGCCCAGAAGATACACCTTCATAGAAACCTAATATAAAACTCAACAGATGAGCAATAGTCTTATAACTAACTCCTTGTCTCATTTTTCTGACTCTTCAGTCTCTTCTCCACATTATAAACTTGAGCCATCTCTTAAATGCAAAAGTAATCACATCTTTCCTTGGCTAAGACCCCTTCAATGGTTACTACTGTATTCTGTGAGATAAAGGCAGACTGAGTTAGGTGGCAGCAGAGGTGGAAATACATAGACAGGAAGTGACATTTAAGAGAGCAAATCAGCAGTCTTAGTGACTGACAGTATATGAAAGAAAAGCAAGAAGCTGAAGATGGCATCCAGATTTGTGGTGGTATGGTCAACCAGTGCGTGGAGGGGCCATTCCTGGAGACAGGGAAAACTGGGTGCGGGTAAGAGGTAATATCTCTAGACACCTGGCTCAGGGGTAGGGGTGGGAGGGGTAAAGAGTTTGACTTAGACATCTTGAACTTGAGGTGCTTTGGAATTTCCAAGAGGATATTCTAGTAGACATATAAAAACAGACACATGAAACTCAAAAGAGATCTGGGCTGAAGGAACAGATATTATTTATCTATGTTCTTATTATGTTATGATTTATTATAATAGGGAGATGTCAGCATAAGGAAGGTACTTAAAATTCTGGCAATTAATAAAACTGCCCAGTGACTGGGTAGAATAAAACCAGAGGCTGGAATAACATCCTGATGAATTCCATCATTTAAAGAGACAGGCAAAGGAAAAGCCCCCATAAAAGCAAGTGAGGAATGATTAAAAAGATACGGGGCTTAGGGTGATGGTATGGTATCATGGAAAGAAAGGAGAAAGAGCAAGAGCCAAAGGCTATGACAGCTTTGAAACAGGTAGAATTTACCCATAAGGAAGTCATTTACAACCTCAGAAAGAGCCATGACAGTGGATGAGAAACCAGATTCCAGCAAGTTGAGTAGTAAATGAAGGGTTAGGAAGTGTGATGGTAAGCACGGACAATGTGGCCAATTTCGAGCCAGGTACAGTGGCTCACACCTATAATCCCAGCACTTTAGGAGGCCGAGGCGGGAGGATCCTTTGAGTCCAGGAGTTCAAGACCAGCCTGGGCAACATGGCGAGATCCTGTCTCTACAAAAAATTTTAAAAAACAAAACAAAAAAAGCTGGGCATGTTGGCACATGTCTGTGGTCCAAGCTACTTAGGAGGCTAGGGCAGGAAGATTGCTTGAGCCCAGGAGTTCAAGGTTACAGTGAGCTATGATCATGCCACTGTACTCTAGCCTGGGTGACAGAGAGATCCTGTCTGTAAAGAATAAAACAAAACAAAAAACCCCCCATCAATTTCTTAAAAGAGGAGGAGAGAGGTAGAGGTAGGGGAAGAAAGAGATGGGCAGTAACTAGAGAAGGCGTGGGGCTAAAGGATGTAGGTCTATTTAAGCTGGGAGAGAAGTAAATATGCTAAATGCTGATGGGAGAAGAGCTAACAAAGAAGTAGTTGAAGAAATATGAAGCGATAGGACAGCAAAGTTCCTGAGGATGAGGGAGGGGGTGGAATTCAGAACAAAAGAATAGGGTAGGGATTAAACTCAAACAGGAGAAGGGGTTCCTTCTAATTGAACAGGAGAAAATAATGAGTACTAGATACAGGTAAATCGGTAGATTTGATCACAGAAGTTGAGAGAGCACGAATAATAGTTTAAATTTTCTTTGTGGTTGGGGGCAGGGGCTCATGACTGTAATCCCAGCATTTTGGGAGGCCGAGGCAGGCAGATCACGATGTCAGGAGATCGAGACCATCCTGACTAACACAGTGAAACCCCGTCTCTACTAAAAATACAAAAAAAATTAGTCGGGCATGGTGGCTGGCGCCTGTAGTCCCAGCTACTCGGGAGGTTGAGGCAGGAGAATGGTGTGAACCCGGGAGGCAGGGCTTGCAGTGAGCTGAGATCGTGCCACTGCACTCCAGCCTGGGTGACAGAGTGAGACTCTGTCTCAAAAAACATATATATATATTTTTTCTTTGTGACACAGGAAGAAAACCATCTGCTGAGAGTAACAGGAGGAGGCAGGGTTGGAAGTTCAAAGAGAGTGGGGCTGCTAAAACTGTCATTTTGGAGAATGAAAAACAATTCACTAGGGAAACAGAATTACTGGGGAATATGGAAGGCCCAGTTGGCTGCCTAATCATGAATTTGTACGATTCCAATCTACCTAGTTTATGTGATTTTTCTCAGCAGCACAGACAAGTCAGAGAAACACTGGCCTGAATAAGATCTTTTAAATCGGTAACACTTAACCTGCGTGTGCATTAGAATTATTGAGGAGCTTTAAAAAAGGCAGAAGAAAGGCTGGGCGTGGTGGCTTATACCTGTAATCCCAGCACTTTGGGAGGCCAAGGTGGGCGGATCACCTGAGGTCAGGAGTTCGAGGCCAGCCTGGCCAACATGGTGAAACCCTGTCTCTACTCTACTAAAAGTACAAAAATTAGCTGGGCGTGGTGGCAGGCACCTGTAATCCCAGCTACTCGAGAGGCTGAGGCAGGAGAACTGCTTGAACCTGGGAGGCGGAGGTTGCAGTGAGCCAAGATTGTGCCATTGCACTCCAGCCTGGGGACAAGAGTGAGACTTTGTAAAAAAAAAAAAAAAAAAAAAAAGTAGAAGAAAGAGAGAGAGATGCCTGGGTCCTATCCCAGACCAGTTAAATCAGAATCTCTGTAGATGGGACCATGGCCTCAATTTTAAAAATTCCTCAATTTTAAAAATTCACTAATTCGACAAATATTGATTGAATGTCTACTATGTGTTAGGCACTGGGAACACCACAGTGAAAAAAGAGACAGGAATTCTTGCTCTAACTTTTGCAAAAGTTACTATTATTATCCACTAGGAGCTAAACTCCATGAAGGCAAGAATTCCATAAGAAAGAACTGCTGTTGTTAGCGTCTGATGAGGAAACTTGACTTCACTTATGAAATAGGCCCAACCAGATAAAACTGGATAGCTTCCCCAGGATATGTAAGGCCAATAAAAACAAAGGATTAGGAGCACAGCTCATATATGCAAATCAAGAAAACAGAGAGCAGAGATAAAAAACGTTCCCAAGGCCACAAACCTGATTAAACTCCAGTTAAAAGTTAAAAAAGCAAGATCTCTACAGGTCAGCCTTCGAGCGTGAGAGGTAAATTTAAAGCCTGTAGTCCCAGCTACTCAGGAGGCTGAAGCAGGAGAATGGCATGAACCCAGGGGGCAGAGCTTGCAGTGAGCCGAGATGGCGCCACTGCACTCCAGCCTCGGTGACAGAGCGAGACTCTGTCTCAAAAAAAACTGGAGGTAACAGCCAAAGTCAGGGAGAGTCCTTAAACATGAACGGAGTCAGTTCTGTCTACAGGGAAGATGAGAGTGAGCCACAGTCTACATGAATAAAGAGGCAGCGCTAAATGTTAACATTCTTTGGTAACCAACATCAAGCAAGAATACTGCAATTCTGAATGAGTTCACTCTCCTTACAAAAACATACTAGTTGCATGCACGCTTGTTTTCCTTTAAGACATTTATAGAGGACCAAAAGAAAAAAAAAGGAGAGAGCATATTCCTTAGAGGAGTTTCTTAGGAAAGAGGAATATTTTATTTTCGGACCAGGAAAAAAATGGGGGCAGGAGCAATAGGAGATTGCTGCTAGCAAAAATGAGGCCAGTCATTCAATGCCATACTCCCAAAGCTATGAACGAGAGGATCTGGGCGGGACCAAGCCCCAGGTCAGTAACGGCTGCAACACATCCATTTATCCACCTGTGGGCCTATAACCATATGAGCACCTGGGTGATATGACGTGGAGGGCCAGCGATCAGGAAGCTCCTGCCCACCAAATACCTTCATTATGATGTCTTCAAATCACACAGCTATAACAGAACTTAAGTTTCCCTCCCAAACTGGTTCCCTCTTAAGTTCCCTATTTCAGTGAACGGGTTTATCATCCTTGATTCTTTCTTTTCCTTCCATTTTTACACCCAACTGGTCATAAATAAAGTAGACCCCACCTCTCAAATCCCTTACATCTATGCATTTCTCTGTTTCTACAACCACTCCCTAGTCTAGGCAACTATGACTGCACAAAGGGATTATTCCAAGAGCATCACAAGCAGACTTCCTGTCTAGTTTTAGCAGATGGTTTTTCTAAAACATTAGCCGATCGTGTCACACTCTATCTTGAAACCTTTTAACATCTTTGCACTGTACTAGGATAAAATACAATCCAATGTGGTTTACAAAGTCCTTCACAACACGACCCTTCTTACCTCTCCAGGTTTATTTCTTATTATCATCCCTTCTTTGCTCTTTGGTCTAGTCATACTGAACTAGTTTCAGTACAGTGAAAGTAAACTTTCTGCAAAAGTCCTACAGGTGATTCTAAGGGGAAGCCAGTGTTGAGAACCACTGTTGTTAGCATCTAATTGATGAGGAAAATTGGATGCACTTAATGGAATAGGCTCAACCTATCTCCTACCAGAGAAAACTGACAGCTTCTCCAAGAGAAAAGTACAAGTCTTTTCACGGCTTCAGTCCTTAAAACAAGCCAGTGGCTCCCAAACTTTGCTATACTTTGGAATCACCTGGGCTTCTTTAAAAACTACTGATATTCCTTCCCTGACATTTTATTTAATTGGCATGGGGATGGTATGGGGATTTTGAAAAGCTCCCTGGGTAATGCTAATGTGGAGGTTTGAAAACCATGGGAATAAGTTATTTGTTTGGCTTGAATACTCTTTCCCTAATTCACTTGCAAAATCTCTAATTATCTTTTAGGCCTCATTAAAAAAAATCACTTCCTTGACTCCCTATACCAAATGAGTTGCCCCTATAATTAATTAGCGCCCCTGCACACTGGGCTTCCACTACTAGCATGTCTCGTATCATATTTCACTTATGCCCAGATGACATATTTCACTTATGCCCAGACGACATATTTCACTTATGCTCAACTTGCTCACTGTTAGACTTCTAGTCCAGTGTTCAGCAAAAGGCTAACACATATGGATACGATAAGTATTTGATAAATGTGATGAATACAGCTCAGCCTAAAAGGATATATTAAAGATAGCAAAATAAATTATAGAATCTACAACTTGCTGACAATGAACAAATCTGGCCATGGTTGAAGAGAGAATCACTTACCTGTTTAATGACATAATGAATCTCTTCAGAACTGAGAACACTACATTTAATATCAGTTGGTTTACATGGAGTAATTCCCTTATAGACAAGAGGTGTGTAGCATTTCATTGCAAATTTCAAGTCACTGACATGCCTCCTCTCTTCTAAAATATCTTCAAACTCATCCCACTTTTTGAGCTCCTTCTGTGGATAAGGCCAGAAAGTTATGAGCACATACTGTAAAATAAATCAGGACAGATTAAAGACTACATTGGTAAGGTTTCATCTTTGACAAAATTTTACTCTATGACATATGAAAAGGAGTAGAGTGTTCTGATGTTAGATTTTCACATAGTAAGAAAAAGAGATGTAAAGAAAATTAGGATCAACAGATTGATACTGACTTATCATAATATTTTATTACATTTCTGATTGCTACCATTGCCAGTACCTCTTTGGGAAATTTAATGAAGACAGCAAAGATGAGACATTAAGCCCTAGAGTAATCTGGTCAACTTTACCTGGTTTCATCGGCCACACTGACAAACTAGTTTCGTTTGCCTCTGCTTAGCTTTTAAAATTACATTAAAACACACATTTGAAACACAAATTATATAAAATAAAAAACCATATGGTGCAAACAAAAGGACAAATCACTCAAGAAACAAGTGCTCCAATAAGGTACTATTGAGCAGTACATTGCTGTGATAACTTTCTTTTCTTCTTCTTTTTTTTTTTTTTTTTTTTGAGACGGAGTCTCACGCTGTTGCCCAGGCTGGAGTGCAGTGGCGCGATCTCGGCTCACTGCAAGCTCCGCCTCCCGGGTTCCCGCCATTCTCCTGCCTCAGCCTCCTGAGTAGCTGGGACTACAGGCGCCCGCCACTGCGCCCGGCTAATTTTTTGTATTTTTAGTAGAGACGGGGTTTCACTGTGGTCTTGATCTCCTGACCTTGTGATCCGCCCGCCTCGGCCTCCCAAAGTGCTGGGATTACAGGCTTGAGCCACCGTGCCCGGCCTTTTTTTTTTTTTTTTTGAGACAAGAGCTCATTCTCTTGCTCAGGCTGGAGTACAGTGACACCATTATATAGCTCACTACAGCCTTGAACTCCTAAAGCAATCCTCCCTCCTGCCTCAGCCTCTCGAGTAGCTAGGATTACAAGTGCATACCACCAAGCCCAGCTAATTCTTAATTTTTTTTTTTTGTAGAGACAGAGTCTTGGCTGGGCATGGTGGCTCATGCATGTTAATTCCAGCACTTTGGGAGGCTGATGCAGGAGGACTGCTTGAAGCCAGGCATTCAAGACCAGCTTGGGCAACATAGCAAGACCCCATCTCTACAAAATAAAATGATAATAATAATAATAATAATAATAATATTAATGAGGTACAGTCTTGCTCTGTTGCCCAGGCTGGTCTCAAACTCCTGGCTCAAGCAATCCTCCTGCCTTGGCCTCCCAAAGTGCTGGGATTACAGGTGTGAGCTATTGTGCCTGGCCTGTGACAAATTTTTTATTTCTTATTCAGCCCCTGCCATCCAGCTTCTAACCAATCAGCCCCTGAAACTGCTCTTTACAAGGCTACCAATGACATCTGAATTGTTAATTTTTTAAAAAGTACTTTTCTTCAAAAGTAATAGTAATAATAATTATAGCTAACACATATAACTGCTTACAAAGAGTCAAGACACTTGTAATAGTGCTAACACTAAAGTGTTAAGCAGCATTCTAAATGCTTTAGAGGCTTAGGCACCACTCTTCTATGAAATCTCTCCCAGAGTCCTGGATGGAATCACTCCTATTTTCCCTGTCACCTCTTTTCCTACTATCTATTATGGTATGTATCCGACAACACTGTAATTGTTTGCATGTCTGTCTCCCTACCAGAATGAAATTATCTTGAAGATAGGAAAGTTCATTTCCTCTTTGTATTTCCAACATCTGGTTGTATTTGGAATACAGCAAAATTGGTCAATAAGTGAACTTAGTAACTGAAAGACTAAATGTTGAGGTACTAGAATACAGAATGTTAACTGAGACCACAATTTGGCCTAAGAATATAAGTGGAAGCAAATAGCATTTATGAGGAGTTTATAAAAAGGTGGCAGGTGAAACATGCAAACATGAACATTTTTATGTCCATATATAGAGAGACTATATGAAGGAAAGGTCTTTTCACTGTTGAAGTTCTCATGTAAAGTTGCAATCCTTGTAATATATTAAATACTCTTGCTTATAAGGCTGGAAAACTTTCTCAAATCCCACATTTCTTATTAATAAATATATAGTTGTATCAGTTTGAGCTCTATAGACTGCAGCCAACTACCATTATATCATTTTAGGGCTTAAAAACAAGAACTTCCCATTTAGTGGTCCTGGGAGTGGAAGGAGAAAAGGATCAGAATGAGCTGGGGATACATACATACACACATACAGTCATGCACTGCTTAACAGCAGAAAGACACTCTGAGAAATGCATTGGTAGGCAATTTCATCACTGTGCAAACATCATAGAGTGTGTTTACACAAACTCAGACGGTATAGCCTACTACATACCTAGGCTAGATGGTATAGTGGTTAGCCTATTGCTCCTAGGTTACAAACTGTACAGCATGTTACTGTATTGAATGCTATAAGCAACTGTAACACAATGGTACATATTTACACAAAGAAACACAAAAAAAGATACAGTAAAAATACAATATTATAATCTTATGGGACCACCATCATATATTGAGTAAAACATTGTTATGCATCATATGACTCTGTGTTTGTGTATATATGTATATATAGTTGACCCTTAACACACATTTGAACTGCACAGGTCCACTTACACGAGGATTTTTAAATTAAAATTTTTTTTCAATAGAGATGCAGGTCTTGCTATGTTGCCCAAGCTGCTCTCAAACTCCTGAGCTCAAATTATCTTCCCACCTCGGCCTCCCAAAGCACTGGATTACAGGCGTGAACCACCATGCCTGGCCTGTATGAGGATTTTCTGCTTCTGCCACTCCTGAGAGGGCAAATCCAACCCCTCCTCTTCCTCCACCTCCTCCTCGTCAGCGTACTCAATGTGAAGTGACGAGGATGAAGTGGATTAATGACGATCCACTCCCACTTGATGAACAGTAAATATATTTTCTCTTCCTTACGATTTTCTTAGTAACATTTTCTTTTCTCTAGCATACTTTATTAAGAATACAGTACATAATACATATAACATATAAAATAAACATTAATGAATTGCTTATGTTATCAGCTAAGTCAACAGTAGGTTATTACTAATGAAATTTTTGGAGAGTCAAAAGTTATTTGTGGATTTTCAACTGTGCAGAGGTTTGGTGCTCCTAACTCCCATGTTGTTCAAAGGTCAACTGTACATAAACATAGACATGTATGGAAGCGAGGGAGTCTTCAGGATAAAAAACCCTAAGGGAAACTAGCAGGCATGTATACTTTGAAAAAGCTTGCCAAATATGATCATCTACAATCCTTCCATGGTTCTGTTACTTGCAAGGTGGATTTACATCAAGTCCGCCTGTCTTAGCATATGACCCCAGGCTCTTCATGACCCCCACCTCCTGCCTCATGACCATTCCTCTTAATCCAACAGTCCAGCTATGTCATGACCTGCAGTTCCCTAAACAAACTGTGTTCTCAGATCTTTGTTCAAGTTCCTCCCTCTACAGAATGGGATTCATTCTCAAATATTTGAATGCCTATGTGCTTGACACCGTAGTATGTGCTGAGGATATAGTGGTGATCAAGAGAGAGAGAGTCTTTTTCATGAAGAACAAGGTGGACGGTGGTACCAGTTATTGAGAGGGGCATTTACAAATGCTCCTTCCACACTGTTCACCTGGGAAATATTTAGCCATAAACCAGAGCTTTTGTTACCTCTTCTGTGTCCCATATTCTGCTTCTCCCCTTTACCTAGATTGAATAGGTCATCCTTTCCTTTCAGTCTTTACTGAGCCCTCAATAATTGGATTTTCAAGATGGTCTCTAAAACACTTCATTATACTTGTATTTGGTGCCTCCCTTACAAGACTGTGAACTTCTTATCTGGTAGATAAGGTGTCTTATACATTTCTGTACTCCCAGTTTCTAGTAGGAAATCATGTCACTGTAGAATGAAAAAATAAATTACAGAATGAACTCACTTTTTGAACCCTGTCAATGATGGCTCCTCGGTATTCACAGGATAAGGCTCAACTCTCTCCCCATTCTGGGCTCTTACCCAATGTCGAATCCAGTGTTTTTTTCTGGTTTTTTTTTTTTTTTTTGAGACGGAGTCTTGCTCTGTTGCCCAGGCTGGAGTGCAGTGGCACAATCTTGGCTCATTACAAGCTCCGCCTCCCAGTTTCACACCATTCTCCTGCCTCAGCCTCCCGAGCGGCTGGGACTACAGGCACCCGCCACTATGCCTGGCTAATTTTTTGCATTTTTTAGTAGAGACGGGGTTTCACCGTGTTAGCCAGGATGGTCTTGATCTCCTGGACCTTGTGATCCACCTGCCTCGGCCTCCCAAAGTGCTGGGATTACAGGTGTGAGCCACCGCGCCCGGCCAAATCCAGTGGTTTTTAACTCAGGCTGCACATTAAAATAACCTGGGGGCACTTCAAAATAAATACTGATATCCAGGTTCCACCTCTAGAGATTTTTGATTAATTTGGTCTGTGAGTGCTGCTTAGCTGTCAGAATTCTTTTTTTAAAATACTCCAAGTGATTCCTATGTGCAGCTAGGGTTGAGTGTTCCTGCTCATTAATTGGCCTTCCCTATACTATGCTTGAGAATTTTTTACTATCACTAAGTAAATTTACATGGCTACTCACTCAGGAACATAACACAAAGAAGAACCCAAGTAAGCCTTAGGGGAACTATCTCTTCCCCATCTTACTTAGAATAGAGCAGACCTCTCCCTATTGCTAGTGAAATAGGCCTTTCGTGTACCTCCCTTTTAACTGCTCTGGAGGATCCATTCATTCAACAGATAGTGACTGAGAGCTCACAGTGTACCAGGCACTGTTTTATAGGCTGTGAATACAGCATGAACAAGGAAAGCAGGGACTGCACTGAGAGCCTACATGTCCTTATGGAAAGACAGACAACAAATAAACAAGGTAAATTCATTTAGTGATACCACCAGTAGTATGTTGGTCAATGTTTAACCATTTAACACTTGATATGGGAGAGCTCTGAGTTATAGCATTCGTCAATTTTTGTGAGATATATGCTCCCACCAGGGCAGATTTAAAGCTACGAATCTGACCCCAGCAAATGCAAAACTGAGGAGAAATGAGCAGTAGCACACAGTTATATAGGATCTCCACGTTCCAGCATGATAGACAAATAATCTCAAGAGCACAAGTAACAGTATAATAATGAGAAAATGCTAAGTTTTCAGTATTTATTACCTTTTTTAAAAACAGGATTTATTTAATTATAAATTTGTATAATACTTAATTTATTTTTTTTGAGATGGAGTTTCACTCTTGTTGCCCAGGCTGGAGTGCAATGGCACGATCTCAGCTCATCGCAACCTCTGCCTCCCGGGTTCAAGCAATTCTCCTGCCTCAGCCTCCTGAGTAGCTGGGATTATAGGCATGCACCACCATGCCCAGCTAATTTTGTGTTTTTAGTAGAGATGGGGTTTCTCCATGTTGGTCAGGCTGGTCACAAACTCCCGACCTCAGGTGATCCACCCACTTCGGCCTCCCAAAGTGCTGGGATTATAGGCGTGAGCCACCATGCCCGGCCCAGCCAGCAATAAAAATTCTGAGAAAACATAGCATGCCACACAGAAGGGACTATGAGCATTCTGAGGGAAGAACATGCTTACTGACTGAGAAACAGAAGGCCAGGGTGGCTAAAGCACAGGTGAACATGAAGATTAGTAAAGTCAGAGTAATAGCAGTTAAGAGATCATGTACAGTCTTGTGGGATACTGTAAGGCATCTGGATCTTTCACTTGGACTTGAACAGGAAGTCATCATCTGGATTATGGCACACCAGTGGTTACCCACCCTCGGTCTTCTTTTCATTCTAGGGTCTCGCTGAATGATTTCAGGCTCACCGATGGCTACAGATACAACCTATTTGCTGAAAAATCTATACAATTAGGCCAGACCCCCTCTCTTGCTCTGGCACCGTATTTCTAACTCTACTTGGATCTCTCCCAAATACCATGGAATGTATCTGGCCCATAACATGATAATCCACAAGTTAAAAATCATTATATTTCTCTCTTACATCACAAACTGAACACACCCCAAACTGAATTCTATTACCCTGACTAAACCTGCTCCTCTCCCCATATTTCCTATCAATGAAAGGCCTCATCATCTGCCCAGTTGCCAAATCGTAGAAACCCAACAGTGAACTTCAGATTATGCTCTCTTCCTTAGCCACCACATTCAAATGGTTCCAAAGGCTGATGATTTACTGTCATAAATATCACACAAATTCATCAGTTTCCCTTCTTCCCGGGCTCACTGTTACTGCCTTACTTCAGATTTCATTACTTTTCTGGATTACTGCAATAGCATTCTAACTGATCACCACTTTTATGCATCAGATTCCCTCCCCAACCTGATTCTCTTCCTACAATCTCTACTCAGGCAAGACAGGTTACCTATACAGATAATCACACCAGAAACCTAGTAGTCTTCTCAGACTTTCAAAAATATAAATGTACTTTGGGAGGCCAAGGCAGGTGGATCACTTGAGGCCATGAGTGCGAGACCAGCCTGGCCAACATGGTGAAACCCCTTCTTTACTAAAAATACAAAAATTAGCCGGGTGTGGTGGCAGGCAGCTGTAATCCCAGCTACTTGGGATGCTGAGGCAGGAGAATCTCTTGAACCCTGGAGGTGAAGGCTGCAGTGAGCCAAGATCGTGCCATTACACTCCAGCCTGGGTGACAGAGTGAGACACCATCTCAAAAAAAAAAAAAAAAAAAACCCACATATTTATTTTTACGTATACATATATGTGTATACACACACACGCACACACACACACACATACATAAGATTAAGATCACCCATAAAGTTATGATTTTATCCCTAAGGATATGTAAACACGACACATAAAATTTCTTTAGGAAATATCATCTGCCTACTTCCTTACTTTGTTTCTCACGTCTCCTTTCTTCCACCCAAACCTAACTAACTAATTCTAACCCCAAATATGCAAGGGAATAGTTTTCTTACATCAATGTCTAGGACAGTTTTCCTCTCCCTCATCTGCCATTCACAGCTCAAAAACTCAGCTCAGGCCAGGCACAGTGGCTCATGCCTGTAATTCCAGCACTTTGGGAAGTAAGTAGATCACTTGGAGGTCAGGAGTTCGAGCCCAGCCTGGCCGACACAGTGGGTCCTTGTCTTTACTAAAAATACAAACATTAGCAGGGCGTGATGGCATGTGCCTAAAATCCCAGCTACTCGGGAGGTTAAGGCAGGAGAATTGCTTGAGCCCTGGAGACGAAGGTTGCAGTGAACCAGGATCAAGCCACTGTTCTCCAGCCTGGCAACAGAGCAAGAGTGTCTCAAAAAAAAAAAAAAAAAAAAAAAAAAAAAAAAAAAAAAGGAAGATCAGCTCAGATGTCACCTTTTCTTAGAAACCTTCTCCAAGTACCCAAACTGGTCAGGTGCCCCTTCTTGTCACTCCCACAACACGCTATGCATGCTGCAATCATTGCCCTTATCCTACTTAACTGTAATTACTTGTTTACTTTTATGACTTCTTGTGCCCTTAAAGGCAGAGCCTGGATCTGTAACTTCTATATCTCAGAAACTGAGAATAATGAGTAGGATACTGTATATATTCCTAATGTTTGCTGCAATCAGCAGTATCTTATATGTTTCTAAAATGCTACTTTTAGATCAGAGTATTACACAATAACAGTGTAGCTGGGGAAATAAAAACAGCCTGAAGTACTAAGAGAAAGTAAGGTTACCATGGAAGTAAAGGTTATCCAGTCACAAAACAGTAGCGAGAACTAGAGGGTTGCTGTCCAGCATCAGAACTACAGAATGCTCAGATCCAACTGCCATAGTTTTTCACATGAAAAAGTGGACTCAAGTCTTATTAAAGAATCGTTGGTGAAGGGGGAAGTAAAAAAAAAAAAAAAAAAAAAACCAACTCCTTCCTTTAACGTACAAAATGAAAATTCCAGCCAATTCACAAACCAGTTGAGAGCTTAAAAAGCTACATGTTAAAAGCTGGATCTGCATAGCAACCCTCTTCTCTTCATGCCTGCTCTGGAGTAGCAGTCAGAAAACAAAGTTGATATCCACCACAGAACTGTGGGGAAGATCAATGTAGAGAGAGATTTAAATAATAAGCCTTACAGGCAATTAGCTATCAGAAACCGAAAGGTCTTGATAAGGAGGGAACAGAAGTTTCTCCATGTTCCAAAGAATATTGGTGTCTCAATTTGAAGGAAGCCATATTCTCTTTCGAAACTGGGATGTTTATCTTGCTCTGTCGTGTTAACCCTGTTTTGACCTTTCTGCACAAATGAACACTACATTTAAGCCCAAACCGGACACTAATCACCAGGACATGCTAATATGCTTTTAAAATGAATTATTTTATTTCCTCCTAAAGTAGCTAAAGACCAATTTAGTGGTTAAAAACAACAAAAAACAAACAAAAACCAAATCAGTTGCCCCAGGACTGTGCAATCCTGAAGGCTATAAAAAAGGCTATAAAACTTCCATCTCATAATTTCTTCATGAAAATCGTGGGTGACCAACATCTGCCAGCAAAAAAGACCGGTTAAAACCAAGAGAGGAAGAGGGGGTTGGGGGAAAAAAAGGCAAGCGGGAGAGAAGCTGGGTGGCGCTGGCGGTCCTCCAAAATGATTTGTGAAAAAGGTACAATAATGACTGGAAGACAAAAACAGGCAATAAAAATGTCTAGAAGTTCTAAATTTTCCTACATTAAAGTGTTTAAAACTCTATCCCCACATACAAGCCAAGTGCTTTACTCCCAGGAATATAACAGCAGCAAAGAACGGGGTGCGGAGCCACAGGCTATCTCAGGGCGGGTCAGACCCGCAGGTTTCTCAGGTTTGCCCAAAAGGTAGCTGGACACGCCCTCGCTAGAGATGGGGAGACTCCAATTCTCATCCCTCATTCCCGTGTCCAGGAGCTTTCTGAAGGCCCAGGGCCTGATAGAAAGAAAGAGAAGGAACAAGTGGAAAGGAACCAAAGGAACCATAATCGGTAGAAACTTCCAAAAGCATGCACACACAGACACACAACGATACACTGTTGTCCTGGAAACCAACCCAACCAACTAACCCCTCCTCGGGAGCCTAGGGGGCCAGCTCTTTTGGGCAAGGGTCTTGGGCCGGAGGAATAGGGAGTGGGAGAAAGGGGTACTATCTCGCGCAGCTCCGCTCTGGGCCTCTTTTCCCTGGGCGCCTACCGAGTAGAGGAGCACGACAGCGCTGGGACTGGTTGGACCAACGGAGAAATAAGAGTTAGATGAACTGGGAGACTCCATGGTGCGGCTGCCGTCCCGGGCGGGGTCTGGGATTCTTTGCTAAGCAGTGGTGGTGCTGCTGCTGGGGGCGGTTCTTTCGCGCAGGACGGCCCTACTTCGCCTAGGGCGGCGGCACCCTCTGCAGCCGCACCACAGGACCCCGGGCGCCGCCATCTCAGCCAGGACGGAAGCCGCGCAGGGCCCTATGGCGCATGCGCGCAGTCGCGGAACCCGGAAGCGGGGACGCCGCGCGGCAGAATGAGGTTTGATTCCTCGGTTGATCCCACAATGTCGCAGGAGCAAGGCCCGGGGTCCTCCACACTTCCCAGTTCTCCGACACTTCTTGACGCTCTGCTCCAGAACCTTTACGACTTCGGTGAGTGCGGGGTCCCAGGAGCCCACGTGGAGAGCAGATCTGAGGAACGTGGTTCTCCTGTGCGGCCTGTGCTGGATTGGCCTCTGCTTTGAGGCTAAAGGTTCTTGCATGTCAAGCACCCGTAACTTCGTCCCACCTGGTTCCAGTAGCGGATGCAGAACACATTTCTCCATCGGAAGTCACCCCTTGACCGGGCTCTGTCGAGTTATTCATCAGACCTTCCAACTCGTCCCCAAGTGTGGGGACCGTCGTACTTTCTTGTAGGAACCACCAAGGCTTTCCGATTTAACGCGGGCAGTGCGCACAGGACCTTGGACTCTCGAAGTAGCCCACTTTTCCACGTTTTCTTGAGCTCTGGGAAGTCCCCTTTCCCCATGCCACCCCCAAGACCTGCCTGACCTTGGTGCGATAGTGTCATTTCGCCCTGGGGCCTCGGGCCTGTTGGATAATTCACCAGCTTCATCCTTGTGTGTCCCTCGCCAGAGACATAGCCCTTGGCGAGTTGTCCTTTTCCAACTTTTTTTTTTTTTTTTTTTTTTTTTTGAGACGGAGTCTCGCTCTGTCGCCCAGGCTGGAGTGCAGTGGCGCGATCTCGGCTCACTGCAAGCTCCGCCTCCCGAGTTTACGCCATTCTCCTGCCTCAGCCTCCGAGTAACTGGGACTACAGGCGCGCACCACCACGCCCGGCTAATTTTTTGTATTTTCAGTAGAGATAGGGTTTCCGCCGTGTTAGCCAGGATGGTCTCGATCTCCTGACCTTATGATCCGCCCATCTCCACCGACCAAAGTGCTCACAGTCGTGAGCCACCGCGCCCGGCCTTTTTTTTTTTTTTTTTAAACAAGTGCGCCAACCTTTTACTCTCCATTCTTTATCTTGATGGGGGAAAAGGAAAATAAAAGAGCCCATTAAAGTCGCATGGCGTGTCAGTAGGAACACAGTGCCTCATACTCTGAAGAGCTTGCCCGGAAGAAGGTGACACCCTTTGCACATGCACTAAGGAAAATCATTAGATTTCAGGACAACACACATTTCTTAAATTTACAGCGTGATATTTTAAAAGCTATTTTTATTTTGGTACGACTGCTCAAAATTTTAAGCTCACCTAAACAGTAGGAATACTAATTAAAAGTATTGAGAACTTGCCATATACCACATGCTTTTCATGTATTTGCTAATTTAATTTTTAACTTCATGAAATAGACACTGTCATAAATCCCATGATTGCAAATGTGAGAACAAGTACTAGAGGTTCATGAAACCTGATACAGGTTGTCTAACTGGTAATTTTTGCAGAGCCTGGATTCTGATTCTAGCCCCAGACCCCACGCTTGTTGTATTCACCAGTATTTCTGTGCCCTTGGACATACTGGAGGACAGAGAAGACTTAGTCTCTGACCTTGAGAAGTTTAAAATCTCGAGGAAAAGATTATTCTGCAAAATAATATAATTTATGTCAACACAGGCTGGAAATCATGGTAGGAACTCTGAAGGCATTGAATGTGTCTATTCATTTTTATATCCTTAATGCCAAAGTTTAGTTGGCTCTTAAATGTTTATTGTGTAAAAGATTAAGCAAATAGTAGCAAGCATAAATCAACAGCTGGTAATTTAGAGAGCTCTGTAGTATTTGTAATGCATGTGAGTAAGGATGCCTAGGATTCTGGTTAGAACTTTCAGGTGACTGGTTAGAGTCTGAACAAGTGAAATATAGAGTAAATAAGAGAATTTAATAGAAAACAAAGGCATTCAAATTGAGCCAGTTGTCTTAGGTTCATCTTAATTCCTAACTGTGAAAGAAAATAGGAAGACTATTCCATGTTCCTGTAACCCAGAGAGTGTTAAAAAGAAACAGTGGCTGCAGTGCCTGATATTTTTAGTATAAAGCCAATTGGGATTACCAGCCCTGGGGACTATTGCTGTGATGACACTTTGAGTAAGGACCAAGGTGGGGACTAAAGTGATTGTACTAATAAGTGTCGAAGACGTAAATATAGTTACCTAGGAAAAGATGACCACATTTTGGATTCTCTGCATTTTGCAGATACACTCTATTTGAAGGAAAACAGATAGTTTATTTCTTTGTGTGTGCTTCTAGGTGCATATAGCCCTGGAATATATACAGGTTCATATATACAGGTACATTCATATGACTTGATATTGATGGTAGCTAAGACTGAAAATATTTATTTTCCTTCCTGTGTTTGAACAAACAGGAGATACGGAAGGTGAAACAGAACAGAAGATCATAAAGAAAAGGGAAAACAAGAAGAGAGATGTGGAGGCTGCAGCGGCCTTGGCAGCAGAGCCATCTCCCCTACCTGGTTCTCCCGTAAGAGGCCAGAGGAAGAGCGCTTCGAACTTCTTCAAGGAACTTAGAGAAGAGCGGCGTTGTGCTCCTGCTGGGACCCCCACAGGTCCCTCTTCAGAACCAGAGATCCTTGCTGCTGCAGTTCATCCCTCTTCCCTAAAGAACAATAGGGAACAAGTAGAAGTGGTAGAATTTCACAGCAGAAATAAAAAAAGAAAATTGACGCCAGATCATAACAAGAGCACAAAGGTAATGAGTTGGTTAGCTTATATGTACGTGGTGAAACCCCTGGTATTGTAGTATTAGGTGAGTAGCTTTTTAGACTGTGGCAGGAATGCCTGACTATCCTTAGGCCTGCAGATTTGCCAAAAGGACTCACAGGACCCAAGACAGCATATAGCCCTTATCAGTCATGTAGGCCTATAGACTGACCTTAGTTATGCAAGTTCTAAACCTCCAGTGAAAAGCAGGTATTCGCCATCAATCACATTGCTAGGATAAACTGTCTGGGAAAACTTGGTACAGCAGTGGTTCAAGACTTCAGGTATGCAAAAACACTCTGATCAGGCAGAATATTCTAATTGCTCAATCTTCAGGAGCCAGCCAACTGCCAGTGGTGAAAATAGGACTTTCTTGAGAATGTGCAGGGTTTGATAAACACAGGCCTGCTGAGTTAACCCTTTCAGCAACTCTTTCTGGCATTCCTGTTACGTGCTAGCCACAGTTGTAGGCACTGAGATATAGCAGTGAACAAAATATATAGAAATTCTTGCTCTTGAGGAAAAGCAATGCTGGTGGAAAAGCAATTTGATTTTTCTGAGCAGTAATCCTTTTCAGACTGAACTTGTAAATCTGACCCAAAATTCAGTCCTCAAGGGAGGTGTGGTTTCTCCTCCAAATGTTTTTAATTTTTTTTTTTTGAGACGGAGTCTCGCTCTGTCATCCAGGCTAGAGTACAGTGGTGTAATCTTGGCTCATTGCAAACTCTGCCTCCTGTGTTCACGCCATTCTTCTGCCTCAGCCTCCCGAGTAGCTGGGACTACAGGCGCCCGCCACCACGTCTGCCTAGTTTTTTGTATGTTTAGTAGAGATGGGGTTTCACTGTGTTAGCCAGGATGGTCTTGATCTTCTGATCTCATGATCCACCCGCCTTGGCCTCCCAAAGTGCTGGGACTACAGGCGTGAGCCATTGTACCCGGCCCCAGATGTTTTTAATTTATTGACAAGCATGTCATAATGGCTTTGACAAATTCATTGCTATTCCATTTCTGTAACCTCCCCCATGTCCTGCAAACCTTTGTCTATCAACAAAAAAGTGAGGATTGTATGTATTAGTTTCTAAGGCCACTCTAACAAATTACCACAAACATGGTGACTTCAACCAACAGAAATGTATTCTCTTATAGTTCTGTAGTCCAGAAGTCCAAAATCAAATTGTTGGCAGGACCATGCTCCCTCTGAGGGCTCTGGGGGAGAATGCTTTGCCTCTGACCAGAAGGTGGCTCTAAGAGTTTCCTTGGCTTGTGGTGTGTTGCATAACTATAATCTCTGCCTCCGTCTTAATATGGCTTTCATCCCTGTGTCCCTGAGTCTCATGGTTCCCTCTGCCTTTCTCTTGGCTTTAGGGCCCACCCTGAATCTGGGATGATCTCGTCTTGAGATGTTTAATTGTGCTATAAAGATCCTTTTCCAAGTAAGATCATAATCACAGGTTCTGAAGAGGAGTAGGACATGGCCATATGTTTTTAGAGGCACAATTCTACCCACGACAAAGATAGTTTGGCTTGCATTGTTCTTTATGAATGTGTAAATGTATGTTAGTGTCCAGTGTTTGCCGCATCTTTATGGTTTTAAAAACTATCTGTATAATCTTTTCTAAAATTCAGGTAGCACTTCACGTCAAGCTCACTGGCATCTCTTCCTCAAAGATCCTTAGTGCATTCTGCTTGCTGAGCGTGGTGGCTCACACCAGTGATCCCAGCACTTTGGGAGGCTGAGGCCAGAGGATTGCTTGAGCTCAGGAAGTCGAGGCTGCAGTGGGCTGTGGTTGTGTCACTGCACTCCAGCCTGGGTGACAGAGCGAGACTGTCTCAAAAAAAAAAAAAAAAAAAAAAAAAAAGATTTTTAGTGAATCTGTAACTGTACCTACCTTTATTTTAGGATTCTAGATAAGCTTCTTAACTCTTATGTTCCAAATACTAAGGCTCTGGTAACTGTTACGGATGGGTCAAGAAATGGATTTCCTTGGTGTTTGGGGCAACCAGAGCCCCGAAGCTGGCCATATCCCAGTACCCCAGTGTATCCTACAAATACTGGTATTTTCTGTATGTGTCATGATGTGAAAAATGTTGGAGAGCACTGCTTTGCAATATAATTCAGCATTTGAAGACTTTAACATAAAGCATTGAGGCACCCTTTCTTGTTTCTTCAAGTGTCTCAGACTTCAGTTTCCTCTTATGTTCCCTCATGTTCTTTCTGGAATGGAAAGTTTTTTTTAATAGAAAGGACAGAAGAGTTGGGATTGAATGAGTCTGCATTTCCCTGTTGCTTAATAACAGAGCATGCGTGGCGGTCTGTCAAATTGTCTCTTGCTTCCTTTTCCAAGCGAGCCCTTGTGCATTCAAGTTGGCTTTTCTCAGAAGCCTCAGCTCACTCTACATTTTGAACTTCCTGACCTTAATGAAATTTTTCATTTGTCATTGTTGCTGTGCCCTTTCCTCTTTTTTTTTTTTTTAAATGCGTCCTTTGAAATGTGAGTGTGTCTTGTTAAGGAGCTAGAATGTGGACACATTAAAAACACATACACCCGTAAAACGACCTCAGAATGTTGCCATTGCAGTGTGGAAATAAATACACGTGAATAGAATGCTAGTTCTTACAGCATATTCTGGGTATGCTAAGTGAAAGAGTAGTCAGCCAGCTGGTGCTAATTGGAGTACACCATCTGTGCTGAGTTTATGTAACATGGGAAAGTATAGTTGTGCCCTTGTTCTCTAAAAACTTCTAAGCCATTGCAGGGCAGTTAAACAGACATGGGTGGCAAAAATATATGATGGTTAATGATAACCTCCATGACCAATCATAGCATCAGCTGGTCATTTTTAGAGAATGCTTGAGAAAGGAAGAAGGGGATGGTGCGTTGGACAACAATCCAGCTAGCCCTGCCTAGACCCAGGAAATGACCTTATTTTTCCAGAACTTGTGCTATAAATTCTATGATTAAGCTGCATTGTGCATTGAAGCAGGTTTTCATGGGTTTATCTGGGAACTTGGCCACTATTTATATATGTATTTTTTATGTTTAGAGACAGGGTGTCACTCTGTCACTTCTGCTGGAGTGCAGTGGTGCGATCATAGCTCACTGCAGCCTCCAATTCCTGGGCTCAAGCCATCCGCCTGCCTCAGCCTCCCAAGTAGCTAAGACTATAGGGCACACCACTATGCCTGGCTCATTTTAAAATTTTTTGTAGAGTTTGGGTCTTGTTTTGTTGCCCAGGCTTGGTCTTGAACCACTGGTCTCAAGAAGTCCTTTTCCCTCGGCCTCCCAAAGCACTGGGATTACAGGTTTGAGAGCCACTGTGCCCAGCCATCATGTCCCTTTTTTTTTTTTGAGATGGAGTCTTGCTCTGTCACAAGGCTGGAGTGCAGTGGCCCGATCTCAGCTCACTACAACTTCTGCCTCCCGTGTTCAAGCGATTCTCCGTCAGCCTCCTGAGTAGCTGGGACTACAGATGCACACCACCATGCCCAGCTAATTTTTGTATTTTTAGTAGAGATGGGTTTCACCATGTTGGCCAGGATGGTCTCTATCTCAACCTCGTGATCTGCCCTTCTCGACCTCCCAAAGTGCTGGGATTACAGGCGTGAGCCACTGCGTCCGGCCCATGTCCCATTTTTAATGTAGTGACTATACAAGTAATTTGACTGGAAATAGTAAGAGATCACATATTCATTCCTCCATTTATTCCAGCAATCACTGGGTGCCTGCTGTCTGCAGACCTTGCAGATGGAGCAGTGAAGAAGGTAATAGTGCTTTGCCTTTATGGAGTATACTATACAGTCTACTTCGGAGTTGAGCAATATAATATAATTAGGAAGAATTATAAACAAATGGGTTCCTGGAGTACCATGCAGAACCTAGTCTAGATATAGTGCTCAGGGAGTTCTCTCAGGAGGCAGCATTCAGGCTAATGCTGTATTAAATGGTGCTGGTGAATGGGACAGAGAAGAGCGAGCCAAGGAGGGGAAAACAGCCTTGCTAACACTGTGGGGTGTGAAGAGACCTGGCATGTTCAAGGAGCTGGAAGAAGTCTAGCAGGACTAGGACAGAGGGGAGAATGGTTGGTGCTGATACAAGAGAGACAGGCTGAGACCAGCTCTTGCCAGGTCTCATAGGCAGTAGTGAGCCTTGGGACTTTAGTCTTAAGTACATGAGAAGCCACCAAAGAATTTCATGCAAGGGCATGAGGTGATCTGATTTAAATTTTGAAAAGATCACTGTAGCTCCTATATGGTGAATGGATTGTAAGGGAGCAATAGCAAGAGGCATGAGGAGACTGATTTAGGGGTTTGTTGCAGTGGTCCAGGTTCAAACAGCATGGCCTGGACTCATGATCTCAAAAAAATGAATGGGCAAACCTACTCTTTCATAGGTGCAAGACTGCCTGCAAGGAAGAAAATTCTTACGCTTTAAGCAATGGAAGTGTCAGATGTAGCTCAACGCGCCTGTGTGTTGCTCAGCCCTTAGGGCTGTGTCGCTGCCATTTCTCCACAGCTAGCATTGGGCCGTCTTAACGTGAATCATTCACTGGCCCTGTTTCAGGAACCTTAGCCTCCTTTGTGGCCTTAGATAAGAAAGAGATAAGAAACTCATGATAGAATAGTGTTACGTAGATCAGAAGGGACCTTTGCATCCTGAGACTGAGGTACACGGAGGCTGCCCCTGAGCATATAGCGAATTGCTAATACTTACTGGGGGTGTACTGAGAGTGTTTATTCATTAACTCATTTATGGTCTCAATCCTCACAATTCCTGGGACCTGTCTTCATTTCACAGAGGAGCCTGAGACTTCCAAGAGGTTAAGTTACTTGCCTGTAGTTAAACATTAACCTCACAGCCCCATATCTGCAATTCCGAACACCCAGAGCTCTGGAAACCACAATTTGATTGATCCTTTTTCTTTTAAGATTGGTGCAAATTTATTTGGCAAAAAAATCTGACAAATCTTTTAAAAATCATTTTTGTTCGGCCGGGCACGGTGGCTCATGCCTGTAATCCCAGCACTTTGGGAGGCTGAGGCAGGTGGATCAGAAGGTCAGGAGTTCAAGACCAGCCTGGCCAATATGGTGAAACCCTGTCTCTACTAAAAATACAAAAATTAACTGGGCATGGTGGTGGGCGCCTGTAGTCCCAGCTACTTGGGAGGCCGTGGCAGGAGAATCGCTTGAATCCGGTAGTCGGAGGTTGCAGTGAGCCGAGATCGTGCCACTACACTACAGCCTGGGCAACAGAGCAAGATTCTGTCTCAAAAAAAAAAAAAATTTTTTTTTTGTTCATCTCATTTGGTATGAATATTCATAGATATTGCCACAGAAATACTAATGTGTTTAATTATGGGTTACTGTCTTGGACCCTACTGGAAGTGGTCTATAATATTCAGTATGTTCAGTTTTGCCTTTTAAAAATGTAAAGGCTTCTGAATTTTAAAGCTGGAACCTGACCCTAAGGATGCCAAATAAAGGATTATGGAACTGAACTAAGTGTCAAAGGTCGGGTTCAGACCCCACGCGTTCTGGCTTCAACACTGTGTACTTAACTGCTATACTAGAGAGAGCATAGGTGAGGTTAGGCTCTGCTCTTTGTCCTTTGAGTGACACAAGTACACTGACTCTGAGCCATAGCGAGACATAGAGACATTTCTCACAAGTTATAGTCAGATAGCTTTGATCGTTCCCCAAATTCTTGCACCTCCCATACTTCCCCACAGTATGGATGTAGCCCACTGCACGGTGCTCCACCTGGAAATCCTCCATGCTCCAGTGCCGCTTATTACTTTTACGCCAGACTCCCTGTTCCTGGGTAGAGCAGTGTCAGACGGGTGTTAGGAAGAAAATAATCTAGCTGAAGTAATTTAGACTCATCAAGGTATGAACAAACTTCTTAATATTCATACAGCTGCCTGCATTTTTTTTTTTTTGAGACGGAGTCTTGCTCTGTCGCCCAGGCTGGAGTGCAGTGGCCGGATCTCAGCTCACTGCAAGCCCCGCCTCCCGGGTTTACGCCATTCTCCTGCCTCAGCCTCCGGAGTAGCTGGGACCACAGGCGCCCGCCACCTGGCCCGGCTAGTTTTTTGTATTTTTTAGTAGAGACGGGGTTTCACCGTGTTAGCCAGGATGGTCTCGATCTCCTGACCTCGTGATCCGCCCGTCTCAGCCTCCCAAAGTGCTGGGATTACAGGCTTGAGCCACCGCGCCCGGCTAACTGCCTGCATTTTTAAAAGAGCATTTGTTTACCGAGCTACTCTTTCTCTAACTGGAGACAGGTTGGTTGGGCTCTTCAACTAATAGACTTTAAAAAAAAAAAAAAAAAAAAAAAAAAAATCACAGCCGCGTAAGAGAAAATACCTAAATCATCCCATAGACAGGTTTGCTGAGTCTGGTGGTCTGCCTGCCTTCATCTCTCACTTTTCTTCCAAATTGTTCTTTTTCTAGCTTTTCCTCCTTCTTCCCTGCCCAACATATAAGTTCTCAAAATCTCCATACATATCCCTCTCCTTGTGTGGGATAATAAGGCTAGATTAGTTGGGATGGATTAGACTGTGATTTGATAACAAATAATCCCTACATCCCAGTGGTTTAAAAGACAAAAGTTAATTTTTCTCATGTTACATGGCCATCAGAATTTGCAGAGGCAGGTCTCCTGTGCCACACCATCCTCATCTAGGGACCCAGGATGATGGGGTGCCACCATCTGGAGGGTTGTTAGTTGCTTTAATGAAGGAAAGGGGAGTTAATGAAGGGCTCTTAAGGGTTTCACGTGGAAGTAAGCACACACCCCTTCTGCTCGTGTTTCTTGGCCAGGGAGAGCCCCCTGGGCATTCCTAGCATCAAGTAGACAGGGAAGCGTGAGTCGCCTGTGTGCCTGGAAGTAGAGGAGGACGCAGTATTGCCTATGGGCAGTAGTGCCTCCTACCGCAGAGAATATGGGGGGAAAGAAAACCGAGGAGACTGCTGATGGTTTCTCAGTCAGGTCATGTATTATGAATAATGTGCTGAAGTGACTCTCAAGCTATGAATAAAAATAAAAATTAGGTAGTGGTGGGTGGTGCTAATAGGGACTCAGCGTCTGTGAAATAATGAGCCAAGAATTTTTTTCCCCAGAAGTTTGTGTTTGATACATGCACAGATCTAGACCTCAGACCCTTTCTCAAAAAGCCATCAATAGCTACAAAACTAAGATGTTTCTGGTGAACTGCTTAAAGAGGGATGAGGACACCGAGGTATCTGTGTCTGTGCCAGAGCTACCACCAAGGGGCTCTCTCCTCCCCTTGGTCTAGTCGGCCCCTCAGCCCTGGTGTCCCCACGGCCAAGGTGCAGGGGATTAGGTGTTCTCTGTGGCTGCTGATGGGGACAGCGGGGACTAGGAGAGGCCTGATATTGCTCCTCTCTTTTGTAGGCCAGTCTCTCTCCAGGGCCCAGGGGTTTCAGCCTCATAGCTATCATACAGTTGGCCAAGAATTTTATTACTGTGCTGAAATCCTCTTTAAATTGTTCCATTCTCATGCTAATCTCTAGTAACAGATCAGCCAAAAACATCTATGACATCCCCAGTATTGCTAGAAATTTGACGTGCCTCGCACCACTGCACTCCAGCCTGGCGACAGAGTGAGACCCCGTCTCAAAAAAAAAAAAAAAAAAAAGAAAAAGGAAAAAAGAAATGGAAATGTTCGACTTAGAAAGTTGATTTAGTCATTACTTCAGTGACGCAGGTAGGAGGAAAGAGGAATTACTTAAATGTTTAGAAAAGGTGGTAAATAACTTAGGGGATCTTGGAGATCTGGGAACAGTATACAGGGTTTTGTTTGATTTTTTAGGGCTTAGATATGGTCGTAGTAAATAGATTGGATGTGCATGGCAGTGGAAAAGATGTCGTAACTTGAAAGTAAATGTGGAATTTTTTCCAGTCATGGAATAGGAAGAAGACTCTTTCCGGGGTAGGTAAAATGGGAGTGGCTCACACAGAGTCCTCCATGCTATGCCTGTGGTCTTAGTTAAGGCACTTGACACTGTCAGCCAAGTGGGAGACAGGTTTGGAGAAAATGTTAAGCCAGGAAGGAAGATGAAGTAAATGGAAAGTATGTCTGTTGTGATTAATAGCACAGAGCTAGGCCATACTCCTGGACCCTGACAGTGGTCCTCTGCTGTCCCGTCCTCTGTTACCATCAGCACCCCAATCCTGTGGCGAGCCAGTCAGTGTCCAGTGTGACAGTGGATGCCTGTGATGCTGCTGACGGTATAGTCAGTAGATCCGTTAGGAATAAGAGCATTGGGTAAGCCTTGCTGTTTTTTGGACCCTGTGCCACACACTTACTACACTTTATCCTGTTTTATCATAATAACCCCCCTGTGAATTAAGTGCAGAGGTCCTCATCATCTGAAGAGTCATTTCATAGGGAGACAGGAGCCATCGTCTATGAAAACATGCAGTGACTGACTGTCCAAACCCACACACCTTAAATACGGTGTTGGAGGCTAGGGTGGGGGATGAGGAACCAGGCTAAGCGGAAGCACAGCTCCTGTTTGGAGAAGGAGAGAGCAAGTGGACTCCATTGTGGCTGCCTCGTGGACTGTGTAGTTGCAGGGTGGACTGCCACCATTGGTGGACAATGGCACATGGTGCCGTTGTGATAGGCACCTCTTGGCAGGTAGGGCAGGGGATAGGTTGTTACAAAGAGTCACGTATTTTGGGGGCATTTGCAGCGGCATCATTTTCTATTAGGAATTATAAACCAAATCTCCACCATGCTAGGAATCTGATGTTCCTAAAAGAACTGTTTAGCCCATTACTCTAGTGACCAGATGGGAGGGAAGAAAGAAATAATTACTTGAATATAGCAGTTTCACTCTCTAAATTTTACCCTCTAAAATTCCTGCTCATAGGCTTCCTTTCCTAAACCCTCCCAGCAAGCAGCAAGCAGAATTTTCTGTATGTGATATATGAGATTCAGGCATTGCTCTCTTACCAGCTTTTCTTTTTTCTCTCAGTTTCTCATCATTACTTTTATAAGCTTTGAGACCCTAAAAAGTATTGTCTTTATTTTTCTTCTGTTAGTTGTTCATTAGGATTTTGAGCAACATGCTTGTATTACTTTTGACATTTAGCCATCTGGGCCAGTTTCAAGGTTTCTTTCTGTTTTCCAATTTTTAAATTGTGGTGAAATATACATGAATGTAAAATTGACCATTTTAACCTTTTTTTTTTTTTTTCTTTCTGAGACGATGTCTCACTCTGTCGCCCAGGCTGGAGTGCAGAGGCGATCTCGGCTCACTGCAAGCTCCGCCTCCCAGGTTCATGCCATTCTCCTGCCTCAGCCTGCCAAGTAGCTGGGACTACAGATGCCTGACACCATGCCTGGCTAATTTTTTGTATCTTTAGTAGAGACGGGGTTTCACTGTGTTAGCCAGGATGGTCTCGATCTCCTGACCTTGTGATCCGCCTGCCTCAGCCTCCCAAAGTGCTGGGATTACAGGCATGAGCCACCGCACCCGACCCATTTTAACCATTTTTAAGCGTGCAGTTCAGTAGTGTTAAGCTCATTCACAGTGTTGTGCTGCCCTCATTACCATCCATCTTTAGAAACCTTCTCAGCTTGCCAAACTGATGCTGATGTTCTATACCCATTAAACACCAACTCCCCATTCCCTCCCCCCGGCCCCTGGTGGCAGCCATTCTAACTTCTGTCTGTGTGAATTTGACTCCTCTGGATATTTCATAAAATGGAATCATGCACATACCCTTCTGTGACTGGCTTATTTCACTTAGCATCATGTCTTCAAGGTTCATCCATGTTGTAGCATGGGTTAGGAGTTCCTTCTTTTTTCAGGCTGTGGAATATTCCAGCATGTGTATATGCCACGTTCAAAAATATCTGTTCGTCTGTTGGTGGACATTTGAGTTGCGTCTGCATTTACTATGAGTAATGCTGCTATGAATGTAGGTGTACAAATATCTCTCCAGGTTCTTTTGGGTATGTGCCCAGAAGAGGAATTGTCAGATCATATAATTCTATTTTTTAATTTTTGAGGAACCATGATAATTGTTTTCCCCAATGCCTATACCACGTGGTAAAACATTCCCACCAATAGAGGACATGGGTTCTAGTTTCTCTACATCCTTGCCAACACTTGTTATTTTCTGGTTTTTTGATAGTAGCCAGTCTAGTGGGTGTGAGAGGGTTACTTTCAGGTTCCTTAAAACATTACTCTTTTGGTGATAGATACTATAATGATATAGTAACAGACAATCTAAATAAGAATTTTTTCTCTCAGCAGACTGAATCTGGTGTTTTGGAGAGAGATGTGGATATACAAGAATTTAATCTAGAAAAGGTATGTACTTTGAGATTGTTAAATTATTTATAATTAACTTTATTTATGATATTTGTTTATAAATGTATGTTTGTATTAAATTTATTGTAAGTTTATAACATGACATGTAAACTGTGTAGTATAAATGTTAGATATTATAAAAACTAACAGTTTTTTGTTTTTGAGATAGAGTTTCACTCTTGTTGCTCAGGCTTGAGTGCAATGGCGCCATCTTGGCTCACTGCAACCTGCACCTCCTGGGTTCAAGTGATTCTTCTGCCTTAGCCTCCTGAGCAGTTGGGATTACAGGTGCCTGCCACCACACCCAGCTAATTTTTTGCATTTTTAGTAGAGATGGGATTTCCCCATGTAGGTCGACCTCACGTGATCCCCCTGCCTCGGCCTTCCAAAGTGCTGGGATTACAGGCATGAGCCACTGCGCCTGGCCAAAATTAACAGTTTTATAATATCTAAAAATGAATATTTTACATGTCTAAAAGTTGGGAAAATGGTTAAGCAAATCATACTGCATTCACTTTTTTGTTTTGAGACAGTCTCCCTCTGTCACCCAGGCTGTAGTGCAGTGGTAGGATCTTGGCTCACTGCAGCCTCTGGCTCCTGGGTTCAAGTGATCCTCCCACTTCAGCCTCCCGAGTAGGTGGGATTACAGGCATGTGCCACCACACCCAGCTAATTTTTGTATTTTTAATAGAGGTGGGGTTTCACCATGTTGGCCAAGCTGGTCTTGAACTCCTGACCTCAAGTGATCTACCTGGCTCGTCCTCCCAAAGTGCTGGGATGACAGGCGTGAGCCACCACGCCCGGTCTGCACTCACTTGATTGAGTATTATATATACTCATTTAATACATGATGGTTTTGTGACTACAATGCCACTGATGCAATGGTAAGTATGGGGATATGTATATTCAGTGGTTGTAATGTTTTAAAAAGCACGTAAGAAAAAAGATGGGAAGAAGTAATCTAACAACTAAGAGTGGGTATTGCTGACGTTTTCTCTTCCTTCTAAAACTATGGATCTATGTTTGAAGCTGCTGCAATAAATGGTTTCTAAGTGTGAGTGTGTGTGTTTGGAGAGGTGTTTTTCAGTTGAAATTATTGCCTTTATGGACAATGGCTTGTTTTAGAGAGCATCTTAAAGCCCTTAACTACAGAGGTCTGCGTTGAATCCTGGCTCTGTTATTACTTTGTGCAGAGATAAATCTTTGTATCAGCTGTTCAAATTAAACATGGGAGAGGGCTGGGCACAGTGGCTCACGCCTGTAATCCTAGCACTTTGGGAGGCCGAGGCGGGCAGATCACGAGGTCAGGAGATTGAGATAATCCTGGCTAACATGGTGAAACCCCGTCTCTACTAAAATATACAAAAAATTAGCCGGGCGTCGTGGCGGATGCCTGTAGTCCCAGCTACTCAGGAGGCTGAGGCAGGAGAATGGCATGAACCCGGGAGGTGGAGCTTGCAGTGAGCCGAGATCATGCCACTGCACTCCAGCCTGGGCTACAGAGCGAGACTTCATCTCAAAAAAAAAAAAAAAAAAAAAAAAACCATGGGAGAGGGCCAGGCACGGTGGCTCACACCTGTAATCCCAGCACTTTGGGAGGCTGAGGTGGGAGGATCACTTGAGCCTAGAAGTTCAAGGCCAGTCTGGGCAACATGGTGAGACCTGTTCTCTACAAAACTTTTTAAGAATTAGCTGGGTGTGGTGGTGTGTGCCTATAGTCCTAGCTACTAGGGAAATCATGCCCAGGAGGTCAAGGCTGCAGTGAGACATGATCACGCCTCTTTTTAACTGTACTCCATCCTGGGGCGGTGGGGGGAAACAGAGCAAGACCCTGTCTCCAAGGAAAAATATGGGAGAAAGATGTTGTGGGAGATGGTATGTGGTAGGAGAGCCTCCATAGAGCTCCTTTGACCACACAACAGTGGAGTTATTATTCCTATGCGCTGTTATTACAGAGCAGTGGATCTGAAATGCATTACTTCTGGCAATATGTTTTTTTCTTGGGAGTTGTTGGAACGCACTTGCGTCTGAGTGTGCTTTGTGTCCGCAGGCTCGTTTGGAAGTGCACCGCTTTGGGATCACTGGTTATGGAAAAGGAAAGGAGAGAATCCTGGAACAGGAACGTGCCATTATGTTGGGCGCTAAGGTGAGGGGCTGCTGCTACCTTTCATCACCAGACAACATGCCAAAAAAGCAAGAGCAAGGAAAGCCAAGAGCAAGTCAGGGCAAGGGACACTGGCACATTTTTGCAGAATAAAATATGATGGTTTGTTACCTTGTTCTTTCATTACAGCCTCCTAAGAAGAGTTATGTGAATTACAAGGTTTTACAGGAGCAAATTAAAGAAAAAAAGGCAGCAAAGGAAGAAGAAAAGAGACTGGTAGGTGTGATGGTCTGTCCTTTATTCAGCTAGAATGGGAAGATGGATGCTCTTTGACACAGTGGAATGCCGGAAGCCGCTGCTTGGAGAGCAACGAAGGCATCAGAGTTAAAGGATCCCATGCTCTCCACTTCTTCAAGTTAGCTCTGTTTAGTAATACCAGCCAAGTAATCTGGCATACTTACATGCAAGGTTTGCTTTGAAATAGCAAACTCCTTGTCTTAGTCCGTTTGTGTTGCTGTAAAGGAATGCCTGATGCTGGGTAATTTATAAAGAAAAGAGGCTGATTTGGAGCATAGTTCTGCAGACTGCACAGGAAGCATAGCACTGGCATCTGCTTGGCTTCCGGTGAGAGTCTGAAGCTGCTTCCACTCATGAGGGAAGGCAGAGGGAAGCCCATGTGTACAGAGATCACATGGCAAGAGCGAGACGTGAAAGAGCGAAGCAGCAGCGTGGAGAGGTGCTGGGCTTTTTAACAAACAGCTCTCATGGGAAATGGGAAGTAACAGAGGGAGAACTCACTCATTACCATGAGGACAGCACCAAGCCATTCATGAAGGATCCGTTGCCATGACCCAAACACCTCCCACCAGGTCCCGTCTCTAATTTTGGGATCAAATTTCAACCTGAGGTTTGGAGGGTCAAATATCCAAACTATAGCAATCCTGTTCCAATAATGCAGGCTACTTTGATCTTTCTTCTATCCTTAGTTTTTTTTTGTTGTTTTCTGTTTTTTTTTTTTTTTTTTTTTGCATTTTACATTGTATAACCTTGTATACAACACAAGGGCCTATGAAGAACCACAAGGGGAATAGATGTTACACTTTCTACCTTTCACCTAAAATGGAAGATTTGAGCTTTCAGTGTAAGACTATTAGTCTTACCTGGAATAGCCATTCACATTCTTTTTTCTTTTTCTTTCTAACTGAGACAGGATCTTGCTGTGTTACCCAGGCTGGTCTTGAACTCCTGGGATCAAGTGATCCTCCTACCTTGGCTTCCTGGAGTGCTAGGACTATAGACATGAGCCACCACGCCAGGCCCAGCCTTTCACATTCTTGAAAGGGTTTTAGGGTAAAACTTTGAGACTGTTATGTTTAATATGCCCACTTGAAAGAAATATTAAAAATAGTATCTCAGTGACTTGGTCACAAACCTCTTGCCTTTGTTTGAATCCCATTATACATTACTGATATGTATATGATCTTAAATTCTGAAATCAGGCCCAAGAAACAGATATTTTCAAGAAAAAGAAGAGGAAAGGACAGGAGGACAGGTGAGTGATTTTATCAGGCCCTGGGGTTGAACAATCTGGGTGAACCTACTGATTAGTTCTGCAAAGGATGCCTTGAATGTGTGTGGTGTTGCTAGCCCATTAGAGTGCTTCACTGTCTCTCATTTATCCTCATCAAAGTAGGATTTAGTAAATTGTGCAAGATGAAACAGCTGCCTGAGAACTGAATTAGGAAGTTTCTCCAATCTCCCACTTTTCACCGACACTCCAAGTGACTAGTGGAAAAGCTGCAGTTTACATTTCCAAGAAAAGATTTCTGTTCTAAGAGTGCTGCTACAGCAGCATAGTCTGGGTCTGTATTGCCTGCTCTTTGACATACCACGTAAGATAGAGCACCGTAATTATGAATAAGGGATGTTGACTTCGTTGCTTTATACTTGTTTCTTAGCTTTTGTTCAAGTGCCTTTTTCTCTCTCTTTGAGTTACTGTTTCAGAACGGACTCTTTTAGTCTTAGCCTGTTTTCTTGAGCTCCTACTGCACTTGTATGTGCTGTAAAATGGTCATTTGTTCTGGCCACCGATCTCTGTCTGTTGAATGCCTCTTTGTGCCAGGCATGTGGGTGCTTTAGGTGTTGGTGTACAGCTGTAATCACACTAAAGATATCCCTGCCCTTGAGGAGCTTCACTGTAGGAAGGGAAACACCCCAAAACATACAAATGGATAAGTAAGATGATATCAGGTACTGGCAAGTATTGTAGAGAAGTTGAAAGAGCGCATTGTGAAAGAAAACCACAGGGAGGGGGTGAGCTGGGAAATTAGTCTGAGGAGGTGACATGGGAGCTGAGAACTGAGCAAAGAAGAGGGGCAGCCTGGAAAGGTCTGGTAGCAGAACATTCCTCTCCGAAGAAACCAGTGCGAGGGCCCGGAGGCAGGAAGGCAGTGGCATGTTTCAGGGACCACAGGAAGGCGTAGTGGGGTAGGGGGTGTGCATGGCAGGCAACCAGGAATTTGCAGGCCAGACTGCAGTGGCCTGGTTGGTGGTACTGCGATGCTTGTTGGTAAGTTTAAGACTATTTATAGTACCTTTCTCTTACTTTAAATGTAGGAAATCCAAAAAGAAGAAGTCCGCTCCCAGTATTTTGTCAAATGGACGGATTGGACAGGTTGGAAAATTCAAAAATGGAACACTGATTCTGAGCCCAGTTGATATCAAGAAAATAAATTCTTCCAGAGTGGCCAAATGAAGTACTTTATCAGATAAAACGAGGATGGGAACAACTGAGTCAACTGCAGTGGCCCTGGACCCTGTGCGACTCGAGAGAGATCGTTCTTACCACACATTTCACAGACTGCTTTTTCATTTTAGGAAAAAAGTCAGACAGAAGTAACATCTCTAGCTGCCGAAGTGTCTGTTTCATGGTGCTGAACGCGTTAGGCCCAGTGCAGCATGAATATGAAGTGAACTCACTGAAAACTGTTTTTTAATGTTCTCCAGCAGACTTCACTCCTGTTTCATGTTCACTGGTATTTGGTGCATTTGCCTGGAATACAATTTTTTATAACTTTACTGTTTTGTAAATGCTAGTAGTTTACATTAAATTGCCTTATAATATTTTTAATGATTTAATGTTACGATATCGTGAAAGAACCAAGAATCTGATAATTTATCAGTTTTGTGGAAAAGCAGTTTTAATTTTTAGCCTACCATGTGTATAAAATCTACTTGGGAAGAAGTTACATAAGTAAAATACGTTTGTAGTATATGTGCCTGTGACTGTTAAATAATGGATGGTTTTAACACACAGTTTTGTGCCCACGTTCAAGTGAATGTTATTTCTATCAGAGTCTTCATCACCTTTGCAGCCATATATATGTTTTTAATGATATTGCCCTTGCTTAAATCTTGTAGCACATTAAAAAAAAGTCTTCGATGATGGTGACAATTTGGGCTTTTAAAATTTTGTTTCTTCAATTTTTTTTTTTTTTTTTTTTTTTTTTTGAGACAGAGTCTCGCTCTGTTGCCCAGCCTGGAGTGCAGTGGTGCGGTCTTGGCTCACTGCAAGCTCCGCCTCCTGGGTTCAAGCAATTCTCCTGCCTCAGCCTCCTGAGTAGCTGGGACAACAGGCACATGCTGCCACGCCCGGCTAATTTTTTGTATTTTAGTAGAGACGGGGTTTCACCATGTTGCCCAGGCTGGTCTTGAACTCCTGAGCTCAGGCGATCTGCCTGCCTCAGCCTCCCAAAGTGCTGGGATTACAGACATGAGCCACCATGCTTGGCCTGTGTTTTCAATTTTTTAGAGACAAGGCCTTGATCTGTCACCAAGGCTGCAGTGCCCCAGCATGATCATAACTCACTGTGGCCTTGAACTCTTGGGCTCTTGCCTCAGCCTCCTGAGTAGTTGGTACTAAAGGCATGTGTCACCACACCCAGCTCATTTAAAAGATGTTTTGTAGGCCGGGCCTGGTGGCTCATGCCTGTAATCCCAGCACTTTGGGAGGCCGAGGCTGGCAGATCATGAGGTCAGGAGATCGAGACCATCCTGGCTAACATGGTGAAACCCCGTCTCTACTAAAAAATACAAAAAAATTAGCCGGGCATGGTGGCGGGTGCCTATAGTCCCAGCTACTTGGGAGGCTGAGGCAGGAGAATGGCGTGAACCTGGGAGGCGGAGCTTGCAGTGAGCCGAGATCACGCCACTGCACTCCAGCCTGAGCAACAGCGAGACTCCGTCTCAAAAAAAAAAAAAAAAAAGTTTTGTAGGGACTGCATCTTGCCATATTGCTTAGGCTGGTCTTAAACTCCTGGGCTCAAGCTGTCCTCCTGCCTCGGCCTCCCAAAGTGCTGGGATTATAGGTGTGAGCCACTGTGCCTGGCTGGCCTTTTTTTTTTTTTTTCTTTAATTGCCAAAAAATTCTGATCCTAGCCTAGTGAATGATAATGTTTTGGTCCAAAAATCAGGTATAAATGGCTCACTTTGTTATGTGACTTTATGTTGTCTCTGAAGACACTGACAAATGAGGAACTTGCAAAATGTTTGGAACAATGCCAGCAAAACTTGAATGAGTGGTTTGTTTTCCAGGTTTATTTTGAAAGGCATTATTCATTAGGATATATATTTTGGCTGTAAGTAATTTTTAAAAGGTGTAGAAGATCTCAAACATGACAGAAAACACTAGGAAAAATCTCAGGAGCTGGCAATGACCCATGAGAATGGCTCCCAGATTAGTTTAACTCCTCATCTTCAGCGTTGGAGACGAAGGGAGACCTAATTCTCATGAGCCATCGTGGCTCAGACAACTGAGCACTTGGCCTGACTGTGGACCACAGTCCCAGAGTAGTCCATTTTGGAATAGCATACAAATTCCAGGTGTAAATTACTAAGCTTGTTTTTATTTTTACTCAAAACATTTTTTTTTTTTTTTTTTTTTTTTTTGAGATAAGATGGTCTTAATATGTTGCCCAGGCTGGACTTGAATTCCTGGGCTCAAGCGATCCTCCTGCCTCAGCCTCCCGAGTAGCTAGGACTACAGGCACAAGCCACCATGTCTGGCTACTTTTTAATTTACCTGTAAATATTTAAGGAACAGGTTTTTGACCACTGGGTGCTCTGGAAACACTTAGAGGTTTAGGGGCTAACAGCATAAACCATACCTGTATTTTAAGGACTGAAGATCAAGTTTCAGGCCATGCTCTTATTTCCATTTGGTAAGGCTTCCCCTAGCAAGGTTAGCAGCAGAGAAAAGTGACAATGAAAAGGGCATCCAAAGGAAGACAGGGCCATGACCAAGATTTTGCAGTAGCCAGCCAGGGAAGGGATCAGGGTCTCAGCGTCCAGGGCAAACATGCACTCTCTGCCTCCTTTATGCTATCATTTTCCCCTGGGTGGGGTTGCTTCCCAGCCATACATGCATCTGCATGGCTCAGTTCAGCGTGCTCTGTGGGGCACATTACATTAGCACGGTGGCTGGCCAGGATTGCGTGAGGTGAAGGGGCTGGACGGGGATGCCTCCAGAACCTCAGTCTTAGGATGAGCTGAATTTGCCAGGACTTGGCTACAGAGCCCGATTCCTCTGCTGACAAAGTAGAAAAGCATCATTACAGTAACCGTGGAAACTCTTACCTTAATCATTTATTGCCTCGTTTGGACCGATGGTGAAAGGAAGCATTAGACTGTTATCAGCCTAAGGGGAAAAAAAGCAAAGTTCCACTCCATATCACCACCTCTTACACCCTCCCAGCACTGCCCACCCACTTCGCCCACCAGCTGGTGGCCTGGCTGCTCCCAACATTGCAATTGTGCTGTTATCATTTGCTGGATTTTCTCAGCTAGGATGACTGCTCCCCTTCTCTCCGATGGATGACCTCAGGGTCCACCCAACTTTGTACAACAGCAGGTCTGACAGGACCAGGCCCATGATGGAACTTCCGGCCACAGGGTCACTTGGCATCAGGTGTGAACATTCTATGTTCCAAACCTATCTATCCTTCAAGCTCAGGCTCCAGTCCTCAGGATGACTCAGGCATCCTGAGATGAATAGAAATACCTATTCCTGTCAAAGGTTTTCTTTTCCTGCCCACAGGGCCCGACTAGCTCCAGTAGCCTAAGGGCATACACAGTGTTTGCTTGTCACCTGGCAGCAGGTTCCACAGGACAACACTGCTTCCAACCAAGAGACCTATTTGGCAGCTAAGGAGGTGCAAGACAGGTGCGTGTTCCAGGGCCCATGATCCTAAACTGCTGGTCTGGTGGAATGACGGGGAGGCCGGGTGCAGGTGCAGCTGAGGTGCCATCTCAGAGGCACCTGTGAGGAGGAGGTGGCATCTGCCAGAATGCAATTTATGCCTTAAATCACCCTAAGCACAGCCGTTACACTTAGAAGGTGCTGTGTCCCCATGAAATGACTGACTCCCAAGGACCCACTTGGGGAACTTGGGATTCCTGTTCCCACAATTCTTGGTTCTGTGGACTTAGAGACGCTCTTTCCCAAAGAGGGGAGCAGGGCACACGGCATTCCACTGAATCATTAGCTGTGGTTGTTGTCTGGGCAAGAAGAGCCAGCACCTTGCAGGGCTGACTGACCAGGACTCTCCAGAGGAAGCAAGGCTGCTGTCGCACAGAGAGGCCAGGAGGAGCCTGTCTGCATCCTTGTCATCCAGTCAGGCATCTCTGCACACTGACCTTATCCGATTTTGATAGTAACTAGACAAGCGCAGCAATCCTGAAGTGAGAGGGGCCCCATGACCTAAGGCTTAGACCCCCCCAGGGATGAGTGTCTGGATCACACCAGCAGATAAGCTACCAAGGTCAGCAGAGACACTCACCAAGGGTGAATCTGGAATCTCTTGGACAGGAGGCAGATAGTGCAGTTGCAGCTCTGAGGCCAGTGACAGTGACAGGGAATGTAGTTGGTTCCACTGACTTTCCTTTTTTTTTTTTTTTTCAGAGATAGAGTCTTGCTGTGTCACCCAGGCTGGAATACAGTGGTGTGATGGCAGTTCACGGCAGCCTCGACATCCTGGGCTCAAGCAATCCTCCCACCTCAACCTCCTGAGTAGCTGGGACTACAGGCATGAACCACCACCATGCCTGGCTAATTTTTTAATTTTTTAGTTGAGACAGGGCCTTGCTGTATTACCCAGGCCAATCTCAAACTCCTGGCCTCCAGCAGTCCTCCCGCCTTGGCCTCCCAAAATGCCGAGATTACAAGTGTGAGTCACCGTGCCCATGTGTGAGCCACCACGCTCAGCTCCCTCTATAAGCATGGGTCGGTGGAATTCTGGAAGGGCTTCTCCCCACACTGTCTGAAACACAGACCTGGCACTGTGTTGGGTTGTGGTGGGCACTGTAATGTCCCACTAGATTCCCTTTCATGGGTGAAGGACTTATTCCCTCAGCTGCTGAGAGTGGTTAGGGAAAACAGGCCTCAGCTGCCCGCCCTCTGCAGGGACTGCCTCATCCTCTTGCCAGGGGAACCCACAATCGATGAATGATCCATGGGAGGGTGTTAAAGTCCAGTCCTCTCATCCCAAGTCAGGACAACTCCAGAGTGGAGTTAGCTGAGGCCTTTGTGGGTTTCGTGTAGCTCCATATCTCCCTCCATCCAATCCTGCTTCCTTCCCTGGGCCTCCATGAGGGTTGATCCCAAGAGCTTGCCCTGAGAAACATTGGCTCTCTAATCTCTGCATCTGCCTCCTACTCAGCTGAGCCCATTCGGTTTTCCCACAGGTAACTGGTCTTAGGGGCTGTCAGGGGCCATGTGAGACGGCTGCTCTTGAGGATCATGAGGTGAGAAAGCAGCAAAGGACAGAGTTCAGGTCAGGCATGTCTGGCCTCGGCGTGTGTAGCTGAAGGGGCAGGTGAGTCTCCCTGATGCTCACCGGTTTGCTGGGATGTTTTCCGCAGATCTCTGCGCGGAACCCGTGATCTATTTTGCACTCATGAATTGACCTTAACCGCGTGGTAACTGTTATGTATCTCCAGCCCTGTTCCCTCTTGAAAAAATGAATTTTATGACCTTCCCACTGTTTGTGGTGGGGCCTTCTGGTTTATTTTTATTTTTTTATTTTATTTTATTTTTTATTTTTTATATTTTTGGAGAGGGAGTTTCACTCTTGTTGCTGAGGCTGGAGTGCAATGGCACGATTTTGACTCACTGCAACCTCCGCCTCCCAGATTCAAGCAATTCTCCTGCCTCAGCCTCCCGAGTAGCTGGGATTACAAGGCGTGTGCCACCACCCCCAGCTAATTTTTGTATCGTTTTAGTAGAGATAGGGTTTCACCACGTTGGTCAGGCTGGTCTCAAACTCCTGACCTCAGGTGATCCACCCACCTCAGCCTCCCAAAGTGCTGAGATGACAGGCGTGAGCCACCCTGCGTGGCTATGTTTTATTTTTAACACAGGGTCTTGCTCTGTCACCCAGGCTGGAGTGCAGTGGCACAATCATGGCTCACTGCAGTCTTGACTTCCTGGGCTCCAGCGATCCTCCCACCTCAGCCTCCTGAGTAGCTGGGACTACAGGTGCACCACCACGCCCAGCTAATTTTTGTATTTTTGGTAGAGATGGGGTTTCACCATGTTGCCCAGGCTGGTCTCAAACTCCTGGCCTCAAGTGATTGCCCGCCTTGGCTTCCCAAAGTTCTGGGATTCCAGGCTTGAGCCACAGCACCCAGCCTAGTTTAGAGTCATATGTAATCACCCTGAGATTTCCTGGGCATGCGAAGCAGAACCACGTTGACCCTGCTACTTAGTAACCCCCAGCCCCACTGCGGGAAGAGACCGTGTGGCCTCTCCTCCTGTAGCCTCTGCCCTGTCTGGTGGGCAGTCAGGGCCAGTCTGGAAAAAGGCAGACCTGACTTCGGAGCAGGAATTACAGACCACACCTTGTCCCTCTGTTGTTGGCAGTGTCAAAAGAATTTATTTCAAATCTGCTTAAGACTGTGGTAAAACTCAGGTTTTCCAAAAGGTAATACAGAAAGTTCAACCAACCCCCAAAGACCAGAAAACACAGTGTTTGCAATTCAAAAAATACAAACGCTTGTGGATACCAATACAAAAATTAGAAAAAAGTTGCTTTCCTTACCACTCCCCCCTACCCCCCGTGTTTTCAGTGGAACATCCACAGCAACAGGACCAAGAGCTGCCACCAAATACCAACAACAAGTGACCGAAAGTGGGTGCGATGGGGGAGGGGGAGACAGGAGGAGAAATGGGGATAAAGAAAGGCAAGAATATGGGAGTTCTGTCGACAGTCAAAACAAGGACACGAAGTTTTTTGTTTCTTGTTAAATCCCTTTGCCAACGTTAAACAAACACCTCTCATGCTTAATACAACAGCTTAGTGTCAAGGCAGCAATCCTACATCATGCATTGAACGTTTGCTGCTTTGCCCTCTCCCTGCTTCCTCTGGGTGCCAAGAAAGCCTGGGGCTCTGGATGTCCGGTTTCCAGGGCTAGGAGGAGTTGGAGAGGCTTCCCGGGCTGGGTCTCACCCAGTAAGCACCTGACACGTTCCTGCTACCGCAGTTGCAAGCGGTCACCTTCCCGAACCTGAAGCCTGGGTTTGGCCTCTCCTCAGAGCCTTACCCAAGGGCCTGGCTGGTCTGCAGTGCCTGCATCACTGGCCCACAAGTCCCTAGGCCTTCCCCAGGACTGTGCTCTTTGAGAGAAGAGCGATGGCTCCGGATGAGACTTCCTTGGAGGTCTCAACTCCCAGCTCCTGACTCATGTCCACATCAATCATTGAAAAAGCCAGGGCCTCCCCCTACCTGCATAGCTCGTGCTGGTGAAGGCTCAGTGGTCATCAGTCATCTGAAAGTGATATGATGACCCACTAGCCCAACCAGCCTTCAAAACTTCGGCTCAGTTGCATCTCTTTCCACTATCCATGCTGGATTTCAAACCCACTCACACTGCAGAGACCCCTCGAAACAAAGGAGACAAGCTATGAGTTAAGAGACCCCTTAGATACCAGAACTTAGGTAACAAAGAAGGCAGAGGCCTGGGTTAGTGTCCTTCCTTGGTTTAAAGGGGCTTCTGCATGCAGAGGCCTTGAGGCCTAGCAGTGAGACTGCTGACAGGCAGCCTGTTCACAGCACGCACAGAGCGCTGTTCAAACAGGCCTTGCCGGGAACGGAAACATATGGGGTGTTACTTTCTGTGGTCATAGGAAATCTGTCTTAAAGGTCTATTTTTCGCGCTGGAGGCCAGGCAGCTCCTTGCCCTGGTCACAAGGAGGCTTGGATGGAAGACACTGGTCAGAGAACACTGGAATCCACCCCCCTGACAGGTGTGATTCACTGAATGGGACTCATTAGCTGAGATGCCAGAGGTGAAAGACTGCACTTTTTTTCTTTAAAAATGTTATTCTATAATCCTCACAATACATCAGAGGAGGTAGGTTAGTATGACTAGTCCCATTTCAGGCGGGGATACTGAGGCACAGAAAGGATAAGAGACTGGCCCCCATCCATACCATGAATCACTATTAACGCCAGGTTAAAAGAGGGAAGTAACAGGGCTGAACTTGGTGTCTGATCAATACATCCTACCCGAAACCTGCCCTCATATTTTTACAGCCCAGATACAGTTAAAGCTGCAGGATCCTTTGATCTTCCGGGAGGAACTGCCAAGAATGCGGTCAACAAACACAGCTACCGGCTCACTTGCAAAAGAAAAGTCCTGAAATTTTCCAGCATCAGCATCTTGAATATTTGCCAATAACATCTGTTAGATTTTTTAAAAAAACGAATTGAGGGCCACAAATCCATTAAGAAGTTCCTGTTGCTTCCAGTAAAACGTGGCCAAGGAAAACAAAGGTAACAAGTTTTGCTTTCTAGGAAAGGGGGAGCGGGCTGGGGGCATCTTCAGCGAGTAAAAATTCAAGACCCAACAGGTTGGCATCTGCTGGAGGTGGCTCACCCCATTTCCCCCTACCTGCCCCCTGAAGACCCTTGGAAAATCCTGGGCTTGGGTATCAAGATAAAGGCTGGAAGCTTTGTCACATACAGGCTTTCTCTGGAACAATGCAGCCGGAAAGCCACAGTCCCTCTGCAGATCCACGCATGACAAACCACTAGCATAACCTGGTGGTTCTCAACTTGTGGAGGCCCCCAGAGATATCTAGCAATGTCTACAGATACTTTTGGTTGTCACACCTAACTTGGGGGTTGCTACTGGCAGATGATGGGTACAGACCAGGGATGTTGCTAAACATCCTACAGTGTACAGAACTGACCGCAAAATGTCAGTAGAGGTTGAGAAACCCTGGCACCACCCCACAGGCTGTGCAACAGTGTTCTTCAGCATTCACATGTTGAGTCCCCCTAAGGACTGACCCTCCCTCACTACCGCACAGCCAGCAGGTGGCCATGGGACCAGTAACAGCCTCCTTGACACTGAACCACCTGCCCACTGGTGCTGAAATGTGCCTTCCCAGGGGGACCAAGCCTTTCGCTTGCAGTGAGAATTAAGGCTTAAATGCAAATATCCCTGGAAGAAATACACAAAGATCCTGCATTCTGATCCTTTCCTGAGAGTGCTGTGGTGGGGCAGAGGGCAGGGGCACCAAGAGGGAGAGAAAGGGCACAAAGAGGAGGGTGGGCCTGCCCCCAGCTCTCTTGGTGAGCTACACAGTGCCTGCCCAGGCTCAATCCGGAAAGCACCACCCTCCTCAAACTTGGTGGGCCATAGGGCACCTAGGGCACTGTTGCAACTACAAAGTACATATCAGGCTGAAGATGCAGCCTGGAACTATATACAGTTTTATAGTGCTTAGGTCAGTTACCTTGTGGGTCAGTATTACTGGTGTCCTCTTTCATTGGAATCATTGTTTTCCCAAGGAGAACAGAGAGGGGAAAAGCAGGCTTTGGGGAAATACCTTCCCCTGCTTTGAATTAGGAGCTGGGATGCTATGTATGCAGTGAGGTGCTAGTGGATATTTTCGGAAGAGATTAATTTTAAAAGGAAAAGGCATACACTTTGACCACACTTGCTCACTAGCAAAGAACAACTGCAGAACACATTACAGAGGCACTATTTACAATGCAATGGAACTCGACATTTTAAAACTACTTTGAATTCCTTTTTCACTGAAACTGCTTGATAGATTTACACCAAGTTACTCCCCAGCCAGCCCAACTAAAGCCTCATCTTGATATCATTTCTATGTACAAATATGCCACCATGATGTAACATGTTACGGAATTCGATGGTGGATGAGAATTCCATGACTTGTCATTTCTACTCTGAAACCCGGGACCTTCCCGGCCATGAGGAGTTGATAAGTTCCTTCTTCACTTTTCTGATCCCTCAAAAACACAAGTGTGTGGCACGGACCTGCCCTTCTCTTTGAAGTCAGAACATTGAAGGTGTTTTGTGCTGAAGACGGGAGAGGCGTCTGTGAAGGAGAGCTGGATGCCGTCCCAGGCATCGGCCGTATTGCTTCTGGGCTCCTGGAGGAGTCAGAAAAGGGAGGTTCTCAGCCCCCAAGCTCAGGGCAGCAGTCGGGAGGAGGGAGTCCTTGCTGCACCTCTCTGGACTTCAGGGAATTTTTTTCTGAAAGAGGCCACCAGATCTGTGGGCATTTCCCTCCTGCACTTTCCACTTCTCTCCTGACCTGGATGCTGCTCCTTCAAAGGAGTTAGGTTCAGGGTAGCTCCAGGCAGCTTGTGCTCCAGTGATGGGCGATTCCTCTGCAGAGCTGGGGTCCCCTGGTGACCCGGGCTGTGGTGACAGTGGAGGCTCCACAGCCTTCCCCGGGACTCCCCTGTGAGAAGCCGCTGTCACCAGGCAGCCCTGCGTAGCCCACTCTCATTCTGGGGGCAGGGTGTAGGTCTGTTTTTTTCAGAAGACAGCTAGACACTTCCCAAAGCTGATAGCTTCCTCAGGCCTAGGAAAGTGGTGACTGCTCTTCATCCTCAATCTTTAGGGATCTTCTCCATGCTCCAAGCCATGGCCACCCAGAGCTATGGCCAAGGATGAAGCTGCAGGGATATGGGAGACAGAGGCAGCGGTGTGGGCAAGCACACAGGGTCCTAGGTCTTGTATGTTACCTCCAAGGGCTCTGGACGGGGCTCTGGGATGGGAGGAGGAGAGCCAGAAACCGCTTGGTGAGATGACAAGGAAGAGGCAAGACCTAGACTTCCACGAAGCAGATGGCTCCCAGGCTCTGCAGCAGAGGCTGCAACACAGCACCAAGCAGCTCCTGCAGACGGGGCAGCTGGCCTTGCCGGCCACATCGCAGAGACAGCGGACCAGGCGGCCTTGCAGACCAAGAGCATGAGCTTTGAGGTAGGATTGTCGGGCCTGCTGAGTGGAGGCGGGGGACCTGCATGGCTCTGGCAGGCGGTTACTCAGAAAGCAGGTGTGGTATCTGAACAGGAAGGCAGAACCAAGGACGCACAGTCGGTGCCGGTGTACGGGGCGAGTTTTTATAAAAATCCAGTCCAGCAAATTGACAAGTCACTTCTCAGCCTCAGAAATAAAATGCTTGACAAAATATATTCTTTTTAAAAGGAGAGAGAAATATTACTACCAGGTAGAGCTGGAGGTGGCAGGTGACTAGGAAGATGAGAGGAGGGAGGAGAGGAAGGGTTCCCTGGGAACAAGAGCCCGGCGGGCTCAGAACCCCTGTCGTGAGCTGTCTCTGAGAGGTGTGGACGACTCAATGTGGATCTCAAGGGAGAAGCCTGGTGTTTCCGGAGTCCCGCCCTGGCAGGTCAGACTCGGCACACCCAGTCTCACAGTGGGAAGCTGGGAGACAAGGTACATGATATTGCTCTTCTATTTTCTGCCTTCCCCAGAGATCCCGCCCACTGCATCAGGGCAGAGCCGTCCCTGCCTGCCACAGGGGCCACTTGTGTCATGATGCTTTCATAACGACAATAGGGCGGACTGACTAGAAGAGGCTTTCCCAGGGTCTGCCATCTTAAATGCTCATGAGTCTTGAGAGTGGTTCTGCTCAGAAGAGCAATCTGGATGTGTTTTCAGTTAACTTCTTGGGTTGCCAGTTTCAGAAAGGAGCCACCACCAGGTGAAGACGTCTGACATAGTTGTTAAAATTCTTGTGTTTTCACGTGGATTTAAGAACTAAGAACTGAGTGAATTAATTTTAGGAGACTGTTGTGTGTGTGTGTGTGTGGGGGGGATGTGTGTGTGTATGTGAGAGACAGAGAGAGAGAAGGAGGGAGGGAAAGAGAGGGAAAGATGGAAGAAAGAGAGGCAGGGATGGAGGAAAGTAAGAGAGAAGGAGGAAAGGAAGAAAGAGATTGAAGGAGGGAGGGAAGGAGAGAGAAGAAAAGAGAGAAGGAGGGAGGGAGAAGAAATGAAGGAGGGAGGAAAAGAGAGAGAGAGAACACAATTGGCTAATAAAGGAAGCCATTTTAAAAGGTTCTCAACACTTCAGTGAGAGAGGCAAAAGTCTAGCAAGAATGATTAATATCCCTTTCTATCAATCCTGCATTGGGTCTGCAAGTGGCAGGCACTACTAAAGACTCTAGGACCAAGAAGCTAGAAGATAACTTTCTCAGCATGATGAGAATCTGCAGTCTTGGGACTCTGAGGAGGCAGGGTCCCCGCAGAGGGCCAACATCCGGGGTGTGGGATTACAGCGCAGCTCCTGACTGCCACTCTCAGGAGGCCAGTCTCAAAGTCTACCTTCCTCTCCCTCCAAAAAAAGACAAGCTTTGAAAACAGCTGGCAGGAAACAGACATGAAGCCCGAATGCTGACTCCCTTGAGAAAGGTCCTTCTTGGGGAGCGTTCGTAACGTCTGGGTGGAATAAGGGTGACACACGTACCCGCCTTTGCCACTGACAGTGGCAGCTGTGAGCATGGCCCATGGACCCATTCCCCGTGCCCCCAAGAAAATGTTTCTATGACATTCCACGCTGCCAGGTTGTACCCATGACTTGCATATCCTGCTTTTGTGGGTTATTTGAGCTTAGTGAGAATGGTGGGCATTTTGCCTGTGAATGTCAGTGTCACAGGCGCAGTGCCAAGCTGGAGCGGAGCTAATTGCCTGACAGCTTTGGCCGCCCCAGGTTAGTCGGCACTTCCAATCCTGTGTGCAGGGTGACCTGGAAAAGAAGACAGGGGAAGTGAGGGTGGGAGAGGCTGCTACAGGGGCCCTGAGTGCTCCAAAGGCACCGCAGACACCGGCAGGATCCCCTGCTGGCTCCAGGGCCATCCATGCAACAGCTTAGGGCTTCTGTAGACTGGTGAATATTATGTCACTCAATATCCCTAATTAAAGGCTATGTTGGTTTGCACCTCTTTCCTCATAATAAGAATCACCCAGCTGACTGGTTCCTCATTTTGCCAGAGCTGCCAGAGCCGGGCAAAGTAGATGCTGTCCCAGGAGCACGGCTCTCATGCACTGGCTCCCGTGGTTACATATTTGTGTCTACTTTCTAGCCACGACCTTCTTTCCTTTCCTACTAATCCCATTCTATTAACTGTGAGGAATAATAGCCAACCTTTTATTTTTTTGATTAAAGAAAGCTTATTTGTTCATTGGTAGAGATGGAGTCTTGCTAGTTCCCCAGACTAGTGTCAAACTTCTGGGCTCAAGCGATTCTCCTGCCATGGCCTCCCAAAGTACTGGGGTTACAGGCGTGAACCACCATGCCTGGCCAAGGCTATCTTTTATTTTATTTTATTTTTTTGAGACAGAGTCTTGCTCTGTCACTCAGGCTGGAGTGCAGTGGCGCAATCTCGGCTCACTGAAAGCTTCACCTCCCAGGTCACACCATTCTCCTGCCTCAGCCTCCTGAGTAGCTGGGACTACAGGCACCTGCCATCACACCCGGCTATTTTTTTTTTTTTTTTTTTTTTGTATTTTTGGTAGAGACAGGGTTTCACCATATTAGCCAGGATGGTCTCGATCTCCTGACCTCATAATCTGCCCGCCTCGGCCTCCCAAAGTACTGGGGTTACAGGCGTGAGCCACCATGCCCAGCCAAGCCTATCTTTTAGGTTGCCACAAATCCCTTTTGCAAATGAGTAGAAGATCAAATCGATCAATCAGTGATTGGTGTAGACTCCTCAATATTCAGGGCCACAGAACAGGACCCTGCCTCCCCACACTCCAACTCCCCATCCCAAGTGGAGGAGGACTCTACTAAGACGATGGATGGCACCTTTGTGTTTCTCCCTTCCTCTCACCCTCCTGGGTTCTCATTCTTGTCTCTCTGTTTCAGGCCTCCTGAGCTACCAGCACTCCCCAGGGACTGGGCTCAGCCATGAGGTCTGCGTCTCCAGAAGCTGCCACCTTAGGGCCCTTGGGTGTCCCAAGTGAACTAGTTAGAACGGAACGCCTCTAGGAAATGTCCAAGGCAGTCCACTGGATAAGCTCTGTCTGGGAAGGCTCTGTGGTCAGCTTCTTTATGGCCCACTCTGCCCATGGGCACTGCAGAGACTTGTGGACAAACAGTGGGGAGCAGCCAGACCAGGTCCGGCCTGGGGGAGGCGTGTACCTGCACATTGCGGTTGAGGCTGAGGGCTGGCATGAAGACCCCGTCCACGTGGCTGAAGGCTGTGGGGCCCTGCTGCTGCCCGTTGATGAAGAAAGTGAGGGTGTGCTTATTCAGGTCCAGCAGCACGCCCACGGTGGCCCCCTTGCACACGCCGCCTTCCGTCCTGGGAAGAGAGTCCCCAGGAAGACCATCACCACACCCAGCCTGGGATGTAGGAGATTAACTCAGGAGAATTATTTATTTATTTGGAGACACGGTCTCACTCTGTCACCCAGGCTGGAGTGCAGTGACGCCATCTCGGCGCACAACAGCCTCACCCTCCCAGGCTCAAGAGATCCTCCCACCTCAGCCTCCCGAGTAGCTCAGACTACAGGTGCATGACATGAGACCCAGCTAATTTTGTTTGTGTTTTTTGTAGAGACAGGGGTCTCACTATGTTACCCAGGCTGGTCTTGAACTCCTAGGCTCAAGTGATCTTCCCACTTTGGGCTCCCAAAGTGCTGGGATTATAGGCATGAGCCACCATGCCCGGGCAGGAAAATGATTTATAGGATGCTGGGAACACCCTCACTTAAACATGGCCCCCAAGGTGGTGGTGGGGTGCTCTCCTGGCATATGAGCCTTCTCTCACAGTGGACACACCTTGTTAACAGGCCGTGATGAAGACTCCCCTAGAGGAACCAGGCTGTTCAGCCCCCTCTTCCTGAGAGCATCTGGGATCTGCATACTAGAAAAATCGGGTTCTGATGAGTAGGTCCCATTTGAAACTATGGAGCATGCAGAGTGGGTAAGAAAGGCACCTTTTCCTGCCAAAGAAAGTAACTGACTTGGTGCCCTTTTCTGTTTTAGGCAAGTGAGGATGCTGAGGTCGATGAAGATGTGGACATCCAGGCCTTCAGGAAATTTTGAAAGGCCCCTACCCTACATTGGCTTATCTTCCCAGAAACATCCTAGGGTCCCTCGAAAAGCAGTGTATGGCAGGGAGAAGGGTGCTGAAGTTAAAATCAAGTTCTCTGTTGGAGTCACCATCCCACAGGTGACCAATAGCGGAACCTTGAGAACATCCATTCTGCTCTTGATCAGCGTTGGCAATGTTGTACTTCGTAGGTGGTAAGAATTCACATCCACCTGGTGGAAGCGAATCTGTTAATAAAAGTAAGGAACATGCTCCCAAGAGGGGCTTGGCTGACCACGTCTTCTCCCATGGGCCGAATCCTGTAGACTCCCCTTCCCTTCCCTGAGGTGGTCTTCGTTTTTGAGTGGATGTCTCTCCCTGTGGCCCAGGCTGAAGTGCAGTGGTGCAATCATGGCTCACTGTTGCCTGAAACTCCTGGGCTCAACGGATCCTCCCACACGCCTCCCGAATAGCTGGGACTACAGGCACACACCATGCCCAGCTAATTTTAAAAATATTTTATAGAGACGAGGGCCTCACTATGTTGCCCAGGCTGGTCTTGGACTCCTGGGCTCAAGGGATCCTCCTGCCTCAGCCTCCTGAGTAGCTGAGACTACAGGCTTGAGCCACCGCGCCCGCTCAGGGCTGAGGTTTTAGCCTTAATCTTAGCAACGCCACTCTGCTAAGAAAACCTTGTCTGTCCTTCCAGATTGAGAATGAGTTGATCTACTGGACGCTGCTGGTTGGGCAGAGGGAAGGATTCATGACAGAAGTCCCAAGGAGGACTTGGTGAGCGGCCCGGCCCAGACAACTGTTTCCGGAGAGGGCAGGGCTTCTCCGAGGGTGCCCTGGCAGGTGGGAGAAGGGAACTAAAACCGCACTGTTGGTGCTATTTGGATACTGACCACCGGGTGGCGGTAGTGACCCACGGGAGGTGCAGAAATGAGTCCGACCTAAGCAAAGCCTCAGGCCCAGTTAGCTCTGGGGTCCAATTTCCTGGCTGCCTCGACTTCCTCCCAGATAGCGCTTACCCTACCCGATCCACATCCCAGGGTGGGAGGACATGCAGAAAGGGGCAGATTCTCTCTACCTTCTCATGGCCCCACTTCCCTTCTGTTTTTCTTACTGAGGTGGCACCAAGGGGCCGTCAAGGACAGCAAAGGCCCAAGAAGTGCTCGGCAGCCCTTGGGAGGAGTGTGGTGGCCAATGGCCGGGAGGGCTGGGGAGTCCGCACCACACAAACCGAGGCTGGGGTCCTGGGCTCAACCCTGTGTGTGTCAACTGGCCGCATGGCCTGAACCATTGTCCGACCTTCCTAAGCCCAGGCTTTTAATTAATTTATTTATTTTGTAGAGAGGAGGGTCTCACTATGTTGCCCACGCTGGTCTTGAACTCCAGGACTCAAGTGATCCTCCTGCCTCGGCCTCCCAAGTAGCTGGGACTACAGGTACACAGCACCATGCCTGGCTAATTTTTAAAATTACTATTATTTATAGAGACAGCGTCTCACTAAGTTGCCCAGGCTGGTCTCAAACTCCTGGGCTCAAGCAATCCTTCTGCCTCGGCCTCCTTAAGTGCTGGGATTACAGGTGTGAGCCACCATTCCAGTCTAAGCCCCACTTTTATAATCTGTAAAATGGCAACAATAATAGCACTTTTGCAAGGATTAAATGAGCTCAAGATACATTGAGTGCTTCCTACAGCACTGAACACAAGTAAGGGCTTGACAAATGCTTCTTGTTGTTACTCCTGCCAGCAAACAGGGTATCTGGGTGCCAGTTTGGCTTAAGCAAGCAGAGACGGAGCTGATGGGCCTGGACTTGGCCCCTCTGTGGGTAAGAGGGAGAATGGCCAGCTTGCAGGGTCTGGGCAGAGGCGCAGAGCTGCCCGCCTCTTCCCCAGGACTCAGGAGAGAAGGGGCCCTGCCTACCAGCAAAGAGGCAGGCAGACAGGGTCCTGAGGGCCCTCGGGCAAGTCCTTGGCCCAGATTAGACCTGGCTTCCCTGAGAAAGAAGAAGCTGGTCCTTGCTCTGCGGGAAGGTGCCCTAGGGGCTGTTATAGGAGCTGCAGGTGGGCCCAGAGCACTGAGAGCCTCCAGGTCAATTTTGCCTGGGACTGGGGCCAGCGAAGTCAATGTCAGCTTCTTGAAGTTCCCCACCCCTTCCTGCTGTGGAGATGGCCCTTAGCAGACCAGGAGCAAGGCTCCATAGCAAGGAGGTGGCGCCAGGTGTCCGCAACTTGCAATTCTCCATTTCTGGCCTTGGGGATTCTTCACCCCCACATCCATCCCCACATGCCGGCCAGTTGTGAGCACAAAATCCCTGGGAGAGGAGAAAGAGTACGGGGCTATGGTGCAGGTGTGTCGGGGGGGTGGGGGCACTGCCTTCTCTGTGTCTGAGTAGAGAGACCAAGGCACCCTGGAGAAGACCAGGCCTTGGGGGCAGTCCCGGAGGACCCATCCCCTTCTGCCCTCCTAACAGAGGCCCCAGTAGTGACACAGGCCAGGACCTGAGTCTCCTGTGTCCACACTGGCAACCCTACTCCCAGGGCCAGTCTCAGGGCAAAGCCACAGCTGTAGGCACCCTTGGCAGACTCGTTTTAGTAGTGAGCACCCCAGCCATGCCCTCTGCTACTGCCCTGTCGAGGGCCCGGCCCTGCTGAGGCTCAAGCCCACATGAGACCAGGGCAGTGGCCAGGATCACTGCAGGCAAGTTAGTGGCAATGACCTGGTCACAGCTGTGAGGACATCAACCCCAGGGGTGCCCATTAACGCCTTGCAGTGACTCAAGCTTGGGTTGACAGTTGCAAAGGAAAGTGAAGCTGGACCAGAAAGAAAACTACGAGCTCCATATTCCAGCAGAGGACCACCGTGTGGCCTGCTGGGTAACTTTGGAGACCCATCTGTGCGGGTGCTGTGCGAATCACCATAACATACCCTCATCTGGGCTGCAGGCCAGTTCTATGTGGGCAGAGTCAAAGCTTCCTAGAAAATGGAGATCAAAGTGGCTGAAAATACCTCCTCCCAATTCCTGCTGGCTTTGGGGACAGCAGAAGGGACACTGGTCTTCAGGACCCTCATTCCCAAACAACCTGTGTCCACGGGAGGCAGGATGGGGCCCAATCGCACCTGTTGGTGTGGGAGTTGCAGTGCATGAACCAGCTGCGGTTGTTGTCCACATACATGGCCCAGGCCTTGTCATCCTTGCCCAGCATCATGTCCTTGACCACGCTGGCCCTGGCCACCCCGAAGGCGGGGTCTGGGTGGTTGTCGTACCGGTCCACGTGCAGCTCCCAGTAGTGCACACCCTTGGAGAACGCAGCTGTGCCCAGCACCACCCGGTCATCATAGCTGCTGCAGGTGGCTGTCTGGTTGTCGTTGGATAAAATGATGTCCCGATGCCCAGAGTTGGGGTCAAATGTGAACCAGGCCACTAAAAAGGAAGGAGGCGAGAGGAGCAGGGTCAGGAGATGGAATTTGCCAGTAGTTTCTAACTGGCTCAGAGATACAAACACACTTGCTTCTGTTAGAAGGTCGGCACCCAGGAGTGAAGGTTCTTTCCTGTATGATTACCGCACACGTGCACACACACACACACACACACGCACACACTCACACACACACTCACACACATGCCCTGCTCTGTGTTCATCCAAGTTACTAGACCTACGAGCCTAGCCTTGCCAAGGATTTTCAGGCCTCAAAGCCTCAAATCTAGATGCATTTACCGGTCTTGGTTTCTAAAATCCTTCCAAACGCTCAGACACGTTGTAAGTACAGGAGGAAATAGGCGGGGTGCGGTGGCCCACACCTGTAATTCCAGCACTTTGGGAGGCCGAGGTGGGTGGAGCACTTCAGGTCAGGAGTTTGAGACCAGCCTGGCCAACACGGCAAAACCCCATCCCTACTAAAAATACAAAAATTCATGGCCGGGCATGGTGGCTCACACCTGTAATCCCAGCACTTTGGGAGGCCGAGGCGGGCAGATCACGAGGTCAGGAGATAGAGACCATCATGGCTAACATGGTGAAACCCCGCCTCTACTAAAAATACAAAAAAATCAGTCGGGCGTGGTGGTAGGCGCCTGTAGTCCCAGCTACTCAGGAGGCTGAGGCAGGAGAATGGTGTGAACCCGGGAGGTGGAGCTTGCAGTGAACCGAGATCGCACCACTGCCCTCCAGCCTGGGCGACAAAGTGAGGCTCCATCTCAAACAAACAAACAAACAAAATTCGCTGGGCATGGTGGTGGGCACCTGTAGTCCCAGCTACTCAGGAGGCTGAGGCAGGGCAATCACTTGAACAGGGTGGCAGAGGTTGCAGTTAGCCAAGATTGTGCCATTGCACTGTGACCTGGGCAACAGAGTGGGACTTCTTCTCAAAAAAAAAAAAAAAAAAAAAAAAGAGAAAAAGAAGTACAGGAGGAAATAGATATTGATGAGCCACCTCGTGGGTGGGAGATTTGAGACACAGAGAGGTGAAGTGATGGGCCAAAGTCACAAAGCTCAATTCTCCATTTTGCAGCCCATCAGCCACTGCCCCCTTTTGCTCCCCAACCCCCAAGTTTGTTGGAAGTGAGGCCCTTACTCTAAAGTCATGACCACAGTGCACAGGGCAAGGACCGCTCGTCTCTAGGCAGGAGAGTCTAGAGACAGAAGCGAGCGAGCTCTCCTCTAGGGGTGGACAAAGTGGACTCTGCAGGTGGCACCATTTTCAGAAAAGTGTCCCTGGCTGGGTCTTTTGACACCAGCATCTGCTCCTGCTTCTTCTCCTCCCTGCCTCTAGGAGACCATCCAGCGGTGGCAGTCAGAGGACGTGTAGACTCAATGATGAAAACGAATACAGGATTTGCCCTCTTCTCGGAGGCAGTGGGGAGCTGGAAACTGCCTCTGCAGCCTGGGCTGGGCCACGCCGGGTGGGGCAGGACTCTCTTTGGAATATGATTTCTATTTCTCTCATCGCTCCCTGCTAAGAACTCAAATGATCAAAATTCCACTGAATTAATTTCAACATGCTGTTGTTGCCCAAGACCTAGAAGGCTGGGTAGGTGTATAAACCACTGCATGTGAGCTCCAATGCTGGGGGTTAAAGAGCCCTCTTCCGCTGTGAGAAAGGCTCAGATGTAGGGACTGGTGTGGGCCCACTGTATCTATTGTGGTGTTTTCTTGTCTGGGACTGTCCTACTCACTCCTTGGCCCTTGAGAAGTGGGAGAAGTTTAGCCTCCCTCAGCTACTTCACATTTAGTCCAGCACAATGGGGTAAAGGAATGTTTCTTTCGTGGCTTGTAGGCCACGTGGGTGCAGCAAGGAGCTGTGTGTGCAGAGCAGGGTGAGGCGTATGCACCTCCACAGGCCCCTCCGGCCCTGCACTTCCTCCCTCCACCATCTTCAGCAGCTCATCCTTTGCCCTGGTCCACGGGATGAAATGTGGGTTGGCCCTAGGAGTCAATCTTTGTCCTTCGGGAGGCCACCTATGGTCCCAGAAGGGCGCGCCCTTGGAGAACCCAGATGTGCCTAGCACCACCCCCACCCCCACTCTGTCATCACAGCTGCTGCAAGTGGCTGTCTGCTTGTCATTGGATAAAATGATGGATCTGTTCTTCCCACTAAGAGACCCCGATGCTCACCATCGGACGTCTGCAGGACGACAGTTTTACTGTAAGGCCCGACACCAGAAGAGTTGAAAGCTTTGACTCGGGCGTTGTAGGTGCTGTTGAAGTGAAGACCGTCGATGGTACACAAAGTCTCCTTACCGACGTACACTTCCTGAAAGAGAGCAATGCTGCTCACCAGGCTCCTCTAGCATTTGGAAAATTCCTCTCAGCAAATGGCTTCTGGAAACACACTGACGTTAAAAGTGCTTTTGCCAGGCGTGGTGGCCCGTAGTCCCAGCTACTCGGGAGGCAGAGGTGGGAGCATCGCTTGAGTCCAGACTGGGCAACATTGCAGGACCCCATTTCTAAACAACTTTTGTTTTAATTTTTTTGAGGGACAGAGTCTTGCTCTGTTGTCAGGCTGGAGTGGAGTGGCGTGATCTCGGCTTACCGCAACCTCTGCCTCCCAAGTTCAAGTGATTCTCCTGCCTCAGCCTCCCAAGTAGCTGGGACTACAAGCATGCACCACCATGCCCAGCTAATTTTTATATATATATTTTTTAGTAGAGATGGGGTTTCCCTATATGTTGGCCAGACCGGTCTCGAACTCCTGACCTCAGGTGATCCTCCTGCTTGGCCTCCCAGAGTGCTGGGATTACAGGTGTGAGCCACCATGCCCAGCCAAAAAATTTAAAAAAAAATTCTTACCCAAATAGAAGGTAATAAAAAGGGAAATTGCGTTCAGTCATGGCTGGCTCACAGAACTTGACTAACTTGGGCATGAATTCCTTACTACTGGCTGCCTGGCCCCTCTGCCTGTGAGGTGGTGAGGCATGATGGAGTCCTGGTGAGGCGACTTCTCAAGTCTGCAGCCAGCCAGGATACTGACCAGGAACATCCTGACTCTGCCAAGGTCAACCTGGTCTACAAGACTATTGAGCCACAGGGCACATCCACTCCTTTGTCTCCTCCCACCCCTTAGGCTGGCATTTTCCACTCCTTAGCCCTCCTGGAGCTGCTGTTTTCCTGGTCTTTCCAAAGGGTGAGACATTTCTGCATCAGACCCCAAAGATACTTTTCTTTCTTTCTTTTTTTTTTTTTTTTTTTTTTGAGACAGAGTCTCACTCTGTCACCTGGGCTACAGTGCAGTGGTGCGATCTTGACTTACTACAATCTCTGCCTTCCAAGTTCAAGTGATTCTTGTGCCTCAGCCTCCAGAGTAGCTGGGACAACAGGCATCTGCCACCATGCCCGGCTAATTTTTGTATTTTAAGTAGAGATGGGGTTTCACCATGTTGACCAGGCTGGTCTCAAACTCCTGACCTCAAGTGATCCACCCGCCTTGGCCTCCCAAAGTGCCGGGATTACAGGTGTGAACCACCGTGCCTGGCCTCCAAAGATACTTTTCTAAAGATTGACCTTGTTCCTCATTCGCTTCAAAGTTACCTTTGTCCTATTCAACCCCCAAAATGCATTGCCTTTTGCCTCTCCCATGTCATTATTTTCTGCTAATTAAATAATGTGGTCTAAGATCACAGCTAATTCATATAGGAGTCATAGCTCAAATCCAGGTCTGTCTGCATGCAATATCCATACTTTTTCCACTATAAGACCCTCTTCCTTATAAACCCTAGCCCTTGGGTCTAGCTTTTGTTAGTGGCCATGTCTCAAAGAGGAGGGACCACTTTTGAGCTCTGTGGCTGCTGCTTTTAATATTCCCAAACAGCCTTTTCTTTCTTCCCATTTCAAAAATACGGACTCTCCTGTTGTTTTCTGGTGGATGAGCTCTTTCAGTTCTTGGCTCATTTGCACAACAGGAGTGACTGGGGTCCGCACTCAGTGACCTGGCTTGAGCTACCTCATCTTGCCTCCCTAATTGGCCCATATTCACATGGAACTCAGTAATTCCCAAGGAAGTGCTGCAACTATTTCCCTAATTCATACATTCCTGTATTTTTCAAACACAAAGTAAAACGACACATACGTACATCTCCTTGAGAGAAACTAAGGGAATGTTGACCTTCAGCAAGGTTTGTTAAATGGGTGCAGCTTCCCAGGAGAAGAGATGCAAGCGTTGTTCTGATTGCAGTAGTTTGTTAGAATGAGTGTTTATTTAATCATTTCGGGGCCAGGAACCAGGTGATCTGAGAAGCCCATAGTTTGTGCTCCCTGGCATTCACGTCCGCCTGAACGTCACGGAGTGAAATCTCGAGGTGGTGCTCTATTAGGGCTGGATTGGGGTGGTGCTGTATTAGTGCTGGATTGGGGTGGTGCTCTATTAGGGCTGGACTGGGTGGTGCTGTATTAGGGCTGGATTGGGTGGTGCTCTATTAGGGCTGGATTGGGGTGGAGTTCTATTAGGGCTGGATTGGGTGGTGCTCTATTAGGGCTGGATTGGGGTGGTGCTGTATTAGTGCTGGATTGGGGTGGTACTCTGTTAGGGCTGGATTGGGGTGGTGCTGTATTAGTGCTGGATTGGGGTGGTACTCTGTTAGGGCTGGATTGGGGTGGTGCTGTATTAGTGCTGGACTGGGGTGGCTGTATTAGTGCTGGATTGGGGTGGTGCTGTATTAGTGCTGGATTGGGGTGGTCCTGTATTAGTGCTGGATTGGGGTGGTCCTGTATTAGTGCTGGATTGGGGTGGTGCTGTATTAGGGCTGGATTGGGTGGTGCTGTATTAGTGCTGGATTGGGGTGGTGCTGTATTAGTGCTGGATTGGGGTGGTGCTGTATTAGGGCTGGATTGGGGTGGTGCTGTATTAGTGCTGGATTGGGGTGGTGCTGTATTAGGGCTGGATTGGGTGGTGCTGTATTAGTGCTGGATTGGGTGGTGCTGTATTAGGGCTGTATTGGGGTAGTGCTGTATTAGGGATGGATTGGGGTGGTGCTGTATTAGTGCTGGATTGGGTGGTGCTCTATTAGTGCTGGATTGGGGTGGTGCTGTATTAGGGCTGGATTGGGTGGTGCTGTATTAGGGCTGGATTGGGGTGGTGCTGTATTAGGGCTGGATTGGGTGGTGCTGTATTAGTGCTGGATTGGGGTGGTGCTGTATTAGTGCTGGATTGGGGTGGTGCTGTATTAGGGCTGGATTGGGTGGTGCTGTATTAGGGCTAGATTGGGGTGGTGCTGTATTAGGGCTGGATTGGGTGGTGCTGTATTAGGGCTGGATTGGGTGGTGCTGTATTAGGGCTGGATTGGGTGGTGCTGTATTAGGGCTGGATTGGGTGGTGCTCTATTAGGGCTGGATTGGGGTGGTGCTCTATTAGGGCTGGACTGGGTGGTGCTCTATTAGGGCTGGATTGGGGTGGAGTCCTGCTCCAGGGTATCTAGCAGATGGGAGTAAGAAACTGGCTCACTAAGAACCTTTATTACCCCCATGGCAGTCTATCAGCAGCGACGTGACTAGAATGTTGTCCCAATTCAACAACCATTTATCCAGCATCCTCTACGTGCCCAGCACCTTGCCAGGTAAAGGAGGGTCAGACAGTGCTTCCTCATCTCCAGAAATGATACCTCCCAAGTCAAGACAGAGCCGGGTGAAATAATTAGAGGATCAGACAAGACAAGGTGTGATAAAACCCGTTGAGGGAATATGTTGCTGTGTGAGGGGCTGGGGGTAAACGGGAAAGGAGGTGGGTGCAGGGAGCACCTTCTCTGAGTTCTCCTCTAGCCCCATGCTTGTGTCAGTCCTCCCGGACCTAGCCCTTGGGAGGGAAGCCCCATTTCCCTGAGCCCAGCCAGCCCTCTTTATCCTTTTGGCTAGTGTCCCCTCAGGATGGCAACACAATGTCCCCATGGGCTGAACCAGAGCTTGGGGCAGTGGGAGCCACTCTGGCGTCTGCATCAGTACCCTCAATCCCTGCCAAATAGGCAGCAAGGCCTCACCCGGAACTGCCCCCCGGCGCCATCGTCCAGCTCCAGGATGTAGCCGTCCACAGGGCTGTGGGTGAAGGGTGGCATCCTCCAGGCCAGCGTGACGCTGTTGTTGCGGGTGCAGCATTTCTCCAGCTGGAGTAGGGGGACGGGTGGCACTGTGAGAGGGACACGCACGAGTTAGCACATGAAGCCCTCCGAGGGCCCCAGCCCGGTCCCCCACCCCACTCCATCCCAGGGATCCTGGCCCCCAGAGGACAGCCAGGCTAAATTCCTTCCCTGGCCACCCTGTAGTCACTCCCAGATGCCCAGGAGTCGGTCTCCAGGTGGGCCGGGGATGAAGGCAAGCACAGGTGACCTTGCGCTTCTCAAACCTAGGGGTTGTCCTTCCTGGAATCTCAGGGGGCCCGTGGCAGACGGCCCCACCCCTCTGAACCTATGGCCCTATGGAAGGATGTCCTCTTTCCCATCTGCCCACTGAGAACCACTGGTTTCGACTCAGACTCATGAGGAACACATAAACAGTTCCAACAGAGTCCAGGTTCCCTGTGCTCCTGTGCGTGGCACAAGCCCCTAGGGATCCTCTCTGCAGGGCCCACAGCTAAGTGGCAGCCAGCCAGCAGCTCATGCCTGGAACTGGGAAGGTGAGGGGAGATGCCTTTAAACCTTTGGCTGGAAGCATTTAAAAGATCAGGGGACGAGATCCAGGCAACAGAAGCAAGTCTCGAGTATTGGACAGTCAACCTAAAGAACTAAGGATTTGAATCAGTTGTATCAGAAGTCCTATTAAGGTGAGAGTGGGAGAAGCTTTTTTTTTTGAGACAGAGTCTCGCTCTGTCACCCAGGCTGGAGTGCAGTGGCGCGATCTCGGCTCACTGCAAGCTCTGCCTCCCGGGTTCACGCCATTCTCCTGCCTCCGCCTCCCAAATAGCTGGGACTACAGGCACCCACCACCATGCCCAGTTAATTTTTTTTTTTTTTTTTTTTTTTTTATTTTAGTAGATATGGGGTTTCACCGTGTTAGCCAGGAAGGTCTCCATCTCCTGACCTCGTGAAACGCCCGCCTCGGCCTCCCAAAGTGTTGGGATTACAGGTGTGAGCCACCGTGCCTGACCAAGTGGGAGAAGTTTAAAATTTTTCTAGCTCTAGTCAGGCTCAAGAGATTTTATAAATCAATAGAGTTCACTTTGACCTTTCTTTTTTTTTTTTAAAGGGAAAATTGAAATACCGTTTTTGTTAAAAGTACGTATTTCAATTTGGTTCCAAGAATTCGGCACGCGACTGGCTGAGCACAGCCTGACTCTCAGCCTCAGTTAACGAGCTGGTAGGAGTCCTTGCTTCATCCCCTGGGCCCTGCTACACGGCTCTCCCACTTCCTCTCTGAACCCTGACCAGCCAGTGACCCCATCCAGTCCAGTTACCCCTGACAGTCCAGTGACCCCATCCAGTCCAGTTACCCCTGACAGTCCAGTGACCCCATCCAGTCCAGTTACCCCTGACCAGCCAGTGACCCCATCCAGTCCATTTACCCCTGACCAGCCAGTGACCCCATCCAGTCCAGTTACCGCTGACAGTCCAGTGACCCCATCCAGTCCAGTTACCCCTGACCAGCCAGTGACCCCATCCAGTCCAGTTACCCCTGACCAGCCAGTGACCCCATCCAGTCCAGTTACCCCTGACCAGCCAGTGACCCCATCCAGTCCAGTTACCCCTGACCAGCCAGTGACCCCATCCAGTCCAGTTACCCCTGACAGTCCAGTGACCCCATCCAGTCCAGTTACCCCTGACCAGCCAGTGACCCCATCCAGTCCAGTTACCCCTGACCAGCCAGTGACCCCATCCAGTCCAGTTACCCCTGACCAGCCAGTGACCTCATCCAGTCCGGTTACCCCTGACCAGCCAGTGACCTCATCCAGTCTGGTTACCCCTGACCAGTCCAGTGACCCCGTCCAGTCCGGTTACCCCTGACCAGTCCAGTGACCCCATCCAGCTAGGAGCAGCATCTGGAGTGGCCCCAAGCCCCCCCTCCACACCCCCACTTTCCAAGGGGAGCTCTTTCACTGCAGCTCCTCCACTCTGCCAGGCTCCTCCTGCTTCTCAGCACTGTGTGTCATTTACACCTGGGGCAAGTGGCCTTTCCAGACCTTACTGGAGGTGCAAGCTGTGTGGGAGTGAGCATGGCAATGTGAGACTTCCTTTTCTTTAGTTTAAAATGGCCACGGATTTTGCAGGTAAGGACTTCCTGAGTTCACAGATTCTGCATGTGTGGTCCTCAGTCCACAAACACCAAAGAGCTTTATTTCCCTTCCCTTGACATCTGTGGAGGGACAGCATGCAGAGTAGGGCTCTGGTTCTGGCCAGCATTTGCTGATTTCATAATGGGTTAAGTTATGCAAACTTTACTTAACCCCCTAGGGTCTCTGAACCCACCTTGCTTATTCTGCTATCATCGCTGACCTTCTTGCTCTTGGGACAGAGAAAACTGATTCTTGCCTCAGGGACTTTGGACTTGCTATCCGTCTGCTGCCTGCAAAACTCATTGCTTAGATTCTTCTCCCTCCTTCTCCTCCACCTCCTCCTCCTCCACTATTTCCTCCTCCTCCTCCACTATCTCAGCCACCATCTCCTCCTCTTCTACCTTCTCCTTCTCCTCCACCACCTCCTCCTTCTCCACTATCTCAGCCACCACCACCTCCTCTTCCACCTCATCCTCCCCCTCCTCCTCTGCTACCTCCTCCTTCTCCTCCGCTACCTCTTCTTCCTCCTCCTCCACTACCTTCTCCACCTCCTCCTCCACTATCTCAGCCACCACCTCCTCCTCTTCCACCTCCTCCTCCTCCTCCTCCACTACCTCCTCCTCCTCCATTACCTCCTCCACTACCTCTTCCTCCTTCTCCACCACTTCCTCCTCCTAACCCCAAATCTCACCCCATGGCATCTACTGCTGCCCCTTCCTCTGATTCCTCTTCATAGCACCTGCCACCATCCAACATTCTATTATACATTTGTTTAGTGTCTATTTCCTGCTCGAGAGTGTAAGCCCAATCTTGTGAGTTGGTAGACTTGTTCACCATTGCATCTTGAGCATGTGGAATAGTGCCTGGCACATGGTAGACACTCCCCAAGCACTTCTGAATGAACAAATGATTGTTGTTGAACAAACGATCGTTTTTTTCACAAATGGGAAGCCTCAGATTCTGACGGGGTGCTTCTCACTCCAGCTCACATGGCTGTCAGGGGCTGAGCTGGGACTTGAACCTAGGTCCGTGACTCTGGTGTTCCGACTCTCCCACCCTGCCACACTCTGTGCATCACAGGTCCCCCTATGGCACCGAGCTGCCTCTCAGACTGCATGCCTCTTTTGAAAGAAGCACTAACTGAACTGGGGCCAACCGCGGCTCACCCCTACATTTCATCTGAATGAAGTCCAGCTGGTGGATGGCCTGCAGCAGCGGCTCGCTGTCCAAGGTCAGATCAAACTCCGCAGACACTTTTGGCTCCAGGGCGCCTTTGACCCACTGCTCCTGAGACACCTGGACGCGTTTGATCAGAGCATCTGAGATCTTAAAGGAGAGCAAAGAGTTTAAGGTTTTGCTTTGCAAAGGAAAAATTGTGCAGCCAGGGGTGAGGAAGAGGTAGGGGCTTTGTCTCTACGGGACTCAGAGACAGAAAAGGGTTGTGCTCTCGAGCCATGGCAGAGATTAAATGACCCCTGCGCACCCAGCACAGGCTGTCTAAAAATGCATTGAAATGTTGTTTCAATCATATTTCAGAGTCACATGAAATGAAAAGAAGCACTTGCTGCCTAAAGAGAGTGTAGCAAACACTGTTGAGAAATACAAGATGCTTTTTAAATATAGAAATGCATCCTTCATTAGATCTGTTTTCCTAGATCTAGTACTTTGCAAAGTGAAACATACTAGCAGTTTGCCCCAGTGTCTAAAGAAAGCATATTCCACACCCCTAAAATTTCTAAGCCCACATCTGCTCCCTGCCCGTGTGTTTCCTCTGAGTTCTGCAACTTCTGCTCCAAACTTGACTGCATCACACCCATGGTTCTGCTCCCCTTTGCTGGAAAGTCCTGCTTATCAGACATTTGCACGTGTTCCTGTCGAGCCAGGATCTCGTGTATCTTTCTTGGGAAACAATCAAAGGGATTCATCATTTTCCCCACTGACAGAGGCTGAATCACTGCCATGTTCCTGAGAGATACTCATGACCCTGAGTCAGCCTGAATGCAGGAGAGATGGCCCCGAGAAGATTGCACTGTCTCTGTAGGCAGCTGGTCACCAGCCATGCCTGCAGGACTCTGCACATTGAGATAATGGGCCATGTGGATTCTGCTAACTTGCTGCTTCCGGTGCAATCTGTCCAGCTTGTTTGGCAAGACTGTCCTTTCCCGTTTGTGGGGAAAATGTTGCAGTGAGGCATTTCAGCCCTAGAGATGATGTCATTTCACCTCCTCGTTTCATGCATGCTGCAAAATTAGGTCACATCTAGTGAGAGTCAGAGCCAAGGTGAGACCCTAGGTCTTCTGGAATCACTGAGCAAAGGAGAATCTGCTCAATCCAAGCCAGGAAAGGATCTTGACTGGAATTTGGACTGATTTGGGGAACAGTGGGGCAGTTGGAGGAAGACCATCTGGTGTCTTCCAGGGACAGGCTCACCTGTAAGAACCCCGAGGGGTCGTTCTCCTTGATCACCTCCAGGCAGTACTCCATCAGTCCGGTGGACTGACGCAGCTTCAGTGTGCAGTGATTGATCTGGTCCCAAACCACCTGCAATGGAAAGACTCCTCTAAGTAACTGTCTCCTGAGAGGAAGAGCAGGCAGGCCACGGCAAGAGTCAGAGAACTAGCGCCAATACAGCCTGGTAGAAGCGGCGCTGGCCTGACCACCTCGCACCCACTCCTGTCTCGGCTCTACTGCTGAGCTCTTTGCTGGGAAATAAGTGGACTCACTTCCCAAGAAGCAGGGCTACAACACCCAACACAGAAACCTTTCTAAACTCATGACAGTCATGCAGAGAAACAGCATAATCTGGAACTCTCCATACAATCAGTGACCAGCTTCTTGACTGGCTTCTGACCTCTCTGTGGCCCTGGATAACGCGATGGTCTTTGCCCCCTCACTTATGAACCATGGGATCATCTCCAGCATGCATTTCTGCTTTTCTTGACAGTAGTATTTTCTGGTCCAGTTATGAAATGTCTCTGGCACAGATGGAGCTCCTCAAACAGTGACAGCCCGTCATCAACTCAGAGAGTTCATGGGTGCCTGGTTGAGTCAGGGACTCAGTGTGATGTGAGGGGAGAGTCTCGTCTTCCCTTGGTGGTAACTGGCTGTGTATGTTATTGCTGACTGTTGAGGACATGAGCTATCAGAGAGGACCTGAAGAAGGGGACAGAGCTGGAGACCTGAACAGGGTCAGCGCTAGTCACTGTCATTGGTCACTTCTGCTCTGCAAAATGAGAACAAGAATAGTCCCTTAGATAGAAACAGGGAGGGAGAAGGTGGGCCTCTGACTTGAAATCCTCAAGATACAGGGCATATTGATTGATCTCTATCAGGTCACATGAATGTAACTGAACCAGCTGGTGCATCCCTTCTTTGTCTCATTCATTCATTAGGTCATTCATTCACTCACTTAGCCAATATTTACCCAGTGCCTACTGTGTGCTCCACCCCACGCTAGTTGCAGAGGATGTGGCAGGGATTCAATGTGTCAGTCTCTCAGGTACCTACCTTCAACTTGTGTTCCCTCTCCTTTGTCACCTTGGTGAGCAGCTTGGCTTTCTGACGAGTTAAAGCATCCACAAGGGCATCACACTGAGCAACCAGGCAGGCTTCGTAGTCCAGTCCGTTTTCCTGGCAGAGGTCAGGGGTTGGTTGGGAAGAAGCAGAGAGTTTTAGGGGAGAAGATGCTAAAATCTGGTGAATGCTATAGACAAAAATATATTTCAGAGAAGTTCATCCTAGAGTTCTCTATAATGTTGTTAAATTAGAGACAATATTTATATGAATTAAGGCAGGTACTATGAATCTCAGCACAGCCATATGGCAGAACATTCTATAGTCATTCAGATCTTGTTCATAGGGCATTTTTAATGCCATGGGAAAATGCTTATTAGAGACTGTTAAGAAGGAAAAAAGGCAGGATACATGCTGTTCACAGCATAATTCCATACATTGTGTGTGTGTGTGTGTGTGTGTGTTTAAAGTAATAGAACAATATGTATCAAAGCGCTGAGAGTGGTCACCTCAGATGGGGGGATATTGGTGAACTTTTTCTTATCTGTCTGTCTATTTCCCCCTACCTTCCAAAGTTTCTGTAACACCTACTTGTGCTTTTTTTTTTTTTTTTTTTTTTTTTTTTGAGACGGAGTCTTGCTTTGTTGCCCAGGCTAGAGTTCAGTGGCGTGATCTCGGCTCACTGCAAGCTCCGCCTCCCAGGTTCACACCATTTTCCTGCCTCAGCCTCCCCAGTAGCTGGGACTACAGGCAACCGCCACAACGCCCAGCTAATTTTTTGTATTTTTAGTAGAGACGGAGTTTCACTGTGTTAGCCAGGATGGTCTCCATCTCCTGACCTTGTGATCCGCCCGCCTCGGCCTCCCATAGTGCTGGGATTACAGGCGTGAGCCACTGTGCTTTGTATAATTGGAAAAAAGTAAGACAGACAAAAAAATAATAATAATAATGCTCTTGCAGTAAAGTCTTTCTCAGTTTTTAAAAATCTCCTTCTGGGTCTCAATGTGGATCCAGACCTCATGTGATGAGCTGAATTTTGTCTTCCCAAGTTCATACATTGAAGCCCTAACCCTCCCCAGTGCCCCTGAATGTGACTGTATTTGGAGATAAGGCCTTTAAAGAGGTCATTAAGTAAAATGAGGTTGTATAGGTGGACCCTGGTCCAATATAACTGGTGTCCTTATAAGAAGAGATGAGGATACAGACGCACAGAGGTCAGACCATGTGGGGGCACAGGGAGAAGACGGCCATCCACAGGCCAAGGGGAGAGGCCTCAAGAGAAACTAACCCTGCTGACGCTTTATCTCAGACCTCCAGCCTCCAGAGCTATGAGAAAATAGATTTCTCCTGCTTAAGGCACTCAATCTCTGGTGTTTTGCGATGGCAGCCCCAGCAGGCGAATATATCTCATGTCTGTGAAACATGGGAAAAATTATGACTTAAAATGCCCCGTGGCTGAAGTCTGTACTTAACTTGTTAGGAAGGGTGGTTTTTAAGAATTCAAGGGGCCAGGCACAGTGGCTCATGCCTGTAATCCCAGCATTTTGGGAAGGTGAGGTGGGTGGATCATGAGGTCAGGAGTTCGAGACCAGCCTGGCCAATATGGTGAAATCCCGTCTCTACTAAAAAATACAAAAAATTAGCCCGGCATGGTGGCAGGTGCCTGCAATCCCAGCTACTCAGGAGGCTGAGGCAGGAGAATTGCTTGAACCCGGGAGGCGGAGGTTGCAGTGAGCCGAGATCACGCCACTGCACTCCAGCCTGGGTGACAGAGTGAGACTCTGTCTCAAAAACAAACAAACAAAAAACAAGAATTCAAGGACCCTTAGTCCCTTTTCTTCCTCTAGATATGTCAATGCTTTATGGGTTTCTCATCTTATGAGCGGCTCCTCTATGTGTGTACATTCACACAGGAGCACTTGTGTGTGCATGTTCTCCCCTATAGACAGACCCTGAGGCCACGGATGGTGCCTCAATGATCTTTATATCCTGTGCTGGGCTCAGTACCTGACACAGCATAAGAGTTCAGTAAACACATTTGTTTAGAAAACAATGCATTTATATTTTGATGCCTTGATGACATGGGCATATTTGGCCACAAAAGCACCATATACAGATGCCACCTAGGACAACATGATATGTAGAGTGCTAAATCACATCTTTCCAGCTCTCTCTAACTGGCTCTGTGTAAAAGTCCTTTCCTGTATCAAGTGTCGCGTGTGTGCCAATGAGTTGAGTATGTGATACTTTCAACACCCAAGCCTAGAGGGTAGGACACATTAACCTTCTAATGTCCATCACTGAGAAAATCCTCGCCACAAGACTTTTCCTTTCTTCTTCTTCTTCTTTTTTTTTTTTCTTTGAGACAGACTTTCGCTCTTGTTGCCCAAGCTGGAGTGCAATGGCACGACCTCGGCTCACCGCAACCTCCACCTCCCGGGTTCAAGCGATTCTCCTGCCTCAGACTCCAGAGTAGCTGGGATTACAGACACCCGCCACCGTGCCCAGCTAATTTTTGTATTTTTGGTAAAGACGGGGTTCTCCGTGTTGGTCAGGCTGGTCTCAAACTCCCTACCTCAGGTGATCCAGCCGCCTTGGCCTCCCAAAGTGCTGGGATTACAGGCATGAACCACTGCGCCTGACCCCTTTCTTCTTATTACGATGCACAACGTGCAAACTTTCCACACTGAGTATTTCTCCTGACGCCAGAGTTGTGCTCACCTGGATCTGCTGCAATATGTTCTTCAGCTGAACCAGAAACTCCTTTGCTTCCTTTGCCTTATCCGAAACTCCATTTAAGGCCTGAGATAGTTGTGCCTGAAAAAGATATCACACATTAAAAAGAAAAAGTAGGTGTGAAAGGCACAGAAAATTTGCACTTCATCATCATAAAAGCTTATGTTTTTAAGAGGGGATAGGGCTGATTCCATGCATCTTCTGTTCTCATTGATGCAGGGACCACCACTGACCCATGATCTCTATGACATTTGTTTATTTTTCCAGCAGTGGTAGATTGGCCTACACTCTCTCATCCCCAAAGCTGGATAGAGGTAAGGAGCACTCAACTAATGGGTTGAAGCAAACAGGTCTGCCCCGATGTTTGCAGAGCACAAGACAAGAAGATAAATAGAGCCATTGGCTTGGCCTGGCCCCCTCTATCCATCATCAGTACACGTTTGTATGGACATTCCAGACCCCAGGTCAAGTTCCGTCCACCCCATCCCTACACAGTCATCTCCTGGCCTGGGGTACAAACCCTGGGGCCTGGTCTGCCCTGAGGGATAGACAGGAAGGGGGCTGTGGGTCCTGGAACTGGACTAGGTGTATGGACTGGTAATCCTATGGCATCCTGTAAAGGGGCATACAGGCTCCTATCCTGGTACCCTTAGCCCTGGGGACTCCTAACCTTGCAGAGAGGGGTGTGGCCAGCAGAGGTTTCTGAAGCACGAGGATCAGTTGCTGTGGCCCAAGAGTGAAACTGCAAGCTGAGCTCAAATCTATGGCTTTTGGCACCAGGCTTCTTTGTAACAAACCACGTACACACACTTGAATTTGTCTTTAAAACTTAGCTATTGAGTAGACATGACCTTGATTTTTTTTTTTTTTTTTTTTTTTTTGAGACAGGGTCTCACTCTGTTGCCCAGGCTAGAATGCAGTGGCTTAATCATGACTCACTGCAGCCTCAACCTCTCAGGTTCAAGTGATCCTCCCGAATCAGCCTCCTGAGTAGCTGGGACTACAGGCATGCAACACAATTAGTGCCCAGCTAATTTTTGCATGTTTTAGTAGAGACGGTATCTCGGAGGCTGTGTTGCCCAGGCTGGTCTCAAACTCCTGGTCTCAAGTGATCCTCCCACCTTGGCCTCTCAAAGTGTTGGGATTACAGGTGTGAGCCATCATGCCCATCCAGATTGTGACCTTGATTTTCAACATGACTCTCATTTTCCACATTAAAAAGCTGAGGATAGAACAAAGCAGTCAGAAGGTCCAGGGTCTCCTTCTCCCCCAAGTCCCTTCCCGGGTCTCTGCTCAGATGTCACCATGTCAGTGAGGACTTTCCCCACGACCTTGTGCAATAGCCCTCTCGCCTTCCCCTGGATAATTCTTCCTCCTAACAGTTGTCACCACTCAACCTAGAAAACTTGTTTGCTGTCCATCTCCAAGTCCTAGAATGAAGGACAAGGGCTTTTCTGGGTGGCTCACAGCTTATCCCGGCACTGGAAGAGCACCCGGCCCATGGTAGCATTAAATAAATATTTGTTGAATGCATGAATCAGTGAATGGGATTCTTTAGACCACACCAACGGTTGTCAAAGTGTGGTTCCAGACCAGCAACATCGGCATCGCTGGGCGATTTGTTGAAATGCACCGTCTCTGGCTGCACCGCAGATCTGCTGATCAGAGGCGGTGGGTGAAGCCCTGGAGTCTGTGCTTTACCAAGCCCTCCAGGGGCCTCTGATGCAGTTTGAGATCCCCCTGGACTGTGCAAGTACAGCCTCCGCTGAAAACCTATGGAGAAGATGGCAAAGGGAGCCCACGGAAAGACACAGGGGGTAGGTGGAAAGACAAGGAAGGGGGCCCGGTCCCGAGGAGCACCGGCACACAACGGGAGGTCAAGGTCTGGGCTCTGTCTGCTCAGAGAGAGCAGGAGCCTCAGGCTGAGGATCGGCGGAGCTGCAGCTCCTTGGAGAAGCTTTTCCCTACACCATGAGCCTCACCACCCCCAGCCCCACCTCAGTGGGTTTAGGCTCTCCCCTCCGTAGCTGGCCCACAGCGTACCACCATCTGTTGCCAGCACCTAGGCAGTGAAACATCCCATAGAATGTACAGTGATGGCAGAAGCGTCCCAGGTCTGCTCTGTCCCCGGCGGTAGCCACTCGCTGCCTGTAGGTACTGAGCACTTGAAGTAGCTAAGTGACGGAGGAGCTGCACTTTTTGTATTATATAGGGTAAGTTTCAACTGCCATGTGTGATTAGCCAGTGGCTAGTCCTGGAGAGCACAGGTTTGACACCCATCTGATAACCTACAGGTCACATTTGGCAGGCTTCCGGATTAACCGCCTGGGGAAGGCCTTATGATTCATGGCTTACATCCTGTCTCTGAGAAAAGGCTCTTACCCCGAGGCCCTCAAATCCTACTGTGAGTTCCTCAAAGTGTTGACATACTGATTAATACATAACCTACTGACATCAAAAAGGACACTGAAGCCAGGTGGGGTAGCTCATGCCTGTAATTCCAGCTATTCAGAAGCAGAGGCAGGAGAATGCTTGAGGCCAAGAGTTCAAGACCAGACTGGGCAACATAGAGAGACCTCCCTGCTGCACCCCCCGGCCCCGCTTTCCTCCCTCATCCTCACCTTGTCTCTATAAAAAATTTTAAAAAATTAGCTGGACACAGCTACTCGGGAGGCTGGGGCAGGAGGACAGCTTGAGTCCAGGAGGTCAAGGTTACAATGAGCTATGATTATGACACTGTGCTCCAGCCTAGGTGACAGAATGAGACTGTGTCTCAAAATAAAAATGACACATTTGTTTCTGAGTCACAAAGTTTTACTGATCATCTTGCACATGGAATGTTAGCCTGTGTGTTGTCATCTGTAGCCAATGAATGTAACCTCTGTGTTGCAGCCACCAATGGAAAAGGAGCTCTCCCTTCTCCTACACTTTCTAGCTAAGCCTTCCAACCTGTGACAGGCTCTGGAACATGCCCAGCTTTGTTGGTGTGTCTTCCCCCGTCGAGCCTCACACTTGGCTTCCAGTGAACCTTTATCAAATTATTTCTGCCCCGACAGCCTTAATTTTGCCACATCCTTAGTGGGCTGCAGGGCCCAGGACAACTCGACCCATCCCAAGATACTCACCCTCAAAAGGAGGCTGAGGGGTCAGCATCATTCACAGGCCCTGTGGGTATCTTTAATGACAGGGGTTTTCAAGTTGAAGTTTATCAGGGACAGGGAAAGAATAGCAACCCCTCCCCAAGACACCCACCCAAAGCATGGGCCCCCTGGGGCTGTGGCTGGCCCTCCTCTCTTGGTCAACTCAGCCTGCAGTAACAGAACACACAGACCTGGGGCTTCAATGGCAAACATGGATTTCTCAGAGTTCTGGAGGCTGGAAGTCCGAGATCCGCATGCCAGCACGGTTGGTTCTGGGTGAGGGCCCTCTTCTGGGTTAGGTCCTCACATGGTGCCATGGTTTGGATATAGTATTTTTGGCCACATCAAATCTCATGTTGAAATTTGATCCCCAGTGTTGGAGGTGGGGCCTAGTGGGAGGTGCTTGGTCACGGGGGCAGATCCCACATGAATGTCTTGGTACCGTCCTCTCCTCCTTCTTAGTGAGTTCTCACTGTATTAGTCCCCATAAGAACTGGTGTTAAACAGCCTGGAAGCTCCCTCCTCTCTTTCCCAATTCGTCTCTTGCCATGTGATGCCATGTGGTGCCTGTTCCCCTTTGCCTTCCACCATGAGTGGAAACTTCCTGAGGCCCTCACCAGAAGCAGATGCTGGGGCCATGCTTCTTGTACAGCCTGCAGAACCATGAGCCCCATAAACCACCTTCATTTATAAATGACCCAGACTCAGGTATTCCTTTAGAGCAATGCAAATGGACTAAGACGCATGGATTTTCCTTGGTGTGTGCACAAAGAGGAGAGAGAGAGCTTGAGAGAGAACTCAGGTGTGTCTTTCTGTTTTCATAAGGGCATTAATCCTATCAGAGGGAGCTCTGAGCACATCTAAACCTAATTACCTCCCAAAGGCTCCACCTCCTAATATCAGCACATTGAAGATTTAGGCGTCAACACATGAATTTGGAAGGGACACGAACATTCAGTTCCTAGCACCTCCCACTCGTCATACAGCCCTCAGCAGAGAGACTTTGTCTTTTGTCTCTACATTTCTATCCCACCGTGCTGCACAAAGTAGGAGCTCAAAGAATGCTCCCCGGCTGAATAAAAAGCAAAACAATTGCTTGACTAGAGGTGCGTGCAAAGAGTGGGGTAGATCCCTGCAGATTCATCACCACCTCTAGCACCTCCCTGGAGGAACTCAGCAAGCTTGTTTCTGCCTGAAAGGCAGGGTAGTTAGGGTCACGCACCATCTGCCCAGTACCAGGGGCCAGGATGGCTCTGCCCCAGCCAGCGCCAGCCTTCCAGGAGCCCAGCCCTCCCCAGAGCCTGCTGACATGCTTCCCGCTTGGCAAGAAGACCAAGGAGCTTGGCAAGGAGCCCAAGAACAGAGTGATTTTGAAGGAGACCTGTGACCGCAGGCTAATGCCTGACTGAAAGGGGGACAGTCTCACAGTTCAGTGGACACTGCTTCCAGGTCCATCAGACTTGCCGTCTAATTTTTCCCTCCACTGCTTTTTGATGTCCCCTTGGTGAGGTCACCTCAATGCAAGCCACATTGGGGCCTGCAGTGTGCTCAGCCACGTGAGGGCCCCAAGTCCTGGTCTGCAGCCATGGAAGAGCCCAAATGGGAAGTGTGAGGGCTAACCGCTGTCGAGGGATGTCCTCATAAGCACACACTGGTCCTTTTCTTCAACCCAGTCCTTTGTGTGTGAATGACCACAAGTCACTTCTTCTCGCTCAGGGAATAGAATTGTGGAAATGAGACCTGATAATTCTAGTGGAAAAGGAGCAAAGGTTTTTGGAGTGAAAGAACAAAGGATGATGATGATGATGATGATGATGATTATTATTATTATTATTATTTTAAGAGATGGAGGTCTGGAGCAGTGGCTCATGCCTGTAATCCCAGGACTTTGGGAGGCCAGGGTGGGAAGACTGCTTGAACCCAGGAGTTTGAGACCAGCCTGGGCACCACAGTGAGTGCGACCAGACTGGGTAATATAGTGAGATGTTGTCTCTACAAACAATTTAAAAATTAGCCAGGTGTGGCGGCATGTGCCTCTAGTCTCAGCTACTTGGGAGGCTGAGGCAGGAGGATCACTCGAGCCCAGGGTGAGACCCTGTATCAAAGACAGACACAGAGAGAGAGAGAGAGAGCTAGGGAGAGTGAGAGAGAGAGAGAGAGAGAGAGAGAAACAGAGAGAGAGAGAGAGACAGATGGAGATCTGGAGAGCTTTCTCTGCCACCCAGGCTGGAGTGCAGTGGTGCAATCACAGCTCACTGCAGCCTCAAAAACCTGGCCTCAAGCGATCCTCCTGCCTCAGCCTCCCAAAGCACTGGGATTACAGGCCTTAGCCACCTCGCCTGGCCTCTCACTCTCTGAAGATGGGTGGCCCAGGAAAGCTGCATCAGCTGCCTGCCCTGCTGCCCCACTGCACCCTGAAGGTCTCTGCCTTGCGCACGTTGGAGTGCCACATGGCAGGCAGCACAGTACCCGACGTGTGGAATGTGCTCCGTAAATATTTGTGTCAGTGAATTGATTTTGCTCTAGATTTTTGTCTGACTACCTCCCCGAGATATTCAAGTCTCAATCCTCTCCCACACTGGGCATAATTAAATGGCCATGTGGTCACTTCTAACCCACTGTTTCTAGGGCATGGAGCCCCATATGGTCCCGGGCACCAGCAGTCTGACCCTACTCTGGGGACTGACCCGCTTTTTATGACCTCTGGGTGTTAACTATTTCTAGGTTAACTGCCACCACTGACCTGGTTCGCATTCAGTCACACTAGATGGGACTTCTGATGCCCCCCACTCCTGATGCCCTGTCTCTATTGCATACCAGAGGATTCCTCTGCCCTGCCCTGCTCTCCCCGCTTACTGAGCAACCTGCCAACAGCTGGGAAAGCCCCCCACCCACCATCGCAACACCCCTTGCCCAGCCTGTGGAGAGTGGCTTTGTTTTCTAGTCTTCTCTCAATGGCCAGGCCTAGGCTCCAAGAGCCCAGTAACTGGAATAAAGATCACTTCCAGGCTTGGTGCGGTGGCTCATGCCTGTAAACCCAGCACTTTGAGAGGCCAAGGCGGGAGGATCACTTGAGCCCAGGAGTTCTAGGCAAGCCTAAGCAACACAGCAAGACCCCTGTCTCTACAAAAAATACAAAAGTTAGCTGAGTGTGGTGGCACACACCTGTAGTCCCAGCTACTCAGGAGGCTGAGGTGGGAGGATTGCTTGAGCCCAGAAGTTTGAGGCTGCATTGAGCTTTGATTGTACCACTGCACTCCAGCCTTGGTGACAGAGTGAAATCTTGTCTCTTAAAAAAAAGTGATGATGAATAAATATAACTTCTCTAGTGTCCAGCCTAAACTGAGGCTCAGAAGCATGGTGGGGAGCCTTGATTACCCTGCGACTGAGGCAGATGCAGCAACAGGCCTGCAGACTGGAAACAAGGTGTGACCCACGGAGTCACTGGAGGTGACTCACAGGGATGGGAGAGGGAGGAGGTGGGCACACGGAGACCCTGGAAATGGGGAAAGAATAGGACAAAGCAGGGTCCTGAGAGGGAGACTTGGGCAGACTCCTCCCCCATGAAATAGTGGCAGCCAGACCTCCCGGATTCCCCAACCCCACCGGCTTCCCCGCTCCCAGTCTGCTCCCAGGATCCAGTCCCCCGCCCTGAGGATCCAGGCCACAGAGACTTTGCTCCGTGCAGCATGAGGGATTGATGGTAAAGGCACAGGGGAGAGGGCGGGCCCCTGGGTAGAAGTCCACTTAGGGAGGAGCCAGCTCAGCATTGGCTATGAAGGGAGCAATGCTGGGTGGCAGTCCCTGCTATGTTAGGCTGCGGTCCACAGGTTGAAGGGGACCCCCCTGAAACAGAAAGGGTCATTGGCAGAAGAACTAGGAGCCAGGGGTTGACCCAGGCAGCCTATCTCTGCAGTGACTGTGGCCCAGAGTTGGGGGGAGGTCCCCTGAGGCAAAGCAGCTCAGAAGATCAGCTCCTATCCCTGCAGCTCCCTGTGTTTGGGTCACTAAGCCAGTAAGCAGGAGAGCTGGGATTGGAATGGGGCTCTCCAGATGCTGACCCAGTGTTCTGTTCAGTGCACCAAAGCCACGTCCAACTCTCAGAACCCCTACGTGAAGCCTGCTGCCACGACTCTGTCAACACAGACTAGATCTCTTTGATGGCGCCACCACTGCCTTCATCTAGGGCTATTGCAAAAGAAGAGAACCCTCTGGGAGGATCTGCTTTTCCCTGAATCCCCAGGCTCACTCTGTCATGTGTTCCTACGGGACATTCATTTCTTGTCACTGCTGTGACAAGTTGCCATAAACCTCGTGGCCTAAATCAACACAAATTTATCATCTTATGGTTCTAGAGGTCAGAAGTCCAAAATGTGTCTTACAAGCCTAAAATCAAGGTATGGGCAGGGCTGGTTCCCTCTGGAGGCTCTAAGGGAGAATCCTCTTCCATGCCTTTTCTGGCTTCTAGAGGTCACCCACATTCCTTGGCTTGTGGCCCCTTCCTGATGTCGCTCAACCTCTTGTGCTATGGTCTGAATGTTTGCATCTCCCCCAAATTCATATGTTGAATCCTAAGCCCAGGAGAGGTGGTGTCAGGCAGTGGGGACTTTGGGAGGTGGTGAGGTCATGAGGGTGGAGCCCCCATGAAGGGGATTAGTGTCCTTATGAAACAGGCCCCAGAGTGAGGACACAGTAAGAAGGTGCCATCCATGAATCAAGAAAAGGTCCTGCTGGGCACCAAATCTGCTAGGCACTGATCTTGGACTTCCCAGTCTCCAGAACTGTAAGAAGTATATTCCTGTTGTTTATCAGCTCCCCTGTCTATGGTATTTTGTTACAGCATCCTGAAGATTAAGACATCTTGCTTCCATCCTCACCTCTTATGATTAACTCTGATCCTCCTGTCTCCCTCTTACAAGGACCTTTGTGGTAACATTGGAGCCAGCTGAGGATAAAGCAAGATAACCTCTCCATCTCAAGATGCTTAACTTCATCACATTTATCACATTAGCAAAGCCTTTTCACCATGTAAGGTAACATTCATGGGTTCCAGGGATAAAGATATGGACGTTGTCCTTGGAGGCTATCATTGAGCCTGCTATAACTGGCAATTAAATTTATGTTTTTTAAAAACCTCATTTCACATGTGGTCACAGAACTGTTCAATGTCTGCTGCTCAGAGGACTGTGCACTCAAAGAGGTCATGTCGGATTTATCCAGTGTTGCATCCCCAGCTCAGAGCCCAGAGGCTAGTACACAGGACCCACTCTAATTGGTGGCTGACTGAGGGTCTCTTTCTACCTGGATTGTCAGCTTTCTGCTGGGCCCATGAGGCAGTTCTCAGGATAAGATCCACCCAGAGAACCAATATCCACCAGACACAGATCCACCCACGGAGGCCAGAAAAGTGGATCTTACGGAGAACAATGTCATTTTTGTGCCACAGGGCAAAGCTCTAACTGCCCGAACCCAGTCACAACCTGAACTTGATGGCCTCTCCTCTCCTGTGGTGGGACAGGATCAATAGCAGCTGGTGACTTCCCGTTAATAGCAATCACAATAACAATCGACAGCTTACTAAGTGCTGAGCTCTTTACATGCTGAATTTAGCTGATTCCTTATAACCTATCAAAGAGGTGCCATATTAACAACATTTTACAGAAGAGAAAACAGGCTCAGAGAGGGGAAGTAATTTGCTCAAAGTCACACAGCTAGTAAGTGGTGTAGCCAGGGCTCAAATCCAGATTTTTCTGAATCCAAAGTCGATGCTCTTTGCACTCCATTACACTGCCCTTTGGATATTCAACCAACATGGAAGGAGGACAAAACCTAGTTTCCCATTAAAATCCCTCAGAGGCAGGGCTGCTGGGCTGAGACCGTTCGCCATCTTCCAGCTGCATCTTTATTCTCCAGGGGACCCCTGTCCCTGGCATTCTGTGTGCTCAGGCAGGGTTGCCTGTCTGCCAATGACGGTTTCATCAGATCCAAGCTCCACTCTCCAGTTCATTAGGATTTCAAATGTGCAGCTGTGTAGGAAGCCTCCACAGCCACTTTGCGAATGTTGATAAAGCAAAGTTGCCATCAGTCTGGGCTTTGTCCCTGCACTGCAGGGGACACGTGTTGGGAGGATAAGACACTGACCACTGCCTCCTCCTGCTCCTGTCCCACACAGAGCAGGGTATCTGGGGGAGGCAGAAGCAGCCAAGACTGCCTTGAATAGCAATATGGCACCATGTAACACTGGTTCCAATGTGATTGAGGGGTGGGAGGGATTATGTGGACACGGCCATAGATCACACTCTCACAACGATGTCCCTGTGAGAGTGGGAGAGCGTGGGAGGCAAAAATGGATTGGCAGGGCAGGGACGTGCAGGCAGCTCTCCTCTGGGAGAGAACACAAAAGAACAGGACTCGCTTTTCTCTAGGAAGGGAGATCCCATAGATACACTCCTGTCACTTCGCATCAGCCACGCTTTCATCCTAGGCCTCTGGAGTGCTGAGCTACTTTCTTTTCCCACAGCCTAACCAAGCATCTGCCTGCCTGGGTCTCTCTCCAGAAGCACTACAGCAGCTCCTCTGTGCCTGGCGTGGATCAGAGAGAGCGTGCCCACTATCCCTCTGGCTACCCAGCCACTTGGCTTCCTTCTGCCCGCCTTTCCTACCCTGCCTCCTGCAGTTTGACGCCCCACTTGAGAGACAGTAGGGATGGGGCGTGTGTTAAAACAGGAGCCGAAGCGTCACTGAGAATTTCACACCATCACTGGGCACAAAGGAGGTTGTGAAATGGACCGCAGGGGATTTACTCTCACTTTTTTATCTGCCCTTCAGTGCTAAGGTATTTTTTTTTTAATCTGTGGCTGATAATAATGCCTAATAAGTTAAAAATGCCCTCATCTGTTGGCAGAATAGTAGAAATAAATGAAAAATGTAAAGGACTCATTTTTTAAAAAATTAAAAGGCAGAAGCTCCTGGGTAAGCAGAGAAATTGATTTCTGAGCATCTCCTGAGAGAGGCACAGATACCACTGAGGCACACTCCTCCGCCAGGCAGGTGACCTCCTTCTCCTTTTATCCTGAAATCCTACTCCCCACTTGGGGAACCTGGGGCCAATGGAGGCAGGTCTTGTCCCTGCATCTTCTTTCTTCCCTGTTGTTGCTCAAATGTGGCTATTTTCCTTCATCTTCTTAAATGCTGTCTTCCCAGGTAAAATATAAAGAGGGATCCAACAACTAACACAGCCATGACTTCCTGGTCACACCATTTGCCTAGGAAGCTTTCAGCTTTCTGTTTTTAGACTTAGATTGATCTCCTGGTCGAGAACCATATGCTTGTGAGATGGGCATCCTCATTAGCCTCGCTGGTGGGCAGCTGTGGATGTTGTGGGATGTGCGGGTAAAGCCGTCCCCTTCCTCCAGCAGGATGATGAAAGCTGCCCGGACAACCTGAGAAGCACCTTCCCATCATCCAAGCGTTCACCTTAGGCCTCTGGAGTGCTGGGCTGGGGAAGGCTGCCTGGCATTTTCACATGATTGGAGATACTGCTTAATGCAAGTCTGTACCCTGGATCAACCTCAGGCAGGGGAAGGGCAATGGACCGAATTGTGTCCCCCAAAATTTAGACGTTGAAGTCCTACTGCTTAATGCAAGTCTGTACCCTGGATCAACCTCAGGCAGGGGAAGGGCAATGGACCGAATTGTGTCCCCCAAAATTTAGACGTTGAAGTCCTACTGCTTAATGCAAGTCTGTACCCTGGATCAACCTCAGGCAGGGGAAGGGCAATGGACCGAATTGTGTCCCCCAAAATTTAGACGTTGAAGTCCTAACCCTCAGCACGTCAGAAAGTGACTGTACTTGAAGAGGTGATTCAGTTAGAATGAGGTCATTAGGGTGGGCTCTAATCCGACAGGACTGGTGTCCTTATGAAGAGGGGAGATTTGGACATAGAGACAGACATGTGCCAGGGAAAACACCACGTGAAGATTGGAGTTATGCTGTCAAGGATCTAGGAGGAGCTGGGAGAGAGGCCGGAGCAGGTCCTTCCCAGAGCCTTCAGGGGCAGCACAGCCCTGCCGACACCTTGATTCCAGTCTTCTGGCTTCCAGAACTGTGAGATGATATATTTCTGTTGTTCTAAGCCACCCAGTTTGTGGTACTTTGTTCTGGCAACCCTAGCAAACGAATACAGAGGGACCAAAAGGAGGTCCACAGATGCGCTGCTGAAACCAGGAATCCGGAGCAGGCCCGATCTGTCCTGTTCCGACTAGAGGTGCGCTCCTTCTTCAGGAAGAAATCCTGTTTTTGCCAGAACATATTCTTGTCTCTCCTTCTGGCCTTTTGGGTTCAAGGTCTCCACTGCTGTGATTCATGCAGAACAAAGTGGGAGCGCCTCAGCCTGGCTGTCAAGCCCTTCATCCATTCACCGATGTATTCATTCAACAAGCGTCTGCCGGCCGCCTATCAGGAGGGAGGTGAGTTCTGCCCACGGGGAACATCCCCTTCTCTTTCCCTGGGATAATCGGCAACCCAAGCACCTGCCTTCCAGAAGACCCCCGCCTCCTTCTCTTCTCCCCTAGTCACGAGCCCTTGTCCCAGCTGTCACCGCCATTTATCACAGCCATCTCCAGTTCTAGCCCAGCTTGCCCACGTCCAGCTCAAATCCTCCTTTTCCACGAAGTCTTCCCGCAGACCCCATGAACTCTTGTGGTCCGTCTTCTCTGTTCTGCCATCACCTCTCGCTTACCTCCGACTGTGGCCCTCGCCACCATCTGTCTGAGGTCTTAGTCACTTATCTACTTGACTGTGTCCCTCGCTAGATCAGGACCTCCAGAGTGAGCCGTTCAATCATCTTTGTGTCCCTAGTACAGAGCCTGTGCAGAACGGCCACTCAACAGTGTCTTCTGAATTCACTGATTTCGTGCCGTGCGCTCTGGGGAGCTGCAAAAGGGCAGGACGCGTCTGGGCTCCCCTAGGCAAAGGTCCCAGCGCTGCAGCCCAAGGCGTCCTCTATGTCTCCTACTAGGGATCCCACTTCTCACTCTTGATGTGGCCTCCCCTCGCTGCCTGTTCATCCCAGCTCACTCCCTGGTCCTGCACTGGGGGCCGGAACACAGACTTCCTCGGGGTTCCGCCGTGTTGGAAGCTCCTGGGTTCCACTTGTTTGGGCTGTTTTATGTTCTTCCCCACTTCAGGTGAGGAAAACAGGAGCCATTCCCCCTTTTGACTTTCCTTTCTTTTCTTTTCTCAGATCCCTCCAGGGTAGGAGGGTGGGAGGGAGAGCTGGTCCAGGGGCAAGGGGAGACTCCTTTCTCTCCGGGAGTTTTCAGATAAAGGCTCTGGAATCCTGAGAAGGGTGGAAGGTGCGGGAATGGATGCCATGGAGTACAGGCTGGCACATTTTCCATGGAGCCAGCAACTCGGATTTAGGTGCCAGCAGATGGTGACTGAGGTGCCCCGCTCTCTGGAAGTCCAGGCACCAGCTCAGCTCCACACTTACCTAGGCCCGGTGAGCAGAACAAGCTGACCCTCCCCTACCTGCCGGTCACCCATTCAGGAGCACTGCTGGGCGTTCATCCAGCAACCCTTAGTGCTGGGCTTCAGGGTTGGGCCCTGAATTCAAACCCTAATTTTACGTGACCTAGTTTCTTGCCCTCTGTGAGATTTTGTGTCTTCACCTGTGAATTGGGGTAATGATACACACCCCAAAGACCTGCCTGAAGGTTTAATGACGGCGTGCATGGGAGGCCCTGGGTTCAGGGACTGGCACATGGTGGTTCTGGGTAGAATGAGAACCCCAGAGAGAGCTTCCCCGACAGCTGCAGGGACCATTGTTTTCCTGCCGTTGACCTTCCATTATCCTCCATAACAGTATCCCAGTTTTGCTTTGAGAAGTTGCCTTTTCTCCACTGAGTACAGCCTGGTGGGGCTGGAATTAGGACTCCAGTACCACTGCCTTCTGACAAGGGGTAGGCACATTCCTGTGTGAACCCTGAGAGAGTCAGCCCTTCGAGATGGATGCTGAGGGGCTACCAGGGTCTGATTTCTGAGTGGCGCTGAAAGCCTTTGCCTGTTGCAGGTTACATACATGCCCTGTGCAAGCGGAACAGTAGCTCAATGCTGGGGACTTCTTGGCTGTCTGTTCCTGCTCACACTGCCAGAATCAACTGCTGCCGACGTCCTCATTCTGCCACCTGAACCTGACCAATGAAATGTGACCTGTGGTCAACTTTAACATCAGCAAATCAGAAATGAACAAGCTTGCATCCCTCAGATGCAGTGGGAACTGGAATTAGAATCTAAGCAGAAACTTTTTCTATGCAAGATAGCCCTTCTCTTTGTTCTGGCAGACGTGCCTTGGTTTTATACTGAAGGCTGAGTCTCCCTGGTTGGCAAACTGCTGGTTGGAATAGTCTCTTTTTAAAAACATTTCTTTTCAGTTTTCAGTGGATTCGTTAACACCCTATTCTAGGCCAGCAGGATGATAACTCCTTGGAATTCAAAATTGAACAAGAAACAAAGAGACCTGGAGAGATGAGTGTTTGTTCCATAGTTCCTTGAGCAGACCCTGCTATTAGAGTATTCCTGTACACGCTGCTTCTTCAAACTTGGGGAAGCCTTTGGAGCCAGAATGCCTGGGTTTGAATCCCAGCTCACTGACTCTGTGACATTAGGTGAGTCACTTACTCTCCCTGCCCCCATTTTCCTCAAATGTAAAAGGCGGGTAATAGCAGTAGGTACCTAACAGAGTTATAGTGAGGATTAGGTGACTTAATAAACGTAAAATGCACCTGGCACATACTCAATGCTATCTGTGTGCTCCCTGTTGTTACAGTTTCAAACCTGGCTCTCAAAGTTCCTATTGATTCTGTGAGTGCTTAAGAAAAAAGCAATAGTTTTTGCTTTTTGTTGGAAGGGAGAGATGGGGGTCTTACTTTGTTGTCTAGTCTGGAGTGCAGTGGTGCCATCATGAAGCACTGCAGCCTTAAACACCTGGGCTCAAGCGATCCTCCCCGCCTCAGCCTCCCAAGTAGCTAAGATGCTGGGCACGTGCCACCATGCCCGAGTAATTTTTATATTTTAATATCTTTACTTTTTGTAGAGATGAGGTTTGGTGTGTTGCCCAGGTTGGTCTCAAATTCCTGGCTTCAAGTGATCCTCTTGCCTCAACCTCCCAAAGCGTTGAGATTACAGGTGTGAGCCACTCTGCCTGGCCTGTTTTTCTGATAAATTCCCTTTGATTCAAGTTAGCCAGAGTTGGATTTCTTTGCTCGCAGTGAAGGACTCTAGCTGATGTAGTGGTTAGGATGCCCAACAAATGCAAAGACAGCTATGCTCTAATTAGTGATTCATGCTGAGCCTTGGTATAGTCCATGCTTGTGGAGATGGTGATGGTCAGAGGTCTCTTCTTTTTCCCTTCCACAACTCAGCTTCAGACTCTGACTCCCAAAATCCTGACTGCTTAGGACTTCCCCACGAGCTGCTGCCCTGAGGCTTGCAGGGAGGAGCAGCCTAGTTTGTCAACAGTGGATTTTAAGCTGCCAGGATTGATATGTCAGAGCCACCAACTAAATTTTCTTAACTAGAACATAACGCTGAAGTCAAAATAAAAAGAGGCAGGGCTGATGGGCAGTACTGCCAGAAACGGACTTCCAGTCATTAGCTATGTCCGCAGGCACGCGGGGGCTTCTTCCTCTGACAAGGCGGCCAGTGAGTGCCAAATGACTTTCAAAACCTCACGAACCAGCCCCAGAGTAACTGGGCAATCCATGCCTCCCCTTGGACTTGGGCTTGTCAGTTGAAGTGGGCAGGCAGAGGCAGAGCTGGTACCCACCCTCGAGATGCAAGCCACCTTCACACGACCTGCCAAGCTGCTGTGTGCCTCTGTGCCTGTGCCCTTGCCATTCATCTGCCGGACGTGCCCTTTCCTGTTGCTGCGCCGGTGCCCCACAGTCATCCAAACCTCAGCTCAAGTGTCCCTCCCTTATGCTGGATTGTGCGACCTCCCCCTTCAAGTCCTGTTGAGAAGTCCTTTTTCTGGGCCCTTGCACCAACGAGATGTGGATCTCTTTCCATTCTACTGCCATCGTGTATTTACTATTTTTTGTTTGTTTTTTAGGACAAGGTCTCATGTTTCCCAGGCTGGTTTAAAACTCCTGGCCTCAAGTGATCCTCCCAGCTTATCCTCCTGGACAGCTGAGAATATTTACTTCTTCCTTCACTAAGTTGTGCCGTCTTGGGAGATGAGACCTTGCTTGTTTAATCTTTGCATGGGCTACCAGTGTATGTCCCATAAATATTTGTTGAATAAGTGAATTAATTACTTTTTAATTGGACAACACGACAGAGAAGTTTCTAAAATGAACCAAGGGTCAGAAGCAAGGACCAGAGCTCTACTTTAGCTTTGCACCTGACATGAAATATTATATTAGAGCAGTCACATGATTTCACTTCTTACACTTTGGGGTAACCTACTAGAGCAAGCCCTCATTTGTCACCAGCCATGTGAAGATGTGAAGAGAACATGCTCAGGAAGTAAGCTAAATATATCAAACCATCCCTTTAAAACAGGCTCCCGAAGAGCTAGGCTTATGTTTCTACCATTCTGAATTATAGCAGAAGAAATAGATTTGAAGCCAAATCAGACTATCCAGAAAAAAGTTCAGAATTGAGAAAAGAATTTCAAAGGAAAAGCAGGTTGTCAATAAAACAGTGTTTATTCACTCTGGATAGTGTGCCCTATTCCAGGCGTTGTATGTATGGTGGGAATGTCTACCTCTCTACAGCTGAGGGAATCGTGGGACAAAGCCACCAAAAACATCAAGACTAAAAATAAGTCTAAATGTGGACCTAGTAGAGGACATTGCTAGATTTTTTAAGTTTTTTTTTTCTCATTTTTCTATGACCAAAGGAAAGGATAGAAACATTTTGGCTAATGACCAGGGCAAGGCTCAGAAGAGAGAGGCAAGAGTGTGAAATGGAGAGAGCATGGTTGTATCAGACAGCTTAGGCTAGTGACACTGCAGTAACAAACACCACCCCCTAACTTGGAAGCTTCCAACCACAAACGTTTACTTCTTGCTGACACTGAGTGCCCATTGCAGGTCACCTGCAGCTCTATTTCCCGTCCTCTGCATTTCAGGATTCAGGCTGAAGGAGCTTCTCATTTGAGGCATAGTAGACTCATAGCAGAAGAAAAGGAGCTACAGCCCAAACACACGCTGGCTCTTAAGCCTTCTCCTGGCCGGGCGCGGTGGCTCACGCCTGTAATCCCAGCACTGTGGGAGGCCGAAGAGGGCGGATCATGAGGTCAAGACATCGAGACCATCCTGGCCAACGTGGTGAAACCCCATCTCTACTAAAAATACAATAATTAGCTGGACATGGTGGTGCATGCCTGTAGTCCCAGCTACTCGAGAGGCTATCGCATGAACCTGGGAGGCAGAGGTTGCAGTGAGCCGAGATCGCACCACTGCACCCTAGCCTGGCGACAGAGCGAGACTCCATCTCAAACAAACAAACAAACAAAAAAACCTTCTCCTGAGAGGTGGCACTATCTCAAACAAACAAACAAACAAACAAACAAACAAACAAACAAAAAAACCTTCTCCTGAGAGGTGGCACTATCCATCCCACTCACATTTCATTGACCCAAGCAAGTTACAGGGCCCAGCCTTAGAGTGATGGGACGAGAAGTATAACTGTCCCAGAGGGACAGCAGAAAACATTTCAACAAATGATAAAATCTAGCAAAAATGGCCTCTGCATTCAGACAGACCTTGGCTTTACTTACTAGCCCTGTGCTCTGGGGCCAGTTTTTACTCTCCTACAGAGTGCATATGTTAGAGAATTTATTGCCTACCTCTAAGTCGTGGCAATTAAAAATAAATAGCATACTAACACATGTGACTTTTTTCTTCCTTCCCTTGATTCATCCAACTCCTCCTCCACCATCACCCCCTTCCTCCACACTCCAGGCTGCCATCTTCAATGCAATAGATTTGGCAGGAGCATCCAGATATGACTTAGGGTAGAACAGTATCTGAGAGGAGGGTGCAGGAGAGGGAGACTAGCACGCTGGGAGGGAGGTAAGAATGAAATTGTTCTTAAAGACAGGATCCTGGGTTCATGTATTTACAGAGAGGTAAGAAACCAATCCATACAGTGTTTTTTCTAATTAGAGAGTGTTTTTATAGAACTTTGTCTGAAAGAGATAATAGGATAAGCATGCAAAGATGTATATACAAGAATGGTCACTACATTTAAAAAAATAGTTAAAATTTGTGAACAGCCTAAATGTTCAGGAATAGTGATTAATATAAATGATGCGATATCCACATAACTGAATACTCAGCACCCATTAAAATGCCAATGTATTTCTGTATTTGTTGACACACAGGATCATCTCTAAGGTGGATTGTTCAGTGGAAAGCAAAGCTCTTTCCCTCAAACACCTCAGGACATTTAAGCATTAGGGCAATGTTCTGCTGCAATGATAACACTTGTCGTTATAACCCTGGATGGGTCATATTTTCAATACACTTACTTCTGGTGGCTGTCACAAAGGCACAGGAGAAAGTTGGGAGGATGAAAAGATTCCCTTTGAAACCTGCCGTCTCTCCTCCATCACTTCTCCTACTCTCTGCCCAGTCTGCAGGACCCTCCCCAGTACCCTCTAATCAGCGCCACACTGCCTCTCCCCTCCTTAAACCTTCCTTCTCCCCCACTCACACCGGGAATAGAAAATTCCCCACTTCTCTGCTAGCTTCAGAGGAGCACAGTCTGGCTGAATATTTTCACAGAGTATGAGGAAACAACGGACTTAACCTACCTGAGTTAGTAACTTTCAATTGCCAGCTCTGTTCTTGTTTTGTTGTTGCACCCAAACCCATTTATGTCTAGTGTTCCATTATTGGAATGCTAAGCTTGTGGGAGTTATTCATATCCTACTGTTCAAGGTCGTTGCCAAGGTCTGAGTGCAAAAATTCAAAAAATTGCAACCTCAGGCATAAATGGGTTAACGACCACTGTAATATTAACCAACTAATTCAAGTTTTTGTGTGTTATAGGCTGAACTGTGTCCCACAAAAAGTCACATGTTGAAATCCTAGCCCCTAACCGGACCTCAGAATGTGACCTTGCTTGCCAATAGGGCCATTACAGATGTAATGAGTTAAGGTGGGGGTCACACTGGAGTAGAATGGGCTCTAATCAGTTATGACTGGTGTCCTCACAAAGAAGAGACATTTGAACACAGACACGCATGCACACAGGGAGAAGGCCATGTGAGATTAGACTTCTGCTGCCACAAGCCAAGGAGCCACCAGAAGCTGGGACAGAAGCCTGGGGCAGGTCCTTCCCAGTGCCTTCAGAGGGAACATGGCCCTGCCAACACCTTGATTTTCAACTTCCAGCCTCCAGATCTGTGAGACAAGAAATTTCTGTTGTTTTAACCTACCCAGCTTGTGGTAATTTGTGATGGCAGCCTTAACAAACAAATATATTATGTACAGCTTTACCTTCTAATACATATCCTTACATATATATTCACAAAAAATTGTATTGCATATACTCTTTCTCCACATCATAAAAAACGGGTGTTGGGCTCCCTTGGACACAGGGGAAGCAGGCCAAATTTCTCGTGTTTTCAGGAATAAACTGAGTGCCCCAAAGGTGTAATAGGAAACTTTTCCTAACCTGATCTGACTTCATCCGACTTCATCCTTACGCCAGCATTTTGTGTATAAGGAAACTGGCTGAGAGTGGTTAAGAAATATATCCAAAGATGTATAATTCCAAATGGAACCCGGATCTTTTTATTTAAATTCCAACCATCTTTCCATTATATCAGCCAATGATGGAGCAGAAAGCTGGTCCAAGCGATCCCAGAATAGACCTTTCTAGGCACCCATTCAGTGCGGGGAGGGGAAGTGGCCTTGCCAAAGGGCCAGTGAGCTCAGTTAGGTTAAATGCTGCTTCTTAGCCCTACCCCAAGGTTGACTAAGGTTTTTGTGCCCAGCCTTGGACAGGAAAGCAATTCCCTCCTTTCTTTCACAGCATTCTCAGCCTTGACGCTCAATAATAATTGTGATGATAAGAGTGGCTTTCTTTTACTGAACATGCATATGTGGTGTACACTGTCAATTCCTTCAAATATATTATCTCATTTAATATGCCGCCAGTTCACGGCAAGCGGAAGAGTTTTAGGATTGTTGGCTTGCAACTAGCTTTTTTATTCACCGTATTCTTCTGCCTCTATAGCACCAATGATTTTAGTAATGTCAGTCTAGTAAACGTACACTCAGTGTGTTCTCTCGAAAGTTGAAGCAGTGCTAACATCTGGGAAAAGTCACACCAACATTTCCCAGCTAGCTTTTTTCATGTCACGAGCTCAGCCAACTGTTTCTCACACGATTACCACACATAAGGAGGGAGGGGAGAGCCATGCTAATGAGCGTGGATGGCTCTTTTCAATATGGGGCCACAGAAAATGCGTAATTCCTCCTCTTCTCCTTTTCCATACTGTCCCCAGGAATGACCCTTCCTTTATGAATCATTCTATTCTGTGATTCAACAAATAGTTAATAGGGACTGCCCCAAAATCATAATTTACGGCATGGATATTAGAATACACTTTAGTGTTAAGTCCTATTCATTTATTAAATAGATGTTTCTTGTGCTCTGATGGGTACTGGGATTACAAAGATAAATAAGACACAGTCCTTGTTCTCAAAGTGTTCAAAATACAGCGTTATTTATGCACATGATGCATAAAGTTGGTCTTGAAAGAGATCCTGTAAGTTTCTGTTAGCTGCAAGACACATTGATAGGTGTAAAAGTCTAATCACGATGGGATTTTATTTTTTAAAGCTGTCTGGAGTTATTAGTAAAAATGCCCATGGAGACTCTAAGAATATCCCATTTGGCAGGAAAGTATAATTGGGCACAGCAAGTCACACTTCCACGAATAAAGGCTAGAGACCAGAGAGTAATCGGCTCATGCTCTGATAGCACCAAGAACAAGCCTGGGATGGGATGTCTGATGCATGAAGCCCCATGACCAGACTCCTGACTTTGCCAATGTATCATGACCATTTGCTGAGCCAAGCCAGGGGAGGTTCTCATCGCCTGGTAACCAATCTGCTTCTTTAGCATCAGGCCAGCTCCGGTCTCTTATAACAACAATAGAATTAGTTCTGTGACAATAGGCATCTGATGAGAATTTGTCTTAGAGCTTTCTCTCTATCATCAAATTAGCACCCCCTACCCCATCCTTCCAATCCTTTGAAACCCAACTCAACGGTCATCTCTCTACTCTCTGCTCCATGCTCATTCATACCTAAGGCTGGTTCCACATATTTTAGCACCAATTATTTGTGCTCTGGCATTGTTCTTGATTTCTTGTGCATAAGTGGTGAGATGAGCCCTCCTGTCCATTTAAATGGCCAAAAATAGCCTTCTTTTAAATTAAGTCCATATCACTGCCCTTTTCCTCCTGGGAATCTCTTATGTTACAGTTTCCTCACTTTTTTTGTTTTTAATCCCTCTCTCCCCATCTCTAACCCCTTAACTTAGCTGAGCAAATTGAGATGTTTGAAAGGTTTTTTTTTTTTTTTTTTGTGCTACATTTTATTGGCAAACAGGGTAAAAATGACTGAAATTTACAAGAAACTTTGAAAAGATTATAGCTTGGCTATTCCTCTTCTTCACTGAAATTTAAATGAGGCTAAAGTTTAATCCTTCTTTGCCTGTCAAGCTAGCTGTCCCCTTAAATGTGGCTTCTGAATATATTTATCCCATCCTTTTTCCCCATTTCTCCAGATCCATTATGTTAGCTCACATACTCAAAGGACTGGTAGTTTGAGTTCCTTCCTTTTTATTGGCATCATATTCGTCAATGTTCCTCTGCTTTATGTAAATATGGATGAATCCCTGGCACTCTACCAGCAGATAATCAATTGGCTGTTTGAACAGGAACTATATTTTAAACATCTTCTCTAATGCCTCATGCAATGATGTACACTAAGTTTTTCTTTCTTTCCTGACTAACGAACCTACTCACCATCCACGACCCCAGCTCAAGCATCATCTTATATTCAGTCTCCCCACTTACCACTCTTTCCCTTTTCCCCTTCCTAATCTCCAGGGAAAATTCACTGCCTTCTCTTCACTCTTTCCCCATCTATTTACTCACACTACAAGGAGGGCACTTATTCCACTTTTCGTATCAGACGTATATACATCAGATTGGTTGTACAATGATCTCCTGTGAGCTGTCTTGTGGCCTGTTTTATGTGTGTCTGCAGCACAGGCCATGGATTACAGGAGGCACTCAAAGAATGCTTAACCAATGGATTATTTTGACTGGATAATATGGAAAGCCACAAGATGACATTTCTCCTTCACATGCTAGAAGGGACACAGATGGACTCAGGAATGAAAGCCACTTTAATTGAACAGCTTTAACTGGGAAACTTTACCTGAGTCCCACATTCCATCATGCCATGACACCCAGCAAACCCCAAAGGTGCAAGAAGCCTGACAGATGACAACAGGTCCTCCTTGCTTTGCCCAGATGCCCTGAGACCTGTGGCCCCCAATTGAAAGAAGATATTTTGCAAACCAGAGGAGCCTCAGGAAGTTACCCACAATGCACATGAGGCCCAAATGGCAGGAATCACTCAAGGATCTATTTGAATTTTGACTTAATTCTCCTGGTGGAAGATAATTTTCCATGGGTTTCTGGTGTTTCTCCACGTCTTGCAAGTGAAGCACTGACTGCTCTTTGTTCTGGGCCGTGTTTCTAAGGGGGAGGACAGCCGTGGAAGATAGAGATGGTATCTCCCTTGGGAGCAACGGGCTGCTGTTTACTGCCCTTTGTAAAAAGACTGAGGTTCGCTAAGCTCAAGGCTCCTCACCTGTAATGCAGCCTGCTGCGTGTGCAGTGTCATGATCTAGCCCTCTTCACATCCCCTTATGGGAACTGGCCCAACATGTGGATGTTCTGGCTCCTGCTGTTGCTGCGAGTAATAAACTGTTCTCCATCTCTGAACTAGGACTCTAATGTCTTCTGACTGCACCCATGAAACTCTGGCAGGTTAATCTGTTGGCTTGTAAGTAGGCTAAAAACTCAGACCCCTCACACTTCCTGAGATCCCCCAGCAGAGTCTTCTTGCCTTTGGTGTGCCCTGATGTCCCCTTCTGTGCCTCTTCATATTCCCAGCAGGTTACAGGTGTAGAACCCTGCTGGGCAGACAGGACTGTGTGCAGGACAAACAGTCATCACCGATAGCTGCAGATAGTTCAATGAAGGAAGCCAATGTGAGAAGTAAAACTCACGCCCTCCCAGCAAGCTGATGGTATGTGGTGACATTCACATGAATCGTGAAACATGATGAATGGCTGCACTGTCTGCACCAGGCAAAGTTCTCTCTATTGTGTGGGACTGGCAGGGAGCAGTAGCATGGCTGGAGGACCCAGAAGATCTCTGTTTCTTGATTCAAACATTTCCAAGCAGCATTCCGTTTTTCTAACAGTGACTGCAGCACTGCTCACAACTAGAGCACTATCTTAATGAGACTTTCCAGAGGATCCTAGCTCTCTTTGGTTGTATTCAAGTAGACTACTTATTTGTTTATTTATGCGTCTATTAGTTTCAAAAAGAGCATAAGGCAGTTTGCAAGGGTTTATACATTTCAAGAAAGCGTAACTTAAAAAGAAAGAAGAACAACCTCCCAGAGCACAGCAAGGACCTCTAGTAGCTGAGGGAAGGGAAATGAAAAAACTCTGTCTTCCTGGGTAAGATAGAGAAAAGAGACACAGGCCCACAGCATTAGAGGGGCCTGACTGTTGGGGGAAAGGGTGGGACAACTGAGAAGATGCAGAGTGGAGACGGAGAAGGGAGAGGGAGGGGGGCTCCTCAGTAGACTTGCCACAACCTAAAAAATAACCAGTGAAATGGGAGTCAATAGAAGTTACCCAAACTGTAACACAAAGAAACAAAAAGAGTGATTAAAGAAAAAGACGAAAAGTAAAATAAAAGGCTGGACATTGTGGCTTATGCCTATAATCCCAACACTTTGGGAGGCAGATGTGGGAGGCATTTGAGGCCAGGAGTTCAAGACCAGCCTGGGCAACATAGCAACATGCAACCTCTACAAAAAGAAGAAAAAAAAATAACAAATTAACTGGGCATGATGGCATGTGCCTGTAGTTGTAGCTACCTGGAAGGCTGAGGCGGGAGGTTTGCTTGAACCTAGGAGTTCAAGGCTGCAGTGAACTGTGATTGTGTCACTATACTCCAGCCTGGGAAACACAATGACACCCTGTCTCTAAATAGAAAAAAAAAAAAAATACAATAAGAGAAAATAAAAAAGAACAGATCATCCAAGAACTGTGTGACAATAGCAAGCAATCTAATATACGTGTCACTGGAATTCTGGAAGGACGACAGAGAAAGAGAGAGAGAATATAGAGCAGGAGAATTTTCTGAAGAGATAGTAGATAAAAATTTTCCAAAAATAATAGAAGACACCAAACCAAAAGTCCAAAAAGCTCAGAGAACCCCCAGCAGGATATGAATGCATAAGCCTCTCTCCATTTCTGCTGCCTCTCTCCTAATTCAAGTTCCCATATTTATAGCCCAAACTGCTGCAACAGCTTCTAATTACACATCCTGCCTCCACTCTTGTGCCCCTACTATCCATTTTCCAAACCACAGTCAGAGTGCTCTTTTAGAAAAGAAACATCACACCGCAGCTTAAAGCCTTCTGGTGGTTACCCATAGCACTTACTATTAAATTCAAGCTGTTCTGCATGGCCTGCCAGGCCCTGCACCCTCTTGCCTCTCTGCCTGACTCTCTGCTTCTGCCCCTTATCCATCTATTTCATTATGCCCCAAGCACACTGGCTCATTTCTGTCATTTAAACACACCAGGCATCACCTGCCCCTGGTTCTTGGCTCTTGCCTTCCCTGTGAAATGTGCTGCCTTCTGAACCATGCAAGCCTGGTTCTTTCCCATCCAGTTGTCAAGTCTGAGCTTGAATACATCCTCCTCAGTGATTATTTTTCAACTTTCCTGTCAAAGAGGTCTGCCTAAGTATTATTGGCATTTTAAAATACAGGCAAGGTCTCATTATGTTACCCTGGCTGGTTTTGAGCTCCTGGCCTCAAGCAATCCTCCTGCCTCAGCCTCCCAAATTGTTAGGATTATAGACATGGGACACTGTGTCTGGCCCTGCCTAAGTATTTTTAATCACATTTTTTTTACTGCCATCTTGGTATTTATCACTATCCAGCTTTATTTATTCATTTACTTGTTAATTTTCTTTCTCTTGTGACTAGATTTATGCTCTTTGAGGAAAGAAAATTCCATCAGTGGCCTCAGTGTTTAGAACTGTGTCTGATACGATATATAGGCATTCAAGATGTCCTCATTGACTGAATGAGGAATTAGGTGAATTGAAGGAGAAATAATCATTAGCAGCATCAGCTCAGAAAAAGGATGTAATGGTCAAGAGACAGCATCAGTATTTACATTATAGTAAGTGCTAGAGATGGCTTTTAGTTGTGGGTGCATAGCTCAGTTGATAGGTAAAGCTAACCATAATGCAACAAATAATTTATCGAGTGAGGGAAAGTCTTATTTCTTCATTTGAGGAGGCTTGTTGTTTCTGAGTATTCATAGATCACTGGTTTCCTGATTTTATAGATATCACCCAGAATCAAACTGTAAGGATTGGGAGATTGAGTAAGTACAAGTATGTGTCTAAATTTCCTAACACAACCTTGACCTAATTTTTTACAACTATGCGCCGTCTGGACAGATTTTTTTTAGATGTCATGTGACTAAGGCCCAGCCTCTCCTTCTGGAGTGAGTGCTGGCAGGTGTCCACATCCTGTCTGATACGTCTGTCACTGAGGCCTCATCCATACTCCCGCTTCCCGGAACCCAGATCACCTTGCCCTGTCCTTGTGAATCCTTTCGCACCCTCTGTCTCCTCCACACCACATCTTCCTTCTGTAGCCACTGTAACCACATGTAAATAGAGAGCAAGTGCTAGTGATTTCTCACGTCCCTTATAGCTCCCAAACTCTTGCCTTATTTGTCCCAAAGAGGACACTGAAGCTCCCCCATCCCGTCCCCACCTTCGATTCCCTTTTCCTGCTGCCCCATTCCAGTTGAATGAGAGGTAGTGCTCCATCTCTGTTTCCCCTGCTTTTAAAAATAGCTGTCAGCTAACGCTTTATTTCTTCTACGCATAATTACTCTTCAGCTGATGCCATAGGCATCTGTTTTTCTTCAAATATACATATAGCATTCTGTTGCATTTTTACAGTTATTCAAAATGTACAGTGAGGAGCAATAAAGGGGGCCATTTTTGTTTGTTTGTTTGTTTGTTTTTAGAGTTGGGGTCTTGCTCTGTTGCCCAGGCTAGAGTGCAGTGGTGCAATCATAGCACACCACAGCCTGGGCCCAAGCATTCCCTCTGCCTCAGCCTCCTGAGTAGCTGGGACTGCAGGCACGTGTCACCATGCTTGGCTAATGTTTTTATTTTTTTTAGAGGAGTCTCTCTCTGTTGGCTAGTCTAGTCTCAAACTCTTGGCCTCAAGCAATTCGCCCACCTCTGCCTTCCAAAGTGCTGAGATCACAGACATGAACCACCATGCCCAGACTTGTTTTTTGCAAAATTATTTCACAATTTCCTGTACAAGTTTAGCAAGCCCCTTCTTCTCAAGTTTCCTCATCTCCAAAATGAGGAGGTTGTAACTTATAATCGCTGTTAGAAAACAGCAGACCCTAGAAAATAAACATTTTTAAAACCCTCAGTTTCCCATCAAGAACTTTGCAAAAGGAAATTCCAAACTGGGAGGAAGGAATTTGCCCTCCCAAAGTCCCTCCCAATGTCTGTCTGGATTCTCTGCTATTCCTGAGGTCCCCTGGTTGTGAATGTCATAACCTCCACCACTACCTGGGCAGCCACCCAACCCAAAATGGCTAAAGAGTGGATAAAGCATTCTCTTTGCTGCTTTAGAGAAAGCTAAGACACAAATTAATATGAAACCCAAGGTACAAACAGCTAAGTAAGTTTCTTTTCAATACCAGGAAAGCAGCAGAAAGCATTTCTCCAGAATTTCTTTCTCCTCAGGCCCCTCTGCTCTAACTCAGGAGGACTCATACAGATTTGCAGACACTTCCCACCCCTTAGAGATTCCTGCCCATCTCTGGGCCAGGTGGTCTTTGAGCACCATATAGTTTCCTGGTACCCAGAGTTTGTGTAACCTAAAGATCCTGACTGGTGCCCAGGGTAATGAAATAAGACTCTAGTTCAAAGCTCTCAGACCCCCTAGAGGAGACATCCACTTCTCAGATGACTTGCAGTGAAAATCATGGGCCTAGCATCCTGGAGCGCTAAAAGCAGTCCCATTAGGGCATTTCAAATTTTAAAGTACATGCAAATCACCTAGAATCTTGCTAAAATACAAATCCTGAGTCAGCAGGACTGTTTGAGTTCAAAATTCTGCATTTTTAATGAGCTCCCAGGTAATGCTGATGTTGCAGGGTGGAGGACCACACTTTGAGTAACAAGGTTGCAATCTAGAGGTCAGCAAATTATTTTCTATTAAGGGCCAGATGGTAAGTACTTTCAGTTTTTACAGACCACAGCATCTCTGTTGCAACCACCTAACTCTTCCAAAAACAAATATGGCCAAAAGCCACCATTGGCAACAGTAAATAAATAAGTGTGGCCATGTTTCAATAAAACTTTATTTACAAAAACAGGGAGTGGGCCACAGTTTGCTGACCCTTTCCCTGGTCTGTTTCAGGAATTAAGAACACTACAGGCATGTACCACCACGCCCAGCCCATCTAGAACACTCTATATTCTTGACTTCCACATGGAAGCTCCATCACCATGAATGTCTACTGCATAAAAGCCCTTCCATTGCAGGCTAAAAACATAACAATACCTTAACGACACAGTGACCACCGCAGCAAACATGAAATATATTCATGAATAGTGACAGGAGGATTGTTCATTCATAGCCTTTGAGGTTGTCTTCAACTTTTAAACTCTTATATTTCTCTATATAAATAGTCTTCAAAGAGCAGATAAAGCAATTCAAGTTTGTGGATTCTTGCCTTCTTTTCTCAAACCCATTTTTTGTTTCCTAGATGTGTGTGACAAGGAAAGCATATTAAAAAGAAAAAAAGCCTGGGTGCGGTGGCTCACGCCTGTAATCCCAGCATTTTGGGAGGCAGAAGTGGGCAGATCACCTGAGGTCAAACCCTGTCTCTACTAAAAATAAAAAATTAGCTGGGCGTGGTGGTACATGCCTGTAACCCCAGCTACTCAGGAGGCTGAAGCAGGAGAATCTCTTGAACCCAGGAGGTGGAGGTTGCAGCGAGCTGACATTGCACCATTGCACTCCAGCCTGGGCAGCAAGAGTGAAACTCCATGAAAGGAAGGAAGGAAGGAAGGAAGGAAGGAAGGAAGGAAGGAAGGAAGGAAGGAAGGAAGAAGGAAGGAAGGAAGGAAGGAAGGAAGGAAGGAAGGAAGGAAGGAAGGAAGGAAGGAAGGAAGAAAGAGAAAGAGAGAGAAAGAAAGAAGGGAGGGAGGGAGGGAGGGGGGAAGGAAGGAAGGAAGGAAGGAGAGAAGGAGAGAGAGAGAAAGAAGGGAGGGAGGGAGGGAAAGAAGGAAGGAAGGAAGGAAGGAAGGAAGAAAGAAAGAAAGAAAGAAAGAAAGAAAGAAAGAAAGAAAGAAAGAAAGAAAGAAAGAAAGAAAAAGAAAGAAAGAAAGAAAGAAAGAAAGAAAAAAATTTTAAAGGAGTAACATAAGGGTTCTTTCTAATAGTTGTTCCTGAGTTACCAACCTACTTGGAATTAAATCTAAGCATAGGGTAGGGCTACGGCCAAGGTGGCTTGAAGACAGTGGTGATGTTGGCACAGATGGTGTAAAGTGCTGCAGCCTCTAGTTAGGAGAGTCAGCTCATCTCCCCAGTGCTCTGAGCAGATTTGCAGTTGGTTCTTAGCCAGTCTGGGGCAGATAGGAGAGAAGTCAGCCTAGGTACTTCTTTTCCCAGAACTTCAGAGTTGGTAAAAGATTCAACTTCTCAAAAATTTAGGCTTTGGGGCAGGTGTGGTGTCACATGCCTATAATCCCAGCACTTTGGGAGGCCGAGGCGGGTGGATCACCTGGGGTCAGGAGATCAAGACCAGCCTGACCAACATGGCGAAATCTTGTCTCTACAAAAATTGGCCAGGCATGGTGGTGCATGCCTGTAATTCCAGCTACTTGGAGGCTGAAGCAGGAGACTTGCTTGAACCCGGGAGGCAGGGGTTGTAGTGAGCTGACATGGTGCACCACTGAACTCTAGTCTGGGCAATAAGAGCAGAAGCACTGTCTCAAAAAAAAAAAAAAAAAAAAAAAAGTCAAAGGTTGGGCCCAGTGGCTCACACCTGTAATCCCAACAGTTTGGGAGGCCAAGGCGGACGGATCACTTGAGGTCAGGGGTTCAAGACCAGCCTGGCCAACATGGCGAAACCCTGTCAAAATTTGTAAAATACAAAAAATTAGCTGGGTGTGGTGGCGCATGTCTGTAATTGCAGCTACTTGGGAGGCTGAGGCGGAATTGCTCGAACCCAGGAGGCAGAGGTTGCAGTGAGCTGAGATAGTGCCATTGCACTCCACCCTGGGTAATAGAGCAAGACTTTGTCTCAACAAATAAAAATTAAAAAAAAAAAAAATCTAGGGCTTCCATTCAGAATGAGAATGAGCATATTTCCATGCCACATGCTCTGAGAGCCCTGGCGGACTCTTTTCAATTTGGACTCCAAACACTCTGCTTAAAGTTGGCAGCAAGTGTACAGTCATCAGCCGTAGAGTTGTAGACTTCAGGCCCCCCAGAAGGGTTTTACCGAACACTTCTCCCTACCTAACTCTTTTGGCCTACCCAACCCCACCTGAAAATGCCTTAGGTGGGCCCCCAAGGCCTTGCCTTTTCACGGACCTTAAAATCCAAGAGGTTATAGTGAAGAATATCTGTACATGTTAAATCAATTGTTGAGGGAAGATCCCTAACTAGTAGTAGTTAAAAATATGAAAATAACATGTCATCTTCTTTTTAAAAATAGTTCTAACAATAATGTAATGAAAATAGCAAATAATAATTATGAGAGAGAAGACAAATCCACCTTATCATTTCTCCCTGTGGTCCCTATTCACGTGAATTTTTAATTGTTTACATAATTTTGTTATTAAGTAGGTGTCATCTACAAAGGTAATCTACAAATTACCTTTGTAATTTGGAAACATTAGATATCTTAAAGTCAGGTATCCTTTGACATAGCAATTCCATATCTAGAAATGTAACCTGAGGAAATAATTAAGAGTGTAGGCATAGATTTAACAAACAAAATGTTTGTAACAGCAAAAGAAAGAAAACAACCCAAAGTTCAGTACTAAGGTGTTGATGAAATAAAATATAAATGCCTGTGATGAAATGGCAGGCAGCCATCAGAAATGATGTACATTGGTCAGGTGCAGTCACTCTCGCCTACAGGTGTGATCCCAGGCTTTTGGGAGGCCAAGGTGGGAGGATCGCTTCAGACCAGGAGTTTGATTGAGACCAGCCTGGCCAACAGAGCAAGACCTCGTTTCTACAAAAAATTTTAAAATTAGCCAGGCATGGTGGTGGGGTGTGCCTGTAGTCCCAGCCACTTGGGAGAGTGAGGTGGGAGGATCCCTTGAGCCCAGGAAGTTGAGGCTACAGTGAGCTGTGATCACAGCACTGCACTCCAGTCTGGGCAACATAAAGAGACTCTGTCTCAAAATATTTAAAAAAAAAAAAAAAGAATTACAAATATTGAAATATTTTTACCTGTGATCATAGTGCAACTATAACTACATGTTCTTTGTCATGTATGTGCTATCCCTTTTAATAGCAGAGGTGCTTCCTCTCAGCCTTTAAAGCTTAACATACCCTTTTTACAAAATAAGGTAAGGCTGAGAAGCCACCTGCCTTTTGGTAGAGCTTTAAGATGTGGGAGTTGGCTGGGTGCAGTGGTCCACACCTGTAATTCTAGCATTTTGGGAAGGCAAGGCAGGAAGATCACTTAAGGCTAGGAGTTGGAGACCAGCCTGGGCAATGTAGTAAGACCCCATCTCTTAAAAAAAAAAAGAAAGACATTCGAGTGATAAAAAGTCCTGTCTTTCTTGAGTTTTCCAGGCCACACCCTCTCCCTTGCTTTTGTGAGGTGCTGACTCAGTGGGAATAGTACTCCTGGAGTATCAGCGAGATTTTCTTTTAAGGCTCTTTCTATTTACCATGGCTCTCAAAGAACTCCAGAAGAAGAGCTTATCTATAAAGAAAAAGAATTATTCTCTAACCCCAACTTAGGAATCAACTCCTACCCAGTTTAATTCAGAGCTGGTCATCTGTACCCAGCTGGTCAGAGTTCTCCCTGAGTTAGGAGTTATAGATGTTGACATTCTGTGGCATGTCACACTAGGAAAGAGCTATGGTACACAATAACCCTTTCCTCCAGTTTCAGGAAAAACAGATTTTCATAATCAAGAAGCAAAAAACCAAAAGCTCTCCTGTACAGTTACCCTTCCCTATCCCATCTTCACATCAGAGGCTCTTTGAAACAGTTAATCCTTTCCCAAGAAATTCATATAGAAATGTGTTTAGCCAAGACCTAAAGTTTTTTACACTGCTTTTAAAAGGTGATTATCAATCTTGTTTTAAAACAGATTTCAGTGTCACATATATATGTCTTTACTTAAGAATCACTAATCAGAAGGCAAGCTGCAGTAATGCCAGAGAAAAATTAAAGCAAGGCTTTGATGACAGCTTCTTTAATCACAGGAATATTAGAGAAATGTTGCTGTCCCAATTCTAGTTCTAGTGATGCAATGAGGCTTTGTCAAGATTCTGAGATTTTTAGATAACAACAACAACAACAAAATCCAGAGACTTTATGCTTTACTGTAAAACTTAAATTGCCAACAGTGGGAGTCTTAATGAAGTGTTCTAGTTTGTCTTTCAAAAGTAGCCACCCTCGCAGCATGCATGCTGGTCTAGATGTCCAGCCACAAAGCAAGACCACCAGTGTTTGACCAAGGCTCTCCCATTTATCATTTCTTTTAATTGCCAGCCCCCAGGTGAAATGCTCATAATAAGCACTTAGTAATTTTCCTTTCTGTAGAAATCAATAGTATTTGCTGAAGAAGAACAGCAGCACTTCTATTCATTCTTGAAAACAGGTGTTCACAAAAGCATCTCGTAGTGTTTCTTCTGGATTTAGGAGGATGTCATAAAATTGAGATCCTGCATGGTCATATTCCCACAGTTTACACTGCCCACTGTAGGGGGCAGATATCACATGTGCTTCCCAGATTTCCTCATAACTTTGCATTGCTGGCTGAGGATAGAAATTTTATAAAACTGTTGTTGACACCAAGCAAGGGATGACCAATAATTTTTCCTGTACAACCTTAGTTCTTTAAACTGTAGCTCATTATCCAACTCACTTTTCCATGTAAGACACTTAATTTCTCTTATAATTGCAAATTCTCACCTCGACTCTCTTTGGTTTCCACTCTTCACTAATTCTGAACATCTGAGTGGCAACACTCAGAATTAGTTTTGGCTCTCTAAGTGGTGAAGATTTAGCAGTTTGTGAAATCTGAATGTGAGATAGGGAATCTGTACTTCTTGTCTTGGTAATTGGTCACAGCCCTTTTTGCAAGTAATTTATGTATTTGTAAAGTGATGTTTATTCACTTAAAAGATGAAATAAGCAAGATAGCTGCAATTACTGTGAAGCAATATGCAACAAAATGTCATATGAATGATAACTAATTCAAGGCAACCATTCTGATTCAGCTCAAAGCTATTTTAGGACTCAGCATAAACACTACCAAAATTTGCCAGCTCATGTTTTCTCTAGCTAACCAAGTCAATGAGGCCAAATGAGCACTCTTTGCTACTGCCCTGTAGCTTTCTGCAAATTCGCTGGTTTTAAGTATTATGACTATACAAATCAGCAGTAACATTTACTGTTATTTATCAATTATATTTAAGGTGCTGTGCTAGAGGCTCAACATACAGTATTACACTTAATCCTTACCACAATTGTCTAAGTTTGATATTTTTTCCAATGGGTTTTAAATTGTGCCTAGACTCATACAGCTAGTAAATTGCAAGTCCTAAGATTTGGATACAGGTCTGTGTAACTATAGAGCAGGATTTCTCTCCAGAGCACTGTTGACATTTGGGGCTGGACAATTGTTTTGGGGAGTTTTCCTGTGCACTGTAGAATATTTATCAGCTTCCCTGGCCTCTATCCACTAGATTTCAGTGGAACCCTCTAGGTGTGACAACTAAAAGTGTCCCCAGACATTGCCAAATGTTGGGAGGGGTTGGGGTAAGGGGTGAAAATTGGACCCAGTTGAGAGCTACTGCTCTAGAACTAGGGATTTGACTACATATTTATCTTTTTTTCCTATGTATTATGCAAATTCTCCTCTTAAAGGTGGATTCCTAAAGTGTTTCACATTTGTTTTTTCTAATTTTTAATTCTAAAATGTTAAATTATAATAACAACATACGCTTATTATAGCAGATAATACTATAGAGTAATGATATATGAACAGCAAATCTATATAGGAATGGTTAGTTTCTTAGTCTCTTCCTTTCATCTGTGCTCACTTTTTGCTTATTTCCAGTTGGATAGCCTTGGCCAATTACTTTATTTTCCTCCTCAATTCAAATATTTATTTCTGGCCGGGCTGTTTGGAGACCTCTTGCCTCTGCAGTGAGAGTTTACTGGTAAGAGCACACGGAATAATTGGTGTCTGAAGTTCCAGAGGCAGTTAGGGGTCCTTTCCACAAGATGCTAACTCTGCCAGGCCTAGTTCATTGACCTCTCGGGAAGAGAGTCCAGTTGCTCATCTTTGGCCTTTGGATGGGAAATTTAGGTGAATGTTGGAAAAACCAACTCTAGTCTTGACTTGGGGTCTGATCAAGGACCTGACCAGATTTTGATGGCGTGTCTCTTTCTCGCAGTATCAGATACAAGGACACATTGCCAGCCATAAGTTTCTGAGAGTGGCAGAGGGGAAAAGGAGATCCTGCATGCTTTAACTCAAAAGGGACCATCAAGGTAACTTATTAGTCAGACTTTGGGAGTAAAAGAGCCCTGTTTCTGCGTTTTGGGTGCCCTGTGCCTACATAAATCCTAAAACTTCAGGTGGGTGGGGACCTAATAAGTCATCTTTCCATACCCGTCCCATCTCCAGCATCCAGTCCAGAGTACCTGGAGTTCCTTACGTGTTTGTCAAATGACTCTCTGATGGAATGAATGGCTAATAAGTGAGGTAATTCCTGCTTGACCCTCTGACCAACTTTCTGCCAGTTCTCCAAGGTAGAGGCCAAGAGCCTTTCTCCTCATACCCTCTTCCCTGGCACCTGCACTCCCGCGTCCCGGGGGCTCACCTTGTGCTGCTTCCACATGGCCCCCAGCGGCTTCACCTCGTGCTTGGCATGCCGGCCCTCCTCCAGGCACAAATAGCACACCGGGGTTCGACAGCTCACGCAGTACATGCTGTAGTTCTCCATTTCATGCTCGGGACACGTGGGGAACTTGCGGGCGGTGCTGCCCCCAGTCGCCCCAGCCCCCGCGCCTCCCGGGCTCTTGCAGCCGCTGCCTCCGCTGGGGGCGCCCTGGGCGGCGCCAGTGGGCCCAGAGGCTGCCTCGGCGGGCGCCGGCGGCGGCGGCGGCTGCACCAGGCGATGCTTGGCGAAGGGTCCCCGGGATGGATGGCACTTGAGCTGGCAGGCAGCGCAGTAAAGGACGTCGCACTGCTCGCAGAGCGTGGCTGCTGGCTCTGGCGGGGTGCGGTCGCACAGCTGGCAGATGGCCACCGCCGCGGCTGCAGACGCCCCCGGCACGGCCCCGCGGCCCTGCTGGTACCGCTGCACGATGGCCTCAAGCAGCCGGTTTCGCTGGAAGCCGCGCAGGCCGCGGTGGTCCAGGGAGGCACTGCGGTGGCACTGCGGGCACGTGATGGAGCTCGAAGACGAGGACAGCGAGGAGCAGGCGGCACCCCGAGCCGCGGCGGCGGAGGAGCCGGGTGGTGCGGGCACCATGGGCAGCACGCGAACCCCATTGGGGGACTTGAGGCTCGGGGTGTAGGACCCATAGCCGCTGTCTGTCTCGCTGTACAAGCTCAGCTTGTCCGCGTGGTCTCCACCACCTCCCGCACCGCCGCCGAGGCCGCCAGCTGCACTCCCACCCGCACCGCTGCAGGCCGGGCCCGCCGCCGCGTCGTGCTCCAGAGAGGGAGTAGCGGCGGCGCCCGCCTGCAGCCCCGAGCCCCGGGAAAGCAGGAGCGGCTGGGGCAGGTGCTGCTCGCCGTCCGGGGTCTGCACCGCGATGGTGCGAGCGCAAGGCAGGCAGACATTGTGGGAACAGGGCAGGATGATAGGCTCCCGAAACAGAGAGCCGCACACGGGACACTTCAGCTCTTCCTCCATCGCGGCACCGGCTGCCCGCGCTGCTCTGCGCTGGGGATGAATGGACGGAGCTCGGGAGACTGGCGGAGGAGGACCAGCGTGGTGCGCCCCGGTGAGACGGCGGGCGGGGGCATCACACGGGCATGCCCACTTCACAGCCGAGGGGCACGCCCCTCTCTCTGTCCTGTGGCCACCGCCCTAAGATGATAGGGGGGCGAGAGAAGGGAGGGGGTCCTCACCTCCTGCCCGCGAGGCTACCGCACCGGCGGCTTCAACCTGCGGCCAGAGTCCGAAGCGGGTCGGCTGCCCTCACGGTGGCCTGCGAGGAGCTTTAGGTGATGAATCAGCACCAGCGCCGCCGCCGGCTGCAGCGCGCGCCTCCTCTCCACCCCAGGACCAGCGGCCGGGCTGCTGTGCGTTCACTGCTTCAGCCCCTGGCTCCGGTGGGCGGCTACCCCGAGGACCCCCTTCTGCCCCCGCCCAGCTCCTTATCGTGGTGATCAGGAGGTGAGCAGGCAGGTGCGAAGGCCGCCCAGCTGCGGGGCTGGGATCAGCACCACGAGGCGGTGGACAGAGCCCGGGAGCCGAAGGTGGGGCTCCAGCTGCCGGCTCGCCGACCCCTGGGCCGCCACCCACCAGGTCGCTGGGGCCGCGGCCACCTCGGTGGGACCCGACCGGCCGGGAGACAGCCGCTCACCCTCCTCCTCGGCGGCTGCGGACGCCGGCTGACTGCGCCCTGGGGCTTCCTCCCTGCGGCCGGGATTGACCCGCTTCCCTGGTTCCCAGATGCTGCTCCTGCGGAGCCTCTGACCTTGGCCGCGAGACGCTGCAGCCAGCGGGCGGAGGGCGAGCGCCCAGCTGGCTCGGGAATCCCCTCCCCGCCTCCCTCCAGCCGCTGCCGCCGCCTCCCAGCGCGGCGCGCCGAGTTGTAATTTCCAGAGCAGAGAGTAATGGGGAGGAGGGGGAGGAGGCTTCAGCTCAGCGAATAAGGGCTCGCCTCTTGCTGCTAGGGAATCAAGGGGCAATTTTAAGGGTTTTGCAGAGAGGATCATTGTTAATAACAATCCATTATTTGGATGGATATTGCATCTTGAATCAGTACAACGCCCTGCCGCGCCCCGCCCCTGCCATCGTCTCCCTGGGCCACTCCAGTTCCATCCCCCACCCCCAACCCACTGCCATAGAAGGGTGAAAACGGGGTCCTAAAAAGACAGTCGTTTAGAAATGGATAGGCAACGTGGCCTGACAGTCGCTTCCTAAACTACGATAAAGCAAAAAAATGCAAGTCACAAAATGTCGGGCAGCCTGAAGTCCAAGAGTGAGGTTTTATTTATGAATTGAACCACAAGCCATTTTGTCTCTTCGTTTCAACCAAGGGTGCTCATCCGCGTTCCAGGTCAACGGTGTGCACGGACTGAGCGAGGACACGCGGTGCCGCTCACAAAATGGGGCTTCCTGAGAAAGGCGAGAGTACGCCCGGGTAAGGCCCTGGGAACCGAACGCCCCCAGACCCAGCCCTACCCCGCTGCGGATGTGGCGGTGTGCGGCGGACAGCAAGACCGCGAGCGGCAAGGCGGCGAGCGGGGACGTTCCTTTTATGAATGGGAAAATCTCCACATTCTCCAATGCCAGCCACGAGCTGCGGGAACAGCCTCCCACCGGCTGCCCCGGCTGTTGGGTCTGCTCGGCTGTTCTTCCCCGCTGCTGCCGAGGGAAGGCTGGGTGGGAGAGGCAGAGGTGGGTGGGGACAAGCAGAAGGAAGGGCTGGCAGCGCAGCCAGCTCTGCCTACAGAAGTTTCACGCTGGCATGAAACAGATACAAATTAGAAAATCGTTTATTTAACAACGATACGAATATTGAAGTCATGCCTCCCCCGGTTCCAAGGTTCTCCATGCCTCTCCCGTGCTCCGAACAAAGACTAAAGACTGGAGTTGCAGCGCCAGGCGCGGGCCCAGGCTTCTACTAGTTCCCGGGTGAGAAGGCGCAAGCTGGCGGGGTCAGGCAGAGGGAAGCTGCAGCCTGCGCCAAGGCTTGGGGCTCGGTGCCTGGGGGACAGGAACCCCTGCAGAGGGACCACTGGGGCAGGGCGTGGCGACGAGCTCCTGGCGGCAGCACGAAGGCCCAGAACCTTGGAAGTCAGGACGCCCCGGGACCACTGGCCCCGCTCAGCAGCTCGCTTAGGCTTTCCTTCGCTCGGATCCTGAACTGCCAAATGAATATTGTCATAATACTCATGTCTGGGAACTAAACGAGCTAGTTGTAAATACAGACGGCGTTTCCCACTTTCTGTTTTTGTTGTGGGGGCAGCGGTTGGGTCTCACTGGGTCACCCAGGCTGGAGTGCGGTGGCACGATCATAGGTCACTACAACCTCGAACTCCTGGGCTCAAGCGATCCTCCTACCTCAGCCTCCCAAGTAGCTGGGACTACAGGCCTGTGCCACCACGCCAGGCTCTGTTTTAAAATCGTATGAACCTTCCGTCCGGCTTTGCAGCTTGCTTCCATTTTGTGTCAAAGTTGAAGAGCAGGCCAAGCTAAGGCCAGATAGAGCATCACACAGCATTAAGAGACCTGACTCTACTTCCCCTCAGCTGGGGGGCTTGGAACAACGATTTAACCAGGCATCAGTAGCCACAGATGGGAGATGGTAACAACCTCTCCTCATCTGCCTTGCCTGGATAAAGCCACAATGAGCTGGATCCTGCCTGCAACTCTCAGATAAGCCTTCCAGAAATGGGCTGTGGAATCTACAGGGTCATGTCAGAAATGCAGTGTATGGGTAGGTCTGTAATTGAATGCACTTAAAGATGCATTCTGTGACCCTAGCAAGTGCCATCATTTACGCCGGCTCAGCCCAGCCTCCTGGTGACCACAAGGGAAGTCACACCCTCTTATGGTTCTACTGTGAACAGGTCTGCCCCAGACCAGTAGTCACAGGGCTGAGGTCCAGTCTGCTTTGTCATTTTTGGACCAAAACAAACTGCTCGGGGGTAGGGGTGGCCTCCTGGAGGGGTGTGTAACTCCTTTTCTGTACAGAAGGACTTAAAGTTCAAGTACTCCTCCACTCAGGCTGAGTGTAGCTTTGTTTTCCACGGGTAGGAGGTGATCTAGTACATCAGAATTCTACATCTATGCATTTCTTACGCACTCTTGTCACCTAAATAACAAAGACACAGGCTCTCTAAAAGAAGAGAGGTTTATTTGAGAAAAAGGTACCGCAATGGAAAGATGCTTGCCATAGTAAATTCTGTGTGTATTCAGGGAGGTAACAGAAGACAGAGGTTTTTAAGGGAAAAATGAAGAAGATTGCATAATTGTTTTGAAATAATTACTCTTGGCTACACATATCAATAACAAGGGTGATGCTAGTTCAAGGCTGGACAGGCAGTTGCTGGGCAGATGTCCTGATAGAAGTAGTTTTTGGTGTAGGGTTGCGATGGCCTTTGTGCAAGGTTGTGGGTTTTGGAGTCTTTTGTGGTCGTTTTTGTTATGAGGCATTTATGCATGAAAATTCTCCCTTCATGGCTCTATTTGTCAGAGTTTTGTTTTGTTTTGTTTTAACATTAGTGACTCCATTTTGATTCTGACAGCTTTCACACTCTCAATTCCTACTGCCTTAATTCTACAACATAAATCAGCTTATCCTTGCACTGTACTTTTGCTAAAACATTGTGCATGTGGGGGATTAGCATCCTATCACTCCTTTGTTTGAACTGAAGTTACAAAGCTAGCTTCAATGCTTCACTGTATATAATCACAATTACTTACAATAGTCAATGTTATCCATAAAAAGTCTTCTTTCTGTCTCAACTGTGCCATGAACTATATGCATATAGAGAAGTCATTTTATTTCTCTGAACCTGTCTCTCCCTATTATAAACTTTGGGGATAAAATTCATTGAACTTTAAATTTCCTTCTGGGGCCAGGCGCGGTGGCTCACACCTGTAATCCCAGCATTTTGGGAGGCCGAGGAGGCTGTATCACAAGGTCAGGAGTTTGAGCTACTGACCAGCTACTCGGGAGGTTGAGGTAGGAGAACTGCTTGAACCTGGGAGGTAGAGGTTGCAGTGAGCTGAGATGGTGCCACTGCACTCCAGCCTGGGCAACAGATCAAGACTCTGTCTTAAAAAAAAAAAAAGGATTCCTTCTGGTTCTACAGTCTTTGTGTATTAGCTATTGTTGATAATGACATATCCCTTGGCCAGATGTGGTGGCTCATGCCTGTAATCCCAGCACTTTGGAAGGCTGAGGCAGGGGTGGATCACTTGAGGTCAGGAGCTCAAGACCAGCTTGGCCAACAAGGTGAAACCCTGTCTCTACTAAAAATAGAAAAATTAGCCAGGTATGGTGGCACATGCTCCCAGCTACTTGGGAGGCTGAGGCACAATAATTGCTTGAATCCCAGGGGGCAGAGTTTGCAGTGAGCCAAGATTGTGCTACTGCACTCCAGCCTGGGTGACAGAGTGAAACCCTGTTTTAAAAAAAAAGAAAAGAATAACATATCCCCCCTTTAAAAAATGACTCTCATGAAAAATTTGATCCCCAAATTGAATGACGTATCCATTTTTTTTCCAAGTCACTAGTATATTATTAAAGGCTGGACTGTGGGGTGGGTGAGGCAAGTAATAATATTTGCATTGTACCACTTAACAGTGTGGAATGAGAACCTTATTTAATTTTCAGAACATCTCTGGGAATTAGGCATCACCACATTTCCTCAATTTTAATATGTATATATGTTTACATTTTAATGTTGCTGAAATTAAAACGTATACTACAATTGATACATACTTCTGCTCTCCCTACTGTTACTCTGTTACTTTGATGGTGCATCTTATCATCACTGGGACTCATGGAAAGTACATTAGTAATTAAAACTCCACAATCCACTGCTATCAAGGCAGAGAAAAACAGATTCTGCCATGAGTTACTTTTGATAATGTACTGCAGGATGGTTTTTACACTTAAGTGTCCCAGAAACACTCAAGAGGCAGACTAATGTAACCTCTTCTCCAAAAAAAAGCACAAAGCAGTTAAATAATTTACTCTAGCTAACACAGCAAGTTAGAAGTAAATCATCTGCATTCCTTTCAGAACCTTCAAATTTCAAGCATGGAGTAGAATGGAATTTAAAGCTTTGTCAGCTAAAATCAGATGCTGTAATCTCAAGTATGAGAATCTCTAAAACAAATTTTTAAATGAAAGCTTGTGATATTTTTTCTTTTCGTTTTTTGGGTTTGTTTTTAACAGTTTAGGGGAATTCAGGAAATTCAATAGAAATCTACAGACCAGAAGCCATCTGGTCTAAAGTAGTTTGCATTTAACTCAAAGAAAGTGACCATATCCACATCTATGCATAGTGTACCAAAATGTCTTTGCAGCAAAGTTAATGAGGAACAATTATCACTAACAACATAAAGCACTCTCCCCAGGGTGTGTAATTGGCTTCTTTTCCAGAAAACACTTTCTATTGAGTAATCTTAAAATCTAGCCACTTTTCCCTTCAAACATCCTTGATTGGTGCTTAACAACCTTGTTTTAATTTCTGAATACCAAATGATGACCACCCCCTTCCAATTCTGAGACTCATCTTCTGTACAGATCAGGTGATCTGGTCTTAGAAAGTCTGCTTTTGCCTCACTGCATCTTTTGCAAGCAAAAGAGTTTAGAATCAAATCCCAGATGAAGAAAATTGATTTCAATTTAGAGGATTCTTTATATACCCAGGGTATCTCTGTAATGCATGAAAACTAATACTATTACCACAAAAGCAATTTTTGGCACTTCCCTCTGGTTACATATTTCAGCTATAAGAATTGCAGTAGTGCTGTACACTTTCACGGCACCCCTTCACATATTTTATTTTATTTATTTGTTTCAGACAAGGTCTCGCTTCATCACCCAGGCCGGAGTGCAGTGTTGTGATTATGGCTCACTGCAGTCTTGAACTGTTGGGCTCAAAGGATCTTCCTGTCTCAGCCTCCAGAGTAGCTAGGACTACAGGTGCATGCCAGCATACACAGCCAATTTTTCTTTCTTTTAAACATGTTTTGCAGAGATGGGGGTCTTACTACATTGCTCAGGCTGGTCTTGAACTCCTGGCCTCAAGCAATCCTACCACCTCGACCTCCTAAAGTGCTGGGATCATAGGTGTGAGCCACTGTGCCTGGGCCCATTATTTAATTTAATCCTTACAGCAATGTGGGTTGGCCTGGGAGATGATGAAAATGAAGAAAGAACCCTGACCCGCATGGTAGGTTTCTACCAGCCATGCTAATACAACTTGATTGCAAATCTAGGCACAATTGTTTAGTTCATGGGTGGGCAACTGACTAGGCTGAGCCAGTCAGAATCTTTTCTTCCTGAAATGTAGAATTGGAAACCAGAGAAAGAATCTGCACGGGCCTCTAACACAGATGTTAAGGAACTGTTGTTGTCCCGAAAAAGAAAAGAGAAAAAAAAAGAGACAGAGAGTGAAGAATAAAGCAGAAAAGCAGAAAAAGAAGAGAAGAGCCCTCCTGAGATCTCACAACCGTGCATGTTTCTGAGACTTGGCTGCATTCATGAATAAAACTCCCTTCTACCCTTAGGAAAAATATAATTTCCTTTCCTTATTTTTCTCCCTTTCTTTCTCTCTTTCTTCCCCCCACCCTCCCACCCTTCCATCCTCTCTATTCCAAAACTAGCTGGGGAGATGAGGGGGTAGTTCGGAAGGATAAGATTGGTTGACCTATTGGCCTATTCAAACAATTAGGGGGACACGCTTATTTAGTCGGACACTTTAGTCACCTCTGTTGGGATATTGAAATATTTCTTCTCCCCAGCTTCTCTTTATTGAATTCTGACCTTGACTCTTTGTTGGTTTTGCCCTTGTCATTCTTGGATGCTATTTTCTCCTTATAGCTTGACCATTTCAGTCCATTAAGCTCTACTTCTCCCTTTGCTCTCATCCTAACCACCCACTCTAATGAGCCATTTGCTTCCCTTCCTTGGGCTCCTGCTTCCTCTCCCTGACCACAGCGACAGCCATGGCTCCATGATGCCTTTGTTCTCACCACTCAATATTCTTTTGAACAGGAAATCAATGTTAGATTGCACTTGATGGTGCGTATAACTCCAACGGCCTCTCATATTAAGACAAAGAGCAAACTCTCGAGGTTTGTAAACTGTAGAGTGCTATACTGGGGATAACAAGTTACTTGTTACTTGGTGAGTATAAGAGAGATCAGAGCACAAGTTGTGGAATAGTGCCTGAAGAGTGCTTTCAAACTCCGATAGCCTTACTCAGCCATTTGCTCTGTAAGGCTCTACCACCAGGGAAAAAATGCTCATACCACAAAGCAGGGCACCTTTCACATGGCAACATGCTATAATCCACTGAGAACCATGTCATCATCCAGTTCACTAGCCTGCAGTATTACTTATAAGATGGAAATTACTATTCAAGTGCAACGACTACAGTTTCCTAACAGCAACCATATTTGACTGATTTCTACATGAGGAGCCCTTAGGTTTGGTAGAAACTTGACAGACCTCCTGAGTTCTGCATGGTGGTTGAGAGTGTTGGCTTGGAAGCCAGACCACATAGGTTAGAATACTGGCTCTACTGCTTACTAGCTGAGGAAACTTTGGCAAGATGCCTAGCCTCTCAGCCATTTGAATTTCTCATCTGTAAAACTGAGATAATAAAGGTACATACCTCAAAGAGCTGGGACTACCCAATGAAATAATGCACGTAAAACATTCAGAAAAGTCAATGTATAGTGCTCAACAAACATTAGGTGTTGTTGCTTTTTAAATTTTCTGCCCCTTGGCTCCACAATACAGGACATGGTGACCTTGAATGGCTGATTCTCGACAGACATTTGTGAATAGGTGAACTACAGTCAGACTGTTTTGGCTGGAATGTCAGGCTGTATTTGAGAATAGTGGAGAGAGCGAGCCGCCTGTCTTTTGTGAGTGAGAAGAGAAGATGGAAGAGCTATCAGAACCATCTATCAGGGAACTGCTGCAATATTTAGAAAAAATACAATCTCTGCTCTAAATGAGCTTAACGTTTAAAGCAAAGATCATGGCTAGAGGCAAAAAAAAATGGAAGTAATGAACTTGCAAAAAATAGAGAGCAAGCTTTCTTTTTTTTAAAAAAAAAGCAAAGGAAACAAAGAGATACATTTAAATATTTATGCTATCTATAGATTAAGGGTTAAGAACATTGATTTTAAAGCTTTTAGTGAAAGAATGCCAGATAAAAGACATTATAACCTGTAGTACTTGCACATAATTTATATAATGTAACTGGATAATATTAATCAAAATAGTTTCGATTTTTAAAAATAATTTCTTATTGTCATAGTAGAACCAGAGAGAAAGTAGAGAGTCAAGTCTTGAAAAACTACAAGCTTCATGGAGGACCTGAAGTGGCTGTACACTGTGTTTAGACAGGCAGGCCAGGGCAGCTCAGCTGGGTCCCTGTACTCCCCACAAGTGCACCAGAAGCACCTGAATGTTTTCTTCTGTGTCTCAGACCTAACCCAGAAAATTGGCAAACCTATAGCAGCCTTTTAACCAGAGTCTATAAGAGTCATATGAACAGAAGCCAGACTGAAAAACAGCTTTCAGCAGAAGTCAGTGTGTGTGAGGATGACAGTGACAGTGATAGGAACTTAGACACTTAGTCCACCTACACAGACACATGCTCTCACAACAGAAAACACTCCAGAGCTGAGGTTTACTCAAGAAGGTGAAGAGGGAGGGCTGAGGGTTTGCCTGGAAATCACCCAGACACTTAATTGACTGCTAATAAATTTCCATCATCTAGCAGAATGGTGACTGAAATAGAAGCTAAATTCACCTGTAGAGACAATAATAAAGTTACATTTCTTGTAACCCTAAGTTTGTGGGATGAGATCCATGCTTGATTTGTATCTTTCATTATTTAATCATCACAACAGACTTGTAAAGTGGGATTATGATATTCTAACTTTATAAATGAGAATGTAAGAGATGGAAAAGATTAAATAACTACTCAAGTGTGCTGGGCCATTAATTGGTGAGAAAGAAAATTTAATCCATGCCTTCTGTTGTCATATTATCATTCATTTGAAAATGTCTGCATGCCTGCTAAGTGTCAGGTACTGTTAGTGAAGAAGGTAAATATGGTTCCTATCTTCACAGAACACCCACATCAAGTGGAGGAGACAGCAATTTAAAACATGTAACAGATATTATCTGGGGTATACTTACTCCCTGAAATCTAAATATTTTGGATTCAGGTTGGTGATTTCACATCTTATGAAAGTCCAAATGCCTTTCTAGAGTTTTTAAGAACTCACGGGATGCTGGGATGCTCAATGTCACCTCTGCCTATGGCCATCTGCTACAAGTCATTTCTGTACTTTACCCTCATCATCTTAGACATGGTACCCAGCTCCTTCTTGAGTTTCCAAAGTGCCCACTCTTGCCTATTTATGACTCTGAGCTAATAGCTGGACTCAAGACTCAAGCCCTTCGGACCTGTGCTTGGTTAATCTGGCTGAACTTCTGCTCTCAGCAACCCACCCTCTGAATTTCTGCCCATCCCAAAGAGACTCAAATCCTGATGCTGCTATGGCTCAACTCTGCTCCTCTTGTTCTCATCCACTCCACCTTCATGTGAACAAGTGGTCCAACTTACCAAAGAGGTTAGAAGAAGGCAGTACGGACCTCAGAGCTGGGGACAAAGTCAAATGATGTAACATACACGTAAATTGAAGTTGCAGGAGGAAAGGAGACAGAGCTGGACAGGCTGTGGTAACTTAGAGGTAAGCACTGTAAACCCTAGGGCAAGCACCAAAAATAAAGTGGAATAACTAAGTCAATAATGTAGATAAAATGGAATCATTAAAACATCCCCAATTCAAAAGAAGACAGAAAAGGGGGGCAAAAAGGAATCATAGAGCACAAGAGACAAATGAAAAACAAATAGTAAGATGGTAGATTTAACCCCAGTCACAAGCACAATTACATTAAGTGTCAATGTTGTAATCACTTCAACTAAAAGGTAAAAATTGTCAGATTACATTTTATTTAAAAAGCAAGAAATCTGCTTTAAATATAAAGACACAAAAATAGGTGAAAAGTGTGTACAAAGATATACTATGTAACTACTAATCAAAAGAAAACTAAAGGGACTATATTCATATCAAACAAAGTACATTTAGAGCTAGAAATATCACCAGAAATAAAGAAGAATAATATTATTAGCAAAGGATAATTCAAGAAAACATTACAATCCTATGTTTAGGCAGATTGTATTAACATAATTTCAAGGTACATAAACAAAAAATGGAAAGAATTGAGAAAGAAGTAGATAACTCCACAAATATAGCTGGAAACTTCAACATTACCTTGTAATATATAAAACAAATAAACAAAAAATTAGTGAGGAAATAGAAAATTTGAGAAACACTATTAACCATCTTGATCTGATTGATATTTATAGAACACTCCCTCTAACATAGCAGAATACACAATCTTTTCAAGTACACACAAAACATTTACCAAAATAATTTATATTCGGGGCCACAAAACAAATCTCAATAAATTTAAAAGGATTCAGTCATACAAATATCTTTTCTGATCACAATAAGATTAATTTAGAAATCAATAACAGAAAGAAAACTGGAAAAATCCCAAACACTTGGAAACTAAATGATGAACTTCTTAAAAAGCCATGGGTCAGAGAAAAATCCAAAGGAAAATTAGTAATTCTTTTGAGCTGAATGGAAATAAAAATACAACATATCAAAACTGTGGGATGTCACTAAGAAAGAAAGCAGTGATGAGAGGGAAATTTAACAGCACTTAATGCCTTTATCAGAAAAGAAGAAACATCTTAAATCAATGACCTAAGTTTCCACCTTAAGCAACTAAAAATAAAAGGGCAAATTATAATAAAAGTAAGGAGAAGACTGACAATAATGAATATGACAGCAGATATCAGTGAAATAAAAACAGAAAAATAACAGAGAAAATATATAAATTCAAAAGTTTGTTCTTTAAGAATGTCAATAAAATTGATAACATGCAAGACTAATCAGCAAAAGGGAGAAGACACAAATTACCAATATCAGGCATTAAAAAGGGGCCATTTCTATAGCTCTCTAGTTATTAAAAAATAGAGGATATACTGAATAGTTTTATGCCAAATGTGTAAATTCCCTAAAACACACATATTACTAAAGCTAACTCAAGAAGAAATAGATAACCTGGTTCATCCTTGTCTATTAAATTATAATAAAGTCATAATTAAAAACCTCCTGGCTGGGCACGGTGACTCATGCCTGTAATCCCAGTACTTTGGGAGGCTGAGGCAGGAAGATCATGAGGTCAGGAGTTCGAGACCAGCCTGGCCAACATGGCGAAATGCCTGTCTCTACTAAAAATACAAAAAATTAGCCAGGCGTGGTGTTGGGTGTCCGTAATCCCAGCTACTCAGGAGGCTGAGGCAGGAGAATCATTTGAACCCAGGAGGTAGAGGTTGCAGTGAGCCAAGATTGTGCCATTGCACTCCAGCCTGGGTGGCAAGAGCGAAACTCCATCTCAAACAAACAAACAAACAAAAACCTTCCCACAAAGAACACTTCAGTCCCAGATGGCTTCACTGGTGAATTCTAACAAAAGCTTAAGAAATAATACAAATTTTATATATACTTTTTAAAAAAATATAAGAGGAAGCAACACTTTCCAACTCATTTCATGAGACCAGCACTACCTTGGTGCCAAAACAAGACAAAGACTTTATAAGAAAAGAAACCTCAGACCAACACCTGTCATGAACACAGCAGTAAAAATCCTCAACAGCATTTTAACAGCGCAAATCCTTTAATATACAAAAGGGATGGTACTTCATGATCAAGCGGAGGTTTACCCAAAAATGCAAGTCTATTTCAACATTCAAAAACTAATTAATAGAATTTACCATGTTGATACTCTTTTAAAAAAGCCTATGTTCATCTGAATAGATGAAGAAATAGTGTGGACAAAATTTAAGATTCACTTATAATGAAAGACTCTCAGCAAAACCAAGACTAGCAGGGAACATCGCCAGTCTGATAAAGAACACCTGTGGAAAACCTACAGCTAACAGCATCCTTAATGGTGAAAAGCCTGAATGCGTTCCCCTTCAGCTCAAGAACAAGGCAAGGAATACCTTTCACCACTTCTGTTCAGTATTTTACTTGTGGTCTCCACCAGTATAATAAGTCCTGAAAAAGAAATCAAAGGCATACAGATTGGAAAGAAAAAGTAACACTTTTTTGTATATAACATGATCAACATAGATAATTATTGAAATATTTTGAAATAATATTGAAATAAGTTATTGAAAGTGGGCATAGCAATGTTGGGAAGGTCAAGATACAAAAATTAATTATATTTCAATATGCTCACAATGAGTAATGGACATAAAAATGTAAATGTCGTATAACCATCAACAAATTAAATATTTAGGGGAAATGTTAGCAAAACATGTGCAAGAATTTACACTAAAGTCTATAAAACATTTCCAACAAATTAAAGAAGACCTAAGTAAACGGCAGATATACTGTGTTCATGGATTAGAGAACTCAACATTGTTAAAATATCAATTATCCCCAATTAAGCTAGAGGTTCTGCAAAATCTCAGTCAAAATCCCTGAAGGTTTTTTCATAGATGTTGACAAACTGATACTAAAATTTATATGGAAATGCAAAGTACCTAGAATAGCCAAAACAATTTTGTGAAAGAACAAAGTTGAAAGACTTGCACTACATAATTTCAATACTTGCTATAAAACTCCAGTAACTAAGACAAAGAGTATGATTTAAAAATAAATATACGGATGAAAGGAATAGAATAGACTCCCACATATGTAGTCAATTGCTGTTTTACAAAGACGCAAATGCAATTCATTGGAATAAGGATACTCTTTCACCAATTGGCTCTAAAACAATGGGATATCATATGCAAAAATAAACTCTTACCATAACCTTGCATCATACACAATAAATTAACTTTAAATTGCTCATATATCTTAAGTATAGGAGTAACTATGATAAAACTATTAGAAGAAAAACGTTGTGACCTTCAGTTAGGCACAGATTTTTACATATCGCAAAAAGAGAACAAACCATTTTAAAATGCTGATAAACTGGGCTTTATCAAAGTTAAAAACTTCTGCTCTTCAAAAACACTGTTAAGAAAATGAAAAGACAAACCACAGACTGGGAGAAAATCTTTACAAAATGCATAGCTGACAGAGGACTTGTATTTAGAACATTCCAATAAGACTGGGCCAAAGATTTGCCTAGACCTTTCACCAAGGAAGATACACAGACGGCAAAATAAAAGTACATAACAAGATGCTCAGCATCATTAGTTATCAGGGGAATGCAAATTAAAACCTCATGGGGGCCGCGCGCGGTGGCTCACGCCTGTAATCCCAGCACTTTGGAAGGCCAAGGCACGCGGATCCCCTGAGGTCAGGAGTTCGAGACCAGCCTGACCAAACGGTGAAACCCCCTCTCCATGAAAAATACAAAAATTAGCCAGGCGTGATTGTGCACGCCTGTAATCCCAGGTACTCGGGAGGCTGAGGCACGAGAATTGTTTGAACCTGGGAGGCGGAGGTTGCAGTGAGCCAAGACTGCTCCACTGCACTCTAGCCTGGGAGACAGAGCAAGACCGTCTCAAAAACTAAAAGAAAACAACCTTACGGGATACTACTTACCACTCATATGATTGGTTAAAATTTTAAAAAATCTGGCTGCAGAGATCGCGCCACTGCACTCCAGCTTGGGCGACAGAGCGAGACTACGTCTTAAAAACAACAACAACAACAAACCTGTTTGCAGATCCGCCATATTGTCTGCAGAAGCTGGCGCTGAAGCTGCCACCACTTCTGCCGCCAAGTGTGAGCGAGCGCAGCCGCGATGGAGACCAGGGCAAGCCCAGGGAAAGGCAATTATCAAATGAAGAGCTCTAAGAACAATGCTTTAACCCTGAAGTAACGAAGCAAAACACGTGCAAGAATTTTTAAACGGAGAAATGTGGAGCTGATTAACGAAGAAGTTGCCATGTTGGATAGTCTTCTCATGGACTCCTAGGTGAGCTCTACTACTAGGGAGAGTGTGATCACAAGAGAGATGGTGGAGATGCTCTTTCCTGGTGATTCTGACCTGCAGTTAGCAACCACACAGAAATTCTGGAAACTGCTCTCCAAAGAGCCTAGTCCTCCAACAGATGAAGTTATCAACGCTCCAAGAGTGGTGGATCGGTTTGTGGAGTTTCTGAAGAGAAATGAGAATTGTACATTACATTTTGAAGCTGCCTGGGCTCTAACAAATATTGCCTCTTGGAACCTCTCAGTAGACCAAAATTGTCATTGAAGCTGGGGTTGTCCACATTTTTACAGAGCTGCTTAATTCAGACTTCATGGATGTTCAGGAACAGGCAGTCTGGACACTGGGAAACATAGCTGGAGATAGCTCTGTTTGCCAAGATTACGTCTTGAACTGTTCCATCCTTAATCCTTTGTTAATATTCCTTACCGAGTCCACACGACTGATGATGACACGGAATGCAGTCTGGACCCTGTCAAATCTCTGCCAAGGGAAGAGCCCACCCCCAGAGGTTGCAAAGGTCTCTCCTTGTTTGCCTGCGCTGTCTCGCCTACTCTTCAGCAGCGACTCGGACGTGCTGGCAAAGCTTTCTGGGCCCTTTCTTACCTGTCTGATGGCCCCAATGAGAAGATCCAGGCAGTCATAGACTCTGCAGTCTTCCAGAGATTGGTAGAGCTGCTGATGCACAATGATTACAAAATGGCTTCTCCTGCTCTGAGAGTCATGGGTGACATCGTCACTGGGGATGACATCCAGATCCAGGTCATTCTTAACTGTTCAGCGCCACCTTACCTTCTCCACTTGCTGAGGAGTCCCAAGGAGTCAATCCGGAAGGAAGCTTGCTGGGCTATTTCAAATGTTACTGCTGGCGAAAAGCTGAACATTCTAAAAACCAGAGTGCCTCTTCTCCTCCAAAGGATTGCAGCTCCTTGCCGGCAACGGTAAAAAGCTGGACAGAGAATCATGTTGAGGAGTCGACAGAAGTAGGCTTCAGAATGTCAGTAATAACAAACTTCTCTGAGCTAAAGGAACATCTTCTAACCCATCGCAAGGAAGCTAAAAACCTTGAAAAAAGGTTAGACAAATGGCTAACTAGAATAAACAGTGTAGAGAAGACCTTAAGAAGGGGACTTGTTGAGTTTTTCTTTCTTACACTATATTTTGGCTGCACACATATCTTTAACCCAGGAGCCCGGGGTAGACAAAGGAGGACTAATGTAATCAATTTGCACCTTTTTAAATTTTTCTTTTTTTCTTTTTTTCTTCAGTGGTGACTTCCTTCCCTTTTGTCTTTTTTCATTCTTCCCAGTCCTGTGCCCTGATCGATCTAACTCTTCTCTTGGGTACTTGAGCAGACAGTATGTTCCAGAGGTGGGAGGTGGGAGAGGAAAGAAGAAATCCAGAACAAAGTGTTCTTGCTCTGACAGAATATTAATCTTGTATGCTTGGATTGGGTTAATTTTTTTTCTTTTGCACATTTTCCTTTTATTAAGATTGCTCTTCCCAAGAACCATGAGTTCCTGGTTTTAGTAAACCCAGCCGCCAGCTTTGCCTGGGACTAGAGGCTGATGAGGAGGCTACCATGAAACAAAGGTCCCTCCCTCCCTCTGACTCTTTGCTCAGACCTCTTCAGTTTGGGAGATTCTCCTCACTCTCCTGGAGGGTCCCAAGTACACAAGTGGGAGTGCAGGGGAGGAGCACAGGACTTCACATGGGGCTTCCCACATGTAGCTTCTGATCCCATTTTTCCTACTCACCTTCCAAATGGTGTGACCCAACTTCATTTTTTTACTTGAAAATTCCCCCTCCAGGTTGAGAGAACCTCTGAGATGGCTGTATTTTCTGCTAAGCTTGAGACAGGGGGCTGTGGTCCTTCCTTTCTCCTGAGAAGAAAGTCTTTGCTCTGGTGACCTATAAGTTGTAGAGGAGGTTGGAGTGAGAGTGTCGTGTATTGGGATGGTCAGGGATCCCCGTCTTTGGCTTTTCTTCTTCTTCCTCTCCTATAGTTGGGTCATGTATATTTTACTTCCAAAGGAGAGAATATCAAAAAGTTCTGTATTTTTTAATATTCTATATATTAGGTAGGTCAATCTTAATTGGTCTCAAGAGGAAGAACTGCCTGTAATTTCTGTAAGTAGGATACTGTGAGGAAGACCAAAAAGAGATGTGGATGCTTCCTCACTCAGGAGGTCTGAGCTTGGTCCTTTTCCTCTCTACTTGGATTCTGGACCACCACCTGGGACCAACCCTCAGCTCTGGAACCTTCATAAAGCAGGTCAGTGTGGCCTGATTGTCCCAGGGCCTGAAGGGAGCAAGGATGAGCTCAGGGCCTGGTGAAGTCTGCTACTCTGTCCTTACTGCTGACCATCCTGCTTGTATCAGGAAACCCAGAAGCAGTTTGTTTTCACAAATTCAATCTCAATGGCCATTGTCCACATAACTGATCACCTATGCCTGCCTCTCCTATTTCTTATCTATTATCACTGAAACTTAAACTTAATAGCCTGCATTTTTTTTTTTTTTTTTGCTATTGGTTAGCTTCCCTGTTGGGATCCTTGTACCTGGTTTGGGTTTTCCCCTCCTTGTGACAATTATAATCTAGATGTTTTTTCTTTCTGTTTAAATTATGGTAGTGCATTGCCTCAGTGGCTTGCCTGTGCCTCTGGGTGGATTACATACGATAGTAAAGCCACCTGTTTGGATGTGAGTAGAGGAAGTTGGTGTAGACCAGCTGTGGAGCTGAAGGCACAGTCTGTCGCGCTCCCACCTCCCCACTGTGGTTAGTCAGAGGCATCCTGCTCCAAGCTCCGCTTTTCCTTCCTCTGAAACAGTGCCACTTGCTCCTATTGCTACACATCTCCTTCTGGCTCTGGTGAAATCCATGCGCCTCTGCTTTAAACCTAAAGTTCAGGTACTTATTGTTGGCCATTGGTCTTGAATTTGCCCTCTCCTGGTGCTGTGGTCCCAGTTCAAAGCCATTTTCTGAGGAGGATGGTTTAAGGCTGGCAATTGTCCCTGAAAAACCATGTTGTACCTCTTTGGTGAGTCAGATGCCACTCATCAGCTTGGGAATGATGGCTACCAACCCCCAGTCTCCCAGGAAGGCAAGGGGGCAGAATCTTTTTTTCACTAGGCCTGCTACCTCCATTACAATTACAGTTCCATAAAAAGCCCTCCCCCACCCAACCTCTACCCATTGTTCTCATCCAAAGAGCAGTTTAGTAGGATCTACTCTGTGCATCTCAAGTAAAGGTAAGTCCCTGTTATTGGGGCCAGATTCTTAGTGTAAGACATACACATCCTGCTTGCCCAGCTGTTCCTCCAAATCTACTTTGACTTCACCTCCGGGTCCTGTACCAGATGGAAAATTTTTTTGGTCATCTGGCTGCTGCTCAAAGCCAGATTTCCCTAAGAACTCCAAAGGCTAAAGTACTAGGGGCACAGTGTGAGGATAGATTTCTCATCAGAGAAAAGTGGCCTCCGAGAGCTTTCATTTGTGTCTTCCCCAGACCAGCTTTTCCTGTTATCTTCCTTTAATCCCCTTTCAACCAACAGGTGAAGTTCTTCCAGCCCACAGAGGCAATAATATCATCTTTTATATGTCCTCCTCTCCTTTGGCCATGTAATGAAACAAAATATTATTTACTTAGCCCAGGCTTGAGAGCCACTGTTTGTGGGCAGTCTCCATCTGGATTCCAGACCCTGGCCTAAGTGAGGTAAGGCTTTCTGGTTATTGCCAGGATGGAGCCCTCTACCCCAGTCTGCTATAGGGAATGCCCTAATTAGTTGAGGAATGCTTTTGGAATCCTGGCATGTTGGCATATGGCTGATCTATCCTTTTTAAGATCTCTGGTTGGGGGTATCTAGATATGGATTAGGAGAGACAAGGAGCCTTTTTCTTGGTTGATGTGTTCAAATGCTTTTTTGAATGGTGCCAACCCCTCCAGGCATCCCACCCCCAAATCATCATCTTTAGTACTAACAGGGTCTCTGGTCTTAGAAGCCTGCCTTTAGACCCAGCTGACTCCAGTGACTGCCTGGCCTTGATGTTGGCAGCAACCTTCAGATAGAACCACATGGGTTCCACCCATAGGCTGGCCAGCCTTGTTACCTGGGTCAGGGAAATACAAATGGCCCCGCAGAGAGCAGGTGTTGATCTCAGTTTTCAGGGACCCTTTGTGTTCCCCCTTACGTAGACCCCATAGATCTACTCCATCAACTCTTCCATGAAAGTCATCCTCCAGCAGCCCTGTTTTTTGGAGCTGAACTACACAGATTATAGAGCCAAGATTGCGCCACTGCACTCCAGCCTGGGAGACAGGGCAAGACTCCATCTCAAGAAAAAAATAATAATAAAATAAAAAAGAGCCCACACCTTCATGAACCCTCAGACTCTGGAGTTGGGTATTGGCTTTTTTAGCCAGCTTTTGTGGGAACTGCCTTTGATTGACCTATTAAAGAAGGAAATGGGGTATGGAGTCCCAGCCACTCAAGAGACTGGATATCCCTCAAGAATGGCTTGGGTTACCAGCTATGGATCCTTGGAAGATTAAGCAAATCCTTCTCCTCACTGGTTTTTCTTTGCAAATTCATCTGCTTTGTTTTGTTTTTCCCCTAATAACTATAAACTCTGTCTATTTTCCATGTTCTCAGGGTCCCTGGGTAGACAGACACAGCTTGATTTCAGGGCAGACTTAGGCCAGGAAACCATGGCATTCAGTGTGCTGAGTCCAGACAAATGATATTTATATACACATCTAAATTTGAAGAGAAAATGTAGTTCTTTAGGTTTCAAACTCTGTAACAGATATAAAACAAAAATAAAAACCTGCTGCAAAGTTCAAAAATATATAAAATTTTAAAAATCTGACAATACAAAGCATTGATGAGAACATGGAGCAACAGAAACTCTCATACTTTTCTGATGGGAATGCAAATTGGAACAGTCACTTTGGAAAACAGTTTGACAGTTTCTCATAAGTTTAACACAAACATCATAGAATCCAGCAATTTCACAGTTAGATGTTTACTTAGACATCCACACCAAAGACTTTTATGCAAATGCTCAGAGCATTTATTTATAATTGCCAACAATTGGAAACAGTCCAAATTTACATCAACAGGTGAATAAACAAATTATAATAATACAATGAAATATTACTTCACAATAAAAGAATGAACTACAGACACATTGATATAGTTTAGATAATTGTCCCAGCCCAAATCTCATGTTGAATTGTAATCCCCAGTGGTGGACATGGGGCCTGGGGGGTGATATCTGGATCATGGGGACAGATTCCTCATGGCTTGGTGCTGTCTTTGTGATAATGAGTTCTCACAAGATCTGGTCATTTAAGAGTGTGTCACACCTCCCCTTTCCCCCCACACACTCTCTCTCTTTCTCTTTCCCTCTATCTCTCTTTCTTTCTCTCTCTCTCTCTTTCTCTCACACACGAGCACATGTGCTTGCTCCTGCTTTTGCCACGTGACATGCCTGCTCCCACTTCACCTTCTGCCATGACTCAAAGCTCACTGAGGCTTCACCAGAAGCCAAGCAGATGCCAGCACCATGCCTCCTGTAAAGCCTGCAGAACTATGAGCTAACTAAACCTCTTTTCTTTATAAATTACCCAGTCTCAAGTATTTCTTTATAGCAATGCTAGAATGACACAATACAGAAAATTGGTACTGAGGAGTGGGACATTGCTATAAAAATACATAAAAATGTGGAAGTGACTTTGGAACTGGATAGTAGGCGGAGGTTGGAAGAGTTTGGAGGGCTCAGAAGAAAACAGGAAGATAAGAGAAGTTTGGAACTTCCTAGAGACTAATTAAGTGGTTGTGACCAAAATGCTGTAGCGATATGGACAGTGAAGTCCAGGTTGATGAGGTCTCTCAGATGGAAATGAGGAACTTATTGGGAACTGGGGTAAAGGCTTCCCTTGTTATGCCTTAGCAAAGAGCTTGGCTGCATTATGTTTGTGCCCTAGGGACCTGTGGAAGGTTGAGCTTCAGAGTGATGATTTAGGGTATCTGGTGGAAGAAATTGCTAAGCAGCAAAGCATTCAAGAGTTTGCCTGGCTACTTCTAACAGCTTAGGATCAGATGTGGGACAAAGAAATGACTTAAAGTTGGAATTTATATTTAAACAGGAAGCAGAGCATAAAAGTTTGGAAAATTTGCAGCTTAGCCATGTGGTAAAGAAGGAAAAGACTTTTCTGGGGAGGGGAATACAGGCAGGCCATGGAACAAACACTTATTAGAAATATTTGAATAACTAAAAAGGAGCCAAGTGTTAATATCCAAGACAATGGGAAAAAAGCCTGGAAGGCATTTCAGAGATCTAAGAGGAAGCCCCTCCCAGGCCTGTAAAGGAAAAGTGATTTCATGGGCCAGACTCAGGGCCCTACTTCTCTGAGCAGCCTCAGGACACTGCTTCCCACATCCCTGCCACTCCAGCCCCAGCAGGGGCTCAAAGGGGCAGGGGCCTAGGTACAACTGAAACTGCCACTTTGGAGAATGCATATTATAAGCTTTGGTGAATTCCACATGGTGTTAAGCCTGCAGATGCACAGAATGCAGGAGTTAAGGAGGCTTGGCAGCCTCCACCTAGATTCCAGGAGATACATGAAAAAGCCTAGGTGCCCAGGCAGAAGCCTGCTGCAAGGGTGGAGCCCCCACAGAGAACCTCTACTAGGGCAGTGCAGACAGGAAATGTGGGGTTGGAACTCTCCCAACAGAGTCACCACCGGGGTACTGCTTAGTGGAGCTGTGAGAAGGATGCCACCATCCTCAAGACACCAGAATGGTAGATCCACTGGCAGCTTGCACCCTGCACCTGGAAAAGCCCCAGGCGCTCAACAGCCTGTGAGAGCAGCCACAGGGACTGAACCTTGAAAAACCACAGGGACAGAGCTGCCCAAGACATTGGGAGCCCACCCCTTGTACCAGTGTGCCTTGGATGTGAGACATGGAGTCAAAGGAGATTATTTTGGAGCTTTAAGATTTCATGACTGCCCTGCTGGGTTTCAAACTTGTGTGGGACCTGTAGCACCTTCTTTTTTTGGCCAAACATCCCTTTTGGAATGTTTACTCAATGCCTGTACCCCCCTTGTATCTTCAAAGTAATGAATTTGTTTTTGATTTTACAGGCTCATAGGTGGAAGGGACTTGCCTTGCTTCAGATGAGACTTTGGACTTTGGACTTTTGAATTCATGCTAAATGAGTTAAAACGTAGGGAGACTATTGGGAAGTCATGACTGTATTCTGCATTGTGAGAAGGACATGAGATTTGGGAGGTGCCAGTGATGGAATGATATAGTTTGGATATTTGTCCCCACCCAAATCTCATGTTGAATTGTAATCCCCAGTGCTAGAGGTGAGGCCTAGAGGGACGTGTTTAGATCATGGGGGTGGGACCCTCATGGCTTGGTGCTGTCTTCACGATAGTGAGTTATTGAGAGATCTGGTCCTTTAAAAGTGTGTGGCACCTCCCCAGCCCCTGACCCCACTCTCTTTTGCTTCTGCTCTCACCGTGTGAAGTGCCTTCTCCCACTTTGCCTTCTGCCACAAGTACAAGCCTCCTGAGGCCTCCCTAGAAGCAGAGGCTGACACTGTTTCCTCTACACTCTGCAGAACTGTGAGCCAATTAAACCTCTTTTCTTTTTATGAGACACTTTGTCACCCAGGCTGGAGTACAGTGGCATGAACATGGCTCAATTCAGCCTTGACCTCTCAGGCTCAAGCAATCCTCCCACCTTAGCCCACCAAGTAGCTGGGACTATAAATGCACACCAGCACTCCTGGCTAATGTTTGCATTTTTTATAGAGACGGGGTTTTGCCATGTTGGCCAGGCTGGTCTTGAACTCCAGATCTCAAGCAATCTGCCCACTTCGGCCTCCCTAAGTGCTGTGATTACAGGCATAAGTCACTGTGCCTGGCCAAACCTCTTTTCTTATAAATTACCCATTCTCAGGTATTTCTTTATAGCAATGCAAGAATAGCCTAACACACACATACAACAACACAGATGAATCTCAAATCATGTGAAGTGAAAGAAATCAGACACAAAAGGTTACATATACTATGTTCCACTTATATAGAGTTTAGAAAAGGCAGAAAGGGATAGAAACAGAAAATAGGTAGGTAGCTTAGGGACCAGGGATTGAGGGAGAGAACTGATTGCCATCACTCTGAAAGTTCCCTTGTGCCCCTCAAGGAAACTTGTGGAGTGATGGCAATGCTTTATATTTGATTGAGAGAGTGGTTGCGCAACCTAATAAATTTGTTAAAACTCATTGACCTAGCCACTTAAAAGTGGTGAACTTATTTTATGTAATAAAATATTGAATATTATTTATAAGTTATTTTGCCCGTGTATTCATTTGTTTTGCTATGTAACAAATCATCACAGATTTAGCAGCTTAAAATACTCACTGAGCTCACAGGCCTGTCAGTCAAAAGCCTCGTAGGCTGTTGCTGAGCTCTTGGTTCAGGGTATTACAAGGCTGAACCTAAGGTGTTGATCAGGCGGTGTTCTTGTCTGGATCAGTTCTCAGTTCCCAGAGGCTACCTATATTCCTTACCACATGGCCCTCTTCATTTTCCACCCAGCAATGGCACATTGAATCCTTCTTAGACTTTGGCTCTCTGACTTCTTCTGAAACTAGCCAGAGAAAACCCCCAGCCTTAAAAGGCTGCTGTGATAGGATCAGGCCCACTTGGAAAATCTCCCTATCTTACGGTCAACTGAGCCATATAACACAACCTTATTATGAGAGTAAAATCCATCATATATACAGACCTGGGATTAGGCAGGGAATACTCAGGGAGTAGGGAGCAGAAATTCTTGGTGCCATCTTAGAATTCTGCCTGCCACAATATCTGCAGAAATCTTCCTTTAGAAATTAAATTTCATGTAATTATACATTGAAAATAATACCCTTTTGAAAAAGATAAAATTACCATCATGTGTCATGTTAACAATAGGAATATATTCTAAAAAATGTGTTGTTGGGTGATTTTTGTCTTTGTGTAAATATCATAAAGGGTACTTACACAAATCTCCATGGTATAGCCTACTACTCCCTGAGGCTACATATAGCCTATTCTCCTAGGCTACAAACCTGTACAGCATGTTACTATCCTGAATACTGTAGGTGACTGAAGCACAATGGTAAGTATTTGTGTGTGTAAACATACCTAACCATAGAAAAGGCACAGTTAAAACATGGTTTTATAATCTCATGGGATCCCCATTGTATATGTGGTCTGTCATTGACTGAGATCTCTTTATGTGGTACATGATTGTATTTAAATTTGGGGTTGTCCCAGAAAATCTGGGATATAGTGTTGCCAATATGATTTAGTTACTTTCCTGCTACTTATGTTAGGATAGGACAGAGGGGGACTAGGCTAGCATGTTTTGAATGCTTACCCATGTGCCAGACACATGCTAGACATTTTACATACGTAAAGCATCAAATGGCCTCTGATTCAAAGGAAATGGTGGGGGTGGAAGTAGAGAGGGGTGGGAGGTAGACATAGTTTCCAGTGCACAGTGTAGGAGGTGGGTGGTGTATGTCAGAATGCAAAGCTGGGCCATTCCCGGATTCTGTCCCCAATAAGGCAAGGAGGAGAACCAAAAATGAGGGGGCTATAGTGATGAATCCATAACTAGTCTCCATTTGGGTGTCTGGGGCAGAGCTTCTCAACCATAGTGTGGCTGGACAAACCTCTTCTGTCTACCCTTGCAAGCTGTACCAGTGTCATCATTTTTAAGATGCGCTATTAGGTAAAAGATTGTGCAAAGCACTAGTCTGAGGTATAAGACATAGCTCCTGTAGACGTGAGAAAGAATGTGAAGGACCGAGGCAGAACAGAAGCATGCCTCATGGGAGATGGTTCTGGGGTGGGAATTTGTCCTGAAGTCTTATCAAAGTGCTTGGTGTATCCTTTCTATGATATAAGGCAGTAGATAGGATTTAGGGATTTAGGAGTTGGAGGACCCAGGCCTTTGATAGGCTCCCCAACTGCAGACCACAGAAGAACTGGGTGGAGATTGTGCCAAGACCACAGAGCAGGTTGAAGGGTGAGCTGCCTGCTGCTTGGCTCAACTGTTCTCAAGGCCCCCATGAGCATCAGCACTAATGCCTCAGCCTACACAGTGGGCGTTGAGCTAAGCTCAGCCAAGGCGAGGCGCTATGGTGGAAAGGGTGGATTCTGAACTGTGACATTCCCGGGATTCTTTCCCGATTCTACTACATACCAGCTTTGAACCTCCAGGTAGATTTATAAAACCTGTCTGAGTCTCAGTGTCCACATCAGTAAAATGGGCCTGCTGGTCATGTTTCCCTCAAATGGTTGCTACGACCATGACAGGAAGTTGCTAGATGGTGCGATGCTAAACTGGGAGATAGATTTTGTATTGACCTCATGCTGGGAGCCTGACCTTGTGTTCTCCCAGCGACCCAGAGAAACCCGGCCAGGGCACATCCCCTGGTTCTTCAGATGGAAGGCATAAAGTCAATACATCATCACAATAGGAAACAAGTGCAAACATTTTCCTGGGAGGGAAGAGCACAGTGATCAGGAGGGCAGCCTCCATCCCTGGGTCAGGAGAGGCAGGAATGAAGAGTCAGGTAGAAAGAGAGAAAGAGACGGCAGGCAGGGTGAGGGGAGAGCATGGCAACTAGCACTATACATAAAAGAATAGGGTCTGGGTCATGTCAAGTTCCTGGGAAAATGCCTGAATGGTCCATTTATAGGAAGCAGTGGGAAAGTGAGGAGCCCAGTTTGTTTTGTAGTTTGTTTTTTTTATTTTTTTAAATTGGCAAATAAAATTTTATATATTTATGGCGGTATATTTATGGTTTGTAGTTTGTTTTTTTTATTTTTTTTAATTGGCTAATCACCAGCATACCTATTCTATCACATACTTACCCTTTTCTGTAGCAAAAACATGTAACATGTACTCTCTTAGCAATTTTCAAGTATAAAAATCACCAGACCTCCTGAACTTTTTCCTTCTATCTAACTGAAATTTTGTATTCTTGCACCAGTATCTCCCCAAACTCCCCTCCCCTAGCTCTTGGCAAGCACCATTTACTCTCTGTTTTTGAATTTGACTTTTTTAGATTCCACATATAAATGGTATCATGCAATATTTGTCGTTCTGTACCTGGCTTATTTCACTTAGCAGAATGTCCTCCATGTTTATCCATATTTTTGAAAATGACAGAATTTCCTCCTTTTTAAAAGTTGAATAGTATTCCATTATGTATATGTACCACATTTTCTTTATCCATTGATAGACACTTGGGCTGATTTTCTAATTTGGCTATTGTGAATAATGCTGTAATAAACATGAGAGTGCAGCTATCCCTTCAACATACTAATTTCATTTGCTTTGGATATATACCCAGAAGTGGGGTTGCTGGATCATATGGTCGTTCCATTTTTAATTGTTTGAGGAACCTCCATGCAGTAACAGTGTGCAAGGGTTCCCTTTTCTCCATGTTTTCAACATATTATGTTATTTCTTATCTTTTTGCTATTAGCCATCCTAAAAGGTGTTAGTTGATATCTTTTTGTGGTTTTAATTTGTATTTTCCTGATGATTAGCGATGCTGAGCATTTTAATATGCCTATTGGCCACTTGAATGTCTTTTTTTTTCTTGTACTTGTTTTTATTTATTTATTTTTAATTAAAAATTTTAGTTGACATATAATTGTACGTATTTATAAGGTGCAGTATGTTATTTTGATACCTGTGTACAATGTGTAATAAATGAAGGTAATTAGCAAATCCATCAACTCAGACATTTATCATTTCCTTGTGTTGGGAACATTCAAAATCCTCTCTTCTAGCTATTTGCAAATATGCAATAAATTGTTATTAACTATAATCATTCTCTGGTGCTATAGAACACTAGAACGGATTCCTCCTACCTGGTTTGTAATTTTGTAATCGTTAATCAACCTCTCTCTATTCCCTCTCCCCTCTACCCTTTCCAGCCTTAGTAATCACTATTCTACTCTCTACTTCTATGATATCAATTTTTTTTTGCTTCCACATATGAATGGGAACATGCAGTATTTATCTTTGTGTGTCTGGCTTACTTCCATCTCCAGTATTCCATTGTGTATATGTACTACAGTTTCTTTATTCATTCATCTGTAGATGGACACAGGTTGATTCTATATTTCGGCTATTGTGTATAGTGCTGCAATAAACATGGAAGTGCAGATATTTCTTTTTTCTTTTCTTTCTTTTTTTTTTTTTTTTTTTTTTTTTCTTGAGATGGAGTTTCGCTCTTGTTGCCCAGGCTGGAGTGCAATGGCACGATCTCGGCTCACACAACCTCCGCCTCCCAGGTTCAAGCGATTCTTCTGCCTCAGCCTCCCTAGTAGCTGGGATTACAGGCATGTGCCACCACACCCAGCTAATTTTGCATTCTTAGTAGAGATGGGGTTTCTCCATGTTGGTCAGGCTAGTCTCGAACTCCTGACCTAAGGTGATCCGCCCACCTCGGCCTCCCAAAGTGCTGGGATTACAGGCATGAGCCACTGTGTCTGGCCGTGGAAGTGCAGATATTTCTTTAGCATAGTGATTTCATTTCCTTTGAATATATGCCCAGTAGTGTGGCTGGATCATATGGTAGTTCTATTTTTAGTTTAGTTTAGTTTAGTTTTTCTTTTTCTTTTTGTAAAAATGGGGGCTTGCAATATTGCCTAGACTGATCTTCTGCTTCTGGCCTCAAGCAGCCCTCCTGCCTCAGGCTTCCAAAGTGCTAGGATTACAGGTGTGAGCCACTGTACCTGGCTATTTCTAGTTTTTTGAGGAATCGCTGTACTGTTTTCTATAATGGCTGTGATAGTTTACAGTCCCACCAACAGTGCATAAGAGTTTCCCTTTCTGCATACCCTTGCTAACATTTGTTATTTTTTGACTTTTTGATAATAGTCATTATAACTGGAGTAAGATGATACCTCATTGTGGTTTTGCCTTGCATTTCCTTGATGATTGCAAGGTTTAGCATTTTTTAATATACTTGTTGAGTGTATATACATCTTCTTTTGAGAGCTGTCTCTTCAGATCATTTTCCCATTTACAATCAGGTTACTATTATTATTATATTTTGCTATTAAGTTGTTTGAGTTCCTTATATATTTTGGATATTAACCCTTCATCAAATATGTGGTTCACAAATATTTTCTCTCATTCTGTAGGCTATCTCTTCACTCTGTTGATTATTTCCTTTGCTATGCTGAAGCTTTTTTGTTTAATGCAGTCCCATTTGTCTATGTTTACTTTTCTTGCTTGTGCTTTTGGGGTCATATCCAAAAACATATTTGGCCAGGCCAATGTTAAGAAGCTTTTCCCAATGTTTTCTTCCAGTAGTTTTACAGTTTCAAGTCTTATATTTAAGTCTTTATTCCATTTTGAGTTGATTTTTGTATATGGGGTGAGATAAGAGTCTAGTTTTATTCCTCTGCATATGGATATCAAGTTTTCCCAACATTATTTATTGAAGACACTGTCCTTTCTCCATTGTGTGTTCTTGGTACCTTTCTCAAAGATCAGTTGACTGTAAATGCATAGTTTATTTCTGGGTCCTCTATTCCATGGGTCTATATGTCTGTATTTGTACCAATACCATTCATTTTTTGGTTACTATATCATTGCAGTAGATTTTGAGAGTGTGTGGCCTCCAGCTTTGTTCTTTTTGATAAAGACTGCTTTCTTTGGGTATTTGGGATCATTTGTGATTCCATATGAATTTTAGAATTTTTTTCTATTTCTGTGAAAAATGGCATTTTGATAGGAATTGTACTGAATCTGTAGGTCACTTTGGGACATTATAACGACATTAATTCTTCCAATCCATGAACATGGGATATCTTTCCATTTATTTGTGTCTTCAATTTCCTTCTTCCATGTTTTATAGTTTTCAGTGTATAATTTTTTTATCCCTTTGGTTATATTTATTCTAAATATTTTAATTTTTGATGCTATTGTAAATGGGATTTTTTTCTTGGTATGTTTTTCAGGTAGTTGATTATTGTGTATAGAAATCCTACTAATTTTTGTATGTTGATTTTGTATCCTGCAAATGTACTGAATTTGTTTATTAGTTCTAACAGTTTTTTGGTGAAGTCTTTAAGATTTTCTATATATAAGTTCATATTGTCTGCAAACAGAGATAATTTCACTTCTTCCTTTCCATTTTGGATCCCTTTTATTTCTTTTTCTTGTCTAACTGCTCTGGCTGGGACTTTCAGTACAGTGTTGAACAGAGGTAGTGAGAATGGACATTTTTGCCTTGTTCCTGAATTTATAGGAGAAGCTTTCAAATTTCCACCATTGAAAATGATGCTAGCTATAGGCCCTGTTCAGTTCTTGCTTGTCCCTTTTCCTCTTCCATTGGGGTTGGACCCCATATCCTGTCCATGTGGCTGATAGCTAGTGTCCTTTTCCCAATAAAACTGTCACTCAAATCCACAAGGATGCTGTGTCTTGACATTGGCTTCATCAACCAGTTTGGATCTCTCAGTTCCAACTGAGGGCTGGACTTTTCCATACCCATTGGAATCCTAAGGCACTCTGCATGTGATTGTGCTTTTGGAAGCCTTTTCTGCATAGGGTTAGCCTGGCCCTGGTTTCTTTCTCTCCTTCTGCATCCTGCACTGCCAGATCTCAAAATGGTTTTGCCTGAGTTCTGATAGCTGAGGGTTGAGAAGCAAGGAGAGGCAGCACCAACATGCATAAGGACCTATAGATTTCCTCCCCACCCAGGAGAGACAGTGCTGGGAAGGTGCATTGGGTGGTGAAGAAGGGAGGGAAGAGGCTTCTCAGGAGAGGGCAAGAAGGGGAAGCACATTCAAGGTGGAGAGCTTAGCCCAGGCACATTGAAGGACAGGGAAACACCCTGTCTGACTGGAGGGAAGGGTGGGGTTGGGTAAAGAACCCACCCGGGGAAGCCACTGATGACTTGAATCCCATTTTTCTTCCCCAAAGCTGCCATGTCCCTAGTCACTGTTTTGTTAAGACATATTCTTTCCTCTAGGTTTTCCCATATCAGAAAGTGGCACCATCTACTACCCAGCTGCTTAAGTAAAATGCCCAGCACTTACCTTGGATGTCTCACTCTTCCTTTGTGTCCCAATTCACCACCAAGTCCTATTGGTTCTACTTGAGTTGATTTCTAATCAGTCCAATTTTATCCTCACCCTTCTAGTCCAGGCTATCATCCTCTTTCCCCTGGGCAATCCCAGTACTCTCTTTTGCTGATCTTCCCTTTTAAACTCTTACCCCTTAATCCACTCTCCATTCAGCAGCTACAGTACATTTTTACAATTTTAAATTCTTTTTTTATAATTCATTTTTTGTTTATGTTAGACACATACTAATTGTACATTTTATAGGGTACAGTGTGATATTTCAATGCATGAATACGTTGTATAATGATCAGATTGGGGTAATTATCATATTTCTCACTTTAATCTCTTATCATTTCTTTGTAGTGACAACATTTAAAATCTTATCCTCTCCCTATCTTGAGATATACACTACTTCGTTACTTGCTGTAGTCACCAGTCACCATACTGTGTAACAGAACACCAGAACTTATTGTCTCTCTAACTCTGTACCTGTTGATCAACTTCTCCCAGTCCCCTTCGCCCCACAGCCCTCCCCAGCCTCTAGGAACCACTATTCTACTCTCTACTTCTATGAAATAAACATTTTTTGATTCCACATGTGAGTGAGATCAAGTGGTGTTCATCATTCTGTGCCTGGCTTATTTCACTCAACATAATGGCTTCCAGTTCCATCCATGTTGCTGCAAATGACAGGATTTCATTCTGTTTTATGGCCCAATAGTATTGTGTGTGCATATATATATATTTTTTTCTTTATCTATTCATTTTCTTCTGCACTTTCTTTACCTATTCATCTCTTCATCTGTTCATCTTATCTGTTCATCTGTTCTTCTTTTATTCATACCGTATTTTCTTTATTCATCTGATGGACAGTTAGGTTGATTCCCTTCTCTTGGCTATGGTAAATAATGCTGCAAAAAACATGAAAGTACAGATGTCTCTTTGACATGCTGATTTCATTTCCTTTGGATATATACCCAGTAATGGGATTCCTTGATCTACAGTGATTTAAAATACACACACACACACACACAACACACACACACACACGCACAAAACTATCCTTCTTAATCACAGCTTCAATTTCTTCTATTGCTTCCCCTTGATCTTCTAATAAAAAGCTTCCTACTGGGGGGTTGCATCCTGTGAGGACATAGCCCTTGCTGACTCTCCATCTCATGTCCTTCCCTTTGCTCATTGGCTCCAGCCCTTCTGGCCTTCTTGCTGCTCCCAGAATACACTAAGCCCTTTCCAAACTTCTGCCCTTGTACTTGTTGTTCCTGCTTCCCAGAATACTCCCCATACCCACCCCACCCACGCACATGGCCCACCTGGCTGCTGGGGAAGCCTTCTCTGACCACCCATGTAAGTGTCACAGTCCTTCCTCTTTACTGCTATTTTCCCTGGTTCTTTTCCTTTCTTGAAAGAACTTTTCATAATCTGCAATTTTCTCACCTTCTGTTTATTTACTTTTCTGTGGTTTGCTCCCTGGCCAGAAACAGTGTTAAGAGTGAAGACCATGTCAGTCTTGCACACTGTTCTATCCTCAGAGGCTAGCAGTGTGTGTTATACATAGTAGGTCCTCAAAACTGTAATTGAATGAGTGAATGAATTAGTGATAGATGAGTAAGCAAGAGGAAATGCTGGCCCTACAACCTTGCTCAGGAAGTGCACTTCATCCACATTGCTGAGCACAAGGGGGAGGCTGGGATGTGGTTTAGGAGGGAGAGAAGACTCAAGCTTGGGAGGGTGCCAGGGCAAACACCAGTGGTATGAATGCCCAAACTTCAAAGGGGCCAGAGAATACACACTCTGACTTCTCTCTGGATTAAGATCTCGCCAAAGGGAGTCCCCATTTCCAAGCCAAATTCTTCTGGCTGTGGAGGCAGCTACAGAGGCTGGGAGGGCAGGTATCCTACAGTCCCACATGTGACAGAGATTAAAACTCAACCCCACAGGGCCCACCAAGCAGCTTAGCCGCAGAATCTGCCTCTGCTCTTTGCCAGACATTCCAGTACATTCCACTCACCCTTCTCTTTGGCCTCCAGCAGCGGCAAATCCATAAGGGCCTCTTTCACCACACACACATGCCTTGTATGTACAGGCTCCGGGCTATTTAAGCAAGGCCTAGAACTCTGGCTGTGTTTCAAAGATGAAGTGATTCTGGTATTTATAGCTTTAGTGAGGGCTTTGGGCCTTTGGGGTGAAAAGCACTAAGTAAACTTTAGCTCTTGGAGCCCAGTTGTCTGTGATGTTCCTTCATCTGAAGTACAGCTTATTAGCAGTTCTGACTGCAGTCCTTGTAGAGAAACTCACGATTTGCTCCCTGTGGTCAGCATACAGCACACAGTTCCCAAAGCAATAGTGTGAGGGCATCCTCAGAATTCGTGCTTTGTATAGCACTTCTCATTTCCCAGGAAAGGGATAAGTTCTTGTTGAATGGAAGACCATGTAACGCAGAAAGCCAAGAGTAGGATTGGGAAATGTGCCGTTCTCTTCTTCCTTTTCTTCCCATTAGGCTGTTTTGGAAATCTTATCACCTTTATGAAGTCTGTCTATACAATGGACCCAGAAACAGTCTGCAGGGAGATGTTCCACTGAAGGGAAGGAAATTCTGCTCTGAACGCTAGGTATCTCAGCCAGCAAAGCTCTGGTCACCAAACTTGCAAAACGAAAAAGAAGAAAAGGAAGAGAAAGAATTCTGGACATGAGTTGGGGCTGCTGAAGGGAAGCCAAGAGGCAAGGATATTTGAAATGTCACTGGCTGGAGGTATTTAGAGGAGAGCTGCGAAAAGGAGTAGATGAGTCATAAAGGAAATGAAAACCTCCCTGTTGGCCAGGAAATAAAGTCACAGGACAACTTATTGAAGACCTTATGTTCTCAAGTATTTATAGCACAGAAAAGAAATAATTGGTTTGGCCGAAAGGCTGCACATGAAGCCTCTGTCCAAGGTCACAGAGCAACTTTCATTGGAGGTTGGAGGCCCAACATGGGGCTGAAAGCCACACATGCTACAATTTTTGAAAAGCTCATGATGTTCCAGGGGTGCGACATTCCTTACCTTGTCTAAACATTACAATAACTCTGGAAAATTGGCATTTTGATCCCTATTTTCAGATGAGCAAACTGAGGTTCAGACATGGCTACATTTTTCTTTTTCTTCCAAAGGCATAAAGCTGGTAGCCCGCACTTAGCTCCTTTATCCCACTGTGGGGTAATAAGAGGCAGCACGGTATATTGAAAATGGCACAGATTCTAGAATCAGACAGGCTTAGGCTTGAACCCCAACTCTTACCACTTACTAGAGAGTGACCATGGGGAAAGCAGTTTGGAGTTCAATTTCTTTATCTGTAAGAATTAGTATTATTCCTCAACAAAACACTTGCGAACAGAATTCAACGACACATTGAAAGGATTATATACCACGAGCAAGTAGAATGTATTCCTGGAATGTAAAGATGGCTCAACATATGAAAACAATCAGTGTAATACCCCACATTAACAGAATAAAGGGGAAAAAACCACGTGATCGCCTCAATTGATGCCAAAAATGTGTGTAACAAAATTCAACACCCTTTCACGATAAAAACACTAAATAAAGTAGGAAGAGATGGAAGCTACTTCAGCATGATAAAGTCCTTATATGACATGCCCACAGCTAATATCATACTCGATGGTGAAGGATGGAAAGCTTCTCCTTTAAGATCAGGAACAAATCGGGGATGCTTACTCACTTTCATCACTTCTAGTTAACATAGTGCTGAAATTCCTAGCCAGGACAATTAGACAAGAAAAATAAACAAAAAGCATCTGAACTGAAAAGGAAGTTAAATGATCTCTGTTCGCAGATAACATGATCTTTTATGTAGAAAGCCCTAAAGATTCCACTAAAAACCTGTTAGCACTAATAAACAAATTCACAAAGTTGCAGGATACAAAATTAAGATGTAAAAATCACCTGCATTTCCATGTACTAACAATGAACACTCCAAAAGGGAAATTAAGAAAACAATTCCATTTACAAAAGGATCAAAAAGACAGAAACACTTAGGAATTAATTGAATCAAGGAGGAGGTGGAAGGTTTGTACATTGAAAGCTACAAAATGTTGCTGAAAGGAATTAAAGAACCAATAAATGGAAAAATAGGTCCATGGATTGGAAGACAATATTGTTAAGATGCCAATATTTCTCAAAGTGATCTACAGATTAAATGGTAATCCCTATCATGATTCCAGTGGCACTAAAAACTTTTCTTTGAGACAGGTTATCACTCTGTCACCCAGGCTAGAGTGCAGTGGCTTGATCACAGCTCACTGCAGCCTTGAACTTCCAGGCTCAAGTCATCCTGTGGCTTGGACTCTACCATCTCTGACTTTTTTTTTTTTTTTTTTTTTCTGGTAGAGACAGAGTCTTGCTATGTTGCCCAGGCTGGTTTTGAACTCCTGGCCTCAAGAAATTCTCGTGCCTTGGTCTCCCAAAGTGCTGGGATTACAAGCATGAGCCACCATGCCTGGCCACATTTTTTAAATTGTTGTTGTTGCAGACATAGAAAAATTCATCCTAAAATTCATATGGAAACTCAAGGGACTCCAAATAGCCAAAACAATCTTGAAAAAGAACAAAGTTGAAAGTCTTAAATTTTCTAATTTCAAAATTTACTACACAGTAATAGAAATAGTGTAGCACTTGCATAAAGATCAACTTATAGACAACTAAAATAGACCAGGGGCTCAGAAACAAACCCTTGCATAGATGGTCAGATGATTTTCAACAAAGGTGCCAAGACCATTCAAAGGAGGAATGGACTGTCTTTTCAACAAACGGTGCTGAGAAAACTGAATGTCCACATGCAAAAGAATGAAGTCGGATCCTTACTTTACTGCATATACAAAAATTAACTCAAAATTGGATTAAAGGCCTAAATATAGCACCTAAAACTATAAAACTCCTAGAAAAAAACATAGGGGAACAGCTTCATGACATTGGATTTAGCAATGATTTCTTGACTATGACACCAAAAGTATAAGAAAAAAATAGAAAAATTGTACTATACTAAAATGTAAAACTTCTGTGCATCAAAGGACACAATCAACAGAGTGAAAAGACAATCAATGGCACGGGAGATGATATTGATAAATCATATATTTGACAAAGGGTTAATATCTGGAATATAGAAAGAATCCCTACAACCCAACAAAAAATACTAAACCCACTTTAAAATGCACAATAGACATTTCTTCAAAGAAAATATACAAATGAGCAATACAGAAATTTTTTAAATGCTCAATATCAATAATCATTTGGGAAATGCAAATCAAAACCACAATGAGATGCCACCTCATACCCATTAGGATGGCTACTATATAAAAACAAAACCTCAGAAAATAACAAGCATCGGCGAGGATGTGGATTAATTGGAACTCTGGTGCACTGTTGGTGGGAATTTTAAATGATGCAGCCACTATGGAAACAGTATGGTGGTTTCTCAAAAAATTAAACATAGAATTACCATATGATTCAGCACTTCCAGGACCCCCCTGAGGATACCAAAATCCACAGATGCTCAAATCCCAGATATAAAATAGCACAGTATTTGCATATAACCTATGCACATCCTCCCACATACTCTAAGTCATCTCTAGATTACTTCTAATACCTACTAAAATGTAAATGCTATGTAAGTAGTTGTTAGACTGTATTGTTTAAGAAATTATAACAAAAAAATAAAGTCTGTACATGTTCAGTACAGGCACAACCATCCATTTTTAAAGAATTATCTATCTATCTATCTATCTATCTATCTATCTCTCTCTCTCTCTATCTATCTATGTATTTTGAGACGGAGTTTTGCTCTTGTCACCCAGGCTGGAGTACAATGGCAAGATCTCGGCTCACTGCAACCTCCACCTCCTAAGTTCAAGCAATTCTTCTGGCTCAGCCTCCCGAGTAGCTGGGATTACAGGCACCCACCACTACTTCCGGTTAATTTTTGTATTTTTTAGCCAAGATGGGATTTTGCCATGTTGGCCAGGCTGGTCTCAAACTCCTGACCTCAGGTGATCCACCTGCCTCAGCCTCCCAAAGTGCTGGGATTACTTGCATGAGCCACCGTGCCCGGCTGAAAGAATATTTTTGATCCTAGGTTGCTTGAGTCCACAGACGCAGAACCCATGGGTACAGAGGCCAACTGTACGCCAATGCTCATAGCAGCATTACTCACAGTGGCCAAATGTGGAAGCAACCCAAGTGTCCATTGATGGATTAATGGGTAAAAATAATGAAGTCTATACACACAATAAAATATTATTCAGCCTTAAAAAGGAAAGAAATTCTGACACTTGCTATAACATGGATGAAACTTGAAGACATTATGCTAAGTGAAATAAGTCAGTCATAAGAGGACAAATACCGTATCACTCCACTTATAAGAAATACCTAGAGTAGTCAAATTCATAGTGACAGAAAGGAGAATGATGGTTGCCAGTGACTGGGGTAAGGGGAAAACGAGGAGTTTTATTATGTACTACTACTACATTATAGTAGTTCATAATGTTACTATGAACATGGTGTATAAGCATCTGTTTGAGACACTGCTTTCCATTTTGAGGGAATATATTCTGAGAGGAGGAACTGATGGATCAGATGGTAATTCTGTTTAACTTTCTGAGGACCTGCCATACTCTTTTCCGCAGCAGCTGCACCACCAAGAGTGTGCCAGAGTTCCAGTTCCTCCACATCCTCACCAATACTTGTTTTCTGTATTTTTGCTTTGTGTTTTTTAATTTTAATTTTTGTGGGTATATAGTAGGTGAACATATTTGTTGTTTTCTGTATTTTGGAAAAGGGGACAGGGTGTTACCCTGTTGTACAGGCTGGAGTGCAGTGGCTTGATCATAACTCACTGCCGCCTCAAACTCCTGGGCTCAAGCAATCCTCCTGCCTCAGCCTCCCAAGTAGCTGGGATTACAGGTGTATGCCACCATGCCAGCTAATTTTTATTTTTATTTGTAGAGACGGGGTATCACTATATTGCTCAGGCTGGTCTTGAACTCCTGGCGTTAGGCGATCCTCCTGCCTCGGCCTCCCAAAGCACTGGGATTGCAGGTGTGAACCACCATGCCCAGGCTTTGTTTTCTGTGTTTTTGATAGTAGCCATGCTAATGGATCTAAAGTGGTATTTCATTGTGGGTTTGATTTGCGTTTCCCTAATGACTAACGATGTCGAGCATCTTTTCACGTGTGTCCATTTGTATGTCCTTTTTGAAGAAATGTTTATTCAAGTCCATTGCCTAAGTTGGAATTGGGTTGTCTCACTTTTCGTTGTTGTTGGTTTCAGCATTTTCTAATTCAATAATGTTTAGCTAGGAGCTACTATATGCAATAATCCAGTTAGGCCATCAGGAAACATAAAGATGTGTGAGATCTTGCCTTCTGGCATGTTCCACTGTTCACATTGTGTATGGAAATGTGTGGGGCCACTCATGCAGGACAGATGGTGCAGAGGAAATAAGGTACGCACAGCCACCTGTCTCCTGGAAAGGTGAAGCTTGGCTTGGTCATAAGGGTGAGTGAGATTTCAACAGATAGAGATGGGGGCCAGGCACGGTGGCTCATGCCTGTAATCCCAGCACTTTGGGAGGTTGAGGCAGGCAGATCACCTGAGGTCAGGAGTTTGAGACCAGCCTGGCCAACATGGTGAAATCTCATCTCTACCAAAAAAATACAAAAATTAGCCAAGTGTGGTTGCACATACCTGTAATCCCAGCTTCTTGGGAGGCTGAGGCAGGAGAATCACTTGAACCCAGGAGTCAGAGGTTCCAGTCAGTGGGCCAAGATCATGCCATTGTACTCCAGCCTGGATGACACAGCAAGACTCCATCTCAAAAAAAAAAAAAAAAAAAAAAAAAAAAAAAACACAGGAGACAGGAGAGAGAGAGAGAGAGAGAGAGAGAGATGGGGTAGGGGAACAGGCCTAGAGAACACACGAGCAGAGGAAAAATTTGGAGCAGATTTAACTCTGTTTATGCAGTAGTTGGAATGTTCAGGCATTCAACTCAAACTGACTTAAGCAAAATGGAGAACTTATTAACTCATGTAATTAAAAAGCCCAGAATTAATGGCCTCAGATATAGTTGAATTGCGGGACACCAAAGAGGTCATCAGCGCTCTGCATTTCTCTCCGTATCTTGGGAAGGCTCTCTTTGTGAGAAGAGCATGAATCCAGGCCTCACATTCGACGAATTTTGCAATCCTCCATAGTCCCTCTCAGGGAGAAGTTTGGTCTGCTGCACTTGGATGTAGGTCCATTGCCTTATCAGTCACTGAGCCCCCAGGCTGGGGTTGGGGGTTGGACAGACAGTCCTGGCTCACATGACTTTGGAAGGGGTAATCAAGGCTTCCCCAACTGAGAAAATTCCTCACATTATTGCCAGAAGGAGGAAGAGGAAAGCTCAGGAGGACAGAGCAACCAATGTTGGTTGCAGACCAGCTCACTTGGGTGGCTCAGATTGCATAGGAAAGGATTAGGAAGTCTGAGAAATCTGCCCTTTTCCAGTTGTAAATAATGCCCAGACCATGCCCCAGTTTCTCCTTGAGACCTGTCTTTCCACACCTGTCTGTACTCCCTATACACACACACATGTGCACACACATATATGTCAATGCTCACTTCTGTGGGCTCTGTAGCCAGGTTTGCACTGTGGTCCTGCGTTTCTGGGGCTCCAGGTTATCCCAATTGTTTGTTTTCAGTTCTTCCCACCAGTGTGCTTGTCTGTCATCTCCTCTACATCATACAAGAGAAACCCAGAACAATATTTGCCAGAATGCCCCTCTGCACAGGATTCTGGAATTTTCCATTAAGAGGTACTCATGAGTGGCCAGGTGCAGTGGCTCATACCTGTAATCCCAGCACTTTGGGAGGCTGAGGCAGGTGGATTGCTTGAGCTCAGGAGTTCAAGACCAGCCTGGCCAACATGGCAAAACCCCATCTCTACAAAAAATTAAAAAATTAGCCGGGTGTACTGGCATGTGCTTGTAGTGCCAGCTACTTGGGGGGCTGAGGTGGGAGGATTGTTTAAACCTGGAAGGTCAAGGCTACAGTGAGCCAAGACCAGGCCACTGCACTCCAGCGTGGGTGACAAAGTGAGACCCTGTCTCAAAAAAAGAAAAAAAGAAAAAAAAAGAGGTACTCATGAGACTTAGCAGACACACAAGGAGAAGGGATTATTGTCTGGAAGCGTTTACAGGTAGATGTGAAGGTTGCAGCAGTTTCTGGGGATGTTCCTGTAGACCACCCAGTCTGAGGGTACCGGCAGCTGAGAGAGCTGATGACCACTTCTGAGAATCACTCATCTGTGCTGTAGGATAATACAGAGGGGAGCTGCCAGACAGTTCTTGATCGTTGCAGCAGCTCCTTGGTGAACGTCCTGAGAATCACCCTGTTGCAAGCTGAGATAAGTTGGGAGAGTAACACTGAAGTTCTTGAGATTCATAAGTTTTAGGGTGAGTTCTTGAAAGTCACCTGCTTGGCTGTGCAGGCTGGGATGATTGGCAATTGTTTGCCTGATTATCCTGCCTTCACTCTTTTTTTTTTTTTTTCCTAAAGCGGTACCTTTTTTTTTGTTTGTTTTAATATTTTAAGTTCTAGGGTACATGTGCACAATGTGCAGGTTTGTTACATGTGTATACATGTGCCATGTTGGTGTGCTGCCCATTAACTCGTCATTTACATTAGGTATATATCCTAATGCTATCCCTCCCCCCTCCCCCTACCCCATGACAGGCCCCGGTGTATGACGGTCCCCTTCCTGTGTCCAAGTGTTCTCATTGTTCAATTCCCACCAATGAGTGAGAACATCTGGTGTTTGGTTTTCTGTCCTTGTGATAATTTGCTGAGATTGATGGTTTCCAGCTTCATCCACGTCCCTACAAAGGACATGAACTCATCCTTTTTTATGGCTGCATAGTATTCCATGGTATCCTGCCTTCACTCTTTACAATGGTTGTGTGGCTCTCCTATTCCACGTGATAAAACCTTCATCCTTGCATACATGGAATGGCTTGTTTCCTTGACCAAATTGCAATGGACAAGACAGCCTATTCCACATGGACCAGGGGTGCACCCCTGACCCTAGGAGAGCCAATTTATTGACTGCTAGGCTGAGCCAAGTGGAATTTTCTTTCCTGAGAATTTGCAATTGGAACAAAGAGATTTCTAGTGATTGGCAGTACTAGAAGCTAGAGAATATGTAGAAGACTGAAAAAGACATATTCTTCTAAAAACAAAGAAAGTGAGACTATGGAGAGAAAAATCAAATAGATGCTCAGAGAGAAGCAGAGAGAAGGAAACAAAAACTTCCAAAAAGAAACAGATGAACTTTCCCTGGCTTTCCAGGTCCTGGTTCCAGTCCCATGGGAAGTCCAATTTCTTGTACATGGATATTCCTGCATCCTTTCACTCCATTCCTTTCTTTTTGTTTAAGCTAATTTGAGTGAGTTTCCATTACCTGCAACCAAGAGGTGTGACTAGCTAGAGGAGATCTGGGCTTCTTCATTTTGCTCATGAATGGACACAGTCCCTGGCATATGAGCATGTTAAAAACATATCGATTAATTATTTAATTAAAATCCAACCTCACTCTATTCCAGGACCGAAAACACAACTAGGGATATAATTGATCTCTGAGAAGTAGCCTGTGATATAAACACCTATTGCCAAAACTTGAAATAAAAAAAAGAAAAAAGAAGCACTTATTCTCATCAATAGAAAGTCCTCAGCTGTGTAATACAGCCACATACTCATGGGAACAAAGCAAGAGGTTAAGGCCAGAAATAACTTGGACTGGCACCTCAGCACTTGTAGTAAATAACGTCTGTGTCATTCATGGTACAAAACTACAAAAACTACCAACACTAAGGTCACAACAGGGTTTATTTGTTCTCACGGCCTCAGGGTGGTTTGTGATGTTCCCTTTCAAGCTGCTTGAAGGGGTTGCTAGTTTGTGGTCCACATCATTTCTCCTGAGGAGGGAACTCACCCTCACAGCTGACTTCCTACAGAGATGCACTTTTTGTGTGGCAACTTTTTGCAAGCTATGAACTGCCTCTCCCGTTGCACACATGACTTATTGAACTCAGCTGAAGATTGGGCTCAGGTTTCCCCAGCAGAGCCTTAGGAGGATGTCTTTTTTTTTTTTTTTTTTGAGACAGAGTCTTGCTCTGTTGCCCAGGCTGGAGTGCAGTGCAGTGGTGCCATCTTGGCTGACTGCAAGCTCTGCCTCCTGGGTTCACACCATTCTCCTGCCTCAGCCTCCCAAGTAGCTGGGACTACAGGCGCCCACTACCAAGCCCGGCTAATTTTTTGTATTTTTAGTGGAGATGGGGTTTCACCGTGTTATCCAGGATGGTCTCGATCTCCTGACCTCGTGATCCACCCACCTCGGCCTCCCAAAGTGCTGGGATTACAGGTGTGAGCCACCGCCCCTGGCCAGGAGGATGTCTTTAAATAGTATAACTTATGTGAGCAGACAGCGTGTTAGTTCTGGAGCAGTTTGTTTGGCAGGCATGTCTTCATAGTCTGCAAGTTCCACAATTGTGTTTATTAGTTACTCTTCATTTGCCAGTGAAGCTGGGAGTTGACACTTCTTTCTTCCTATGGAGAGAAAAATATAGAGACTCCCACCTCCCTTCCCCACCAAAGAGGTTCAGTTCCTTATTCAGAGTATACAATGAGTTAGTGGCAGTGCCCTGGACTCTGGGGGAAAGCCACTGAGCCATTTATGTTTTATGTGTAACATAATAACAAGTCCTGGCCTTGACCAGCTTTTTATTGAAAGTTAAGCCAATGACACCTTTTATCTTGGGTGAATCATTAATGAAGTGCAGCACTGAATCTATAGGTATTTATTACTTTTTGTAATAAATAATATTTGAGTGCCCACCATGTGCTGAGCACGGCAGATATTGCAATAACAACAACAACAAAATATTTTCCCCCTGTGGAGCTTATAGTCCAATGGAATAAGTAGATTTTAAATAAATAATCCTATCAATAAATATATATGTCACAGGTTTGCAAATTTACCCACACTGTACTCAGCTATGGAAAGAAAAAGAGTCCCCATGTTTTCCAAACCTCATCTAATCTTCCCCAAAGCCACCTGCCGGCTTTCCTAGAGGAAATTTTAAAACTCATTTCGATCTGTTAAATGCAGTCTAATCCAGCCCTTCAAATTCAGTTGCTTTTGGACAAATCCATTTTTCAGGTTTCCTCATCTTCTATCTGTTTATTTCCAAAATCTGTGGGTGTGCAGGAGACTTGTGTGACTATGTGTGTGGAAAGAAGGAACTGAACGGGCCCCAGTCCCCGAGTGCACTGGTTTGGGTGGGATTAGTGAGGTTAGCAGGATTAGCGAGGTTAGTAGTGGTGTGGCTATCAGGAGCAGACGTCTGAGATGGGGCGACACAGAACGTGCGTCTCTTGGCCTGGTGTTCCTCCCGTCAGTTTGGCGGAACCTGAGGGCCTGCTCTGGCTGCAGAACTTCACTTCGGTCACTGGCTTGATGGGGCTGGCTTAGCCCTAGGCCCCAATGTCATTCACCTCAGTCTCCATATGGACCTTTTTTTCTGGCCAGCTCCCTGTACTGTCTCAGAAACTGCCATCTACCTGTCACAGGAGACAATGGGGACTTGTGAGCCTGTTTTATGGCACAGAGGGCCCTGAATGATGCAGGAGGCCTCACGGAGGCTCACTTTGTCGGACTCCTCAGTTGCCCCAAGTTCAGCAAAGAGGTCCCTATTCAGAATCCCAGGTTAGAAACAGGACAAGCTTCTGTGTGCTGTCTACTTCCTTCTGTGTCACCTTCTTCTCCACTCTGACTCAGCCCAGAACAGGAGGCCCCAACACAGGCATCTCTGCAAGCTCCTCTCTCCTCTGTCCTCCTCTTCCTCCCACAGACACTGAAGTGTAAACACTGATTTTTCACCTTTTCCTTTCTATCGGGTCAAGACACTTCTACGTTATAGTCTCCTCCTTTTATTTATTTGTTTATTTTTAATTACTTAACTAATTTTGAGAATGGGTCTTGCTCTGTTGCCCAGGCTGGAGTGCAGTGGCATTATCATGGCTCTCTGCAGCCCCAACCTCCCAGGCTCAGGCAATCCTCCTACCTCAGCCTCCCAAGTAGTGGGGACCACAGACACGTACCACCATGATTGGCTAATATTTTAAATTTCTTGTAGAGATGAGATCTGCCTGTGTTTGCCCAGGCTGGTCTTGAACTTCTGGGCTCAAGTGATCCTCCCACTCTGGCTTTCCAAAGTGCTGGGATTACAGATGTGAGCCACCATCCCTGTCCCCTCCTTGTTTTCAAGTAGTGCCTGCCCTCTCCCTTTCATTGGACACAAAGTCGAGGGCAGCAAGGATAGAAAAACTGCTTACCAATGAGAAAGCCTAAATCGAGAGACATTTCAAGGGCATTAAACCCATTACTCCTAACTCAAAATTGTGGTAAGAAGACATAAAGAAGAAATTGGGGGCATTACGGTGACAGGAAAATGTAGCTTAGATGATCAAGGAAGATTTTTTTTTTTTTTGAGTAAATGATGTTTAAGATTCATTTTTAAAATGCTGAGGGAGGGAGTGGGGAGGTGCTGGTGGCTGTAATAGGGTAGACTGAGGGATGCTGGTGCTGGATTCCTGCCTTGTAGCTTCACCATGATGGTGGTCACATGAATCTATTTGTATGATAAAATTACATAAAACTAAATCCACACACACCCACATACCCAGCATATGTAAAGTTGTTGGAACCTGAATGTCATGGATTGCATACATACCAATTTGCGGTTGTCACACTGTGTTGTAGCTACGCAAGGTGTTATCACTGGGAGGAGCTGGGAAAAGGGTGCAAGAGAACTCTCCATGTTTCTTCTTGTGACCGCAGGTGAATCTAGCATCACCTCAAAACTAAAAGTTTGTTTAAAAAGAAAACAATGGGCCTGGTGTGGTGGCTCAAGCCTGTAATCTCAGCATTTTGGGAGGCTGAGGCGGGTGGATCACCTGGAGTCAGGAGTTCGAGACCAGCCTGGCCAACATGGCAAAACCCCATCTCTACTAAAAATGTAAAAATTAGCCAGTTGTGGTGGTGCATACCTGTAATCCCAGCTACTCGGGAGGCTGAGACAGGAGAATCGCTTGAACCTGAGAGGAGGAGTTTGCAGTGAGCTGGCTGAGATCGCACCACTGCACTCCAGCCTGGGAGACAGAGTGAGAGTCCATCTCAGATAAAAGAAAGGAAGGAAGGAAGGAAAGAGGGAGGGAGGGAGGGAGGGAGAGAAGGAAGGAAGGAAGGAAGCAAGGAAGGAGGAAAGGAAGGAAGGAAGCAAGGAAGGAGGAAAGGAAGGAAGGAAGGAAAGAAGAAGGAAGGAAGGAAGGAAGGAAGGAAGGAAGGAAGGAAGGAAGGATCAAGTGTTAGCCATGTGAAGAACGTTCCCAGTGAAGGAATCCCGTTGTGAAGGCCTGGAGGGGGAAGGGCTCAATAAACTGAAGGAGGGAAAAGAGCCTTGCCACAGCACAGGAGCAAGGGGGGCTATGCCAGCGAGGAGGCTTTGGTGGAAGGAAAGAAAGTCAAAGGCTTTAGGGCTCTCCCAGCTCTTTTAGACTTTGTCTTAAGTGCAAGGGAAGGTTTGGAAGTAGGACAGTGATGTGATCAAATCTATCTTTCAAAACCATCTCTGACCGTGTAGAGAATGGCTAGGAAGTGGAAGGAGGGGAAGACGAGAGGCTTCTACAGAGGTGAGCAGGGATACTGACCAGACTACGATGGTTGCAAGTGATTTGGAAAGATACGGGCGATATTTAGAGGTATTTTGCAGGTAGAATTTGCACAATTTAGTAATGAAATGTATAATAAATGGTGGAGAAAAGGGTGTGTCAAAGATGCCATATGTTTCTGAAATGAACAAGTGGGTGGATGGAGATGCTTTATTTTCGAAGAAAAGGGATGTGTAAAAGATACCGTAATTGGGTGGATGGCGGTGCTTTATTGTCTCAAGTGGGGAAGAACAGAAGAGAAGCATATTCACATGGTCATCAAGATGGGTTTACTCATGTCCCATTGCCACACTGTCCTAAATCCATAGTTTTTAAATATGTTTGATATTTATGGGACTGATTCTCCTGTCCTCATTTTTCTTTTTCAGACTTCAGCTGGCTTTTCACACCTGTTTGTTTTTCCATATGACGATACTCGGCCTTATCTAGTTCAAGAAAAAAACTCATGTTGGTGTTTTTACTCAGATCACAGTAAATATGTAAATTAACTTAGGATAATTGACATTTTTATGAGGTTGATTTCCTCTTCAAGAACCAATCTTACCTTTCCCTAGGTTCAAGTCTTCTTTGAGGGGCCCTCAATGGTATTTTTATGTTTTCTATAATGCTTGTACATTTCCTATGAAGCTCGTTTCTAGTAAGCTCATCTTTTCTTGCTACTGTAAATGTGGTCTTCCCTTCCATTGTATATTCTAAGTGGATATTGTTTGTACATTTGAAAACTGTTGATTTATTTAAGTTAAATTTATTTAATTTAAGTAGATGGGGTCTTGATATGTTGTCCAGGCTGGCCTGGTACTCCTGGGCTCGAGCGACCCTCCTGCCCCAGCTTCCCCAGAAAGAGGGACTATAGTTGTGTGCCACCAGGCCTGCTGATTTATTTTTGCAGTTTGGTACTGACCTTACTCACTTATGTGGTTGAACTAATTTTTAGATGATTTTTTGAGGTTTCCTAGATATACAATAAAATTTGCAAATAATGATGATGATTTTGCCTTCTCCTTTCTCATTTTTATGCCTCTTTTTTCCCCTGCTAGTCTCTCGGCCTTGTTTAGTGCCTCCAAACATCTTTAAATCGAAATGATGGTAATGGACATTTTTGTCTTATTCTTGACTTAAATGGGACTTTCTTCGGGAGGGGATTTCATAAACATTGTGGTAAACTGGGTGAGGTAGATACAGTTTTTAATCACTCTAAGGAATTGCCTTGTTATTATTCATCTATTCAGAATAGTTATCAAGAATGGATGCTTATCAAATGAATTGTTTTTGAAGATAATCATACTATTTTTCTTTCTTGGGAATTGCTTTAATAGTGAATTTCTTTATTGACCTCTTCTTGTATTCTCAAAATAAAATCCCCTTGGTTAAAAGATTACCCTTTTGACTTTTGCTAGATTCTGTTTGTTAATGTTTTATTTGTTAATGTTTTATTTATTGCATCAATTATTTATAAGTAAATTTGGTCTGTAGTTTTCATTTTGGGGCTACCATTGTTAGGACTGATTTTCTAACTTTGTATAAAGAGTTTAAAAGATTTTTTTCCTTTTCTATGCACTGGAACATTTGAAAGTGCATTGTAGCCATCTGTTCCTGAGAAGTTTGGTGCAATTCCCCTGTGAAAACTTGGAGCCGGATTCTTTTGGGGGCTAGAGTAAAAGTTCAGTGATAGTTAGGAAGCAACTCTTGGACAAATTCCTCTATTTCTTCTATAGTAATTGATCCATTTAGATTTTTGTCTCTCCTAAAGTCAGTTTTGTAAATTTTTATTTTCCCGGAAAATAATTTTCTCCATCTGGGAATTGAGATTTATTTATATACAAATAAGAAAAATCATCTCAATTATAAGGTAATCCCACTATACGGTACATGTAATACACAAAAGCAGTATAGTGCTATTTGAAGGTGAATTTAGATTAGTTAAAAATGGATATTACAAACTCGAGAGCAACCACCTTTATTACAGAGTGTTTTTCATTGTCGTGAAAAACCTTCTGGGCACATCTCACAATGTTCGTTCTTCTTCTACTCCTCGAACTCCTGACCTCAGGTGATTCACCCACCTCGGCCTCCCAAAGTGCTGGGATTACAGGCGTGAGCCACCATGCCTGGCCTCTTCTTCTACTCCTGCCAGAGACATGAAGGGATCTTTCCTGGCTCTTCACCATGAGAACCTGGTGGGGTTTCTGGAGGTGAAACCCATGAAAACACAGGTCCCCACCTCAAAACTGCAGGCCTCGGGAGTTTATTACTTTCATGCTAGTTCACTGCAGCAGTTTGTCAAAATCATCATGGACACGTTCCTAAGAGTTGATGCCTTCATCGGCTTCTGCTCCGGGTGAGCAGGTGTCCTTGTGACTCTCTGGGCTTGCCTGTCTCTCCAGATTTGGGGGTGGCAGTTTGCTCTGCAAACTTAGTTCTCTGATGTGTCCAAGAAAGGTCATGAACTGATGGTTTGTTTGGCTTTTTCTTGTTCTAAGGATGGGAGTAATGACTTCCAAGCCCTTCTCTTGTCAGAGCTGAAATTATAAGTTAATTATCTTGTATGTAATATCTTATTTTTCTCACAGTTTTCAAGATTTTCTCTTTATCATTGGCATTCTGCGGTGTGAGTGAATGTTCTGTACCAGGGTGTGATTTTCTTTGAATGTCTCCAGCGTAGGGTTTTGGGGCTTTACCAGATATACTCACATTTACCAGATATCGGGAGTTTTCTGTCTTTTTTTTTTTTGATAAATAAAGAAATATGAAGACTATTCTCTCTCTCTCTCTTTCTGTCTCTCTCCTCCTCCTCCTCCTCCTCCTCCTCCTCCTCTCCTCCTTTTCCTTCTCCTCCTCCTCCTTCAGTTAAGCCTTATGTTGGACTGCTTGATATTGTTCTATAAGCCTCTGAGGGTCCGCTTGTTTTTCTTCACTTGTTTTTCTTTTTGTTCTTCAGGTTGGATAATTTCTGCTTATCTTCTTCCAAGTTTACTGATTCTTTATTCTGCCATCTCCCATCTGCTGTTGAGCCTATCTAGTAAATTTCTTTTTTCTTTCAGTTGTACTTCTCAGCTCTGGAGTTTTTATTTGTTTCTTTTTTATAATTTTAATTTCTCTATTGAGATTTGCTATTTGTTCGCTCATCAACACCATGCTTCTTTTAATTCTCTGAGCATGATTATAATAGCTGCTTTAAAATCGTTATCAGCTAAACCTAACATCTGAGTTCACTTTCAGTAAGGTTCCATAAACTTCCATGTATCCCGAATATGGACCACCCTTTATTGTTTCTTTGCATGTCTGGCAATTTTTTGGTTCAAAACTTGATATTGTAGGTGACATGTTGCAATGACTCTGTAATGTGTTATATTCTTCTGAAGATTATTGAACTTTTTTCTATTAAGCTATTAACTTGCTTGCCTGAATTCTGATTGTAAACACTGTCTCCCTTGTAGAGTGCAGCAGCTGACATCTCTGCCCAGTTTTCTTTTCTCTTCCAGCTGCTGCATTTATAGCCTTGTCTCTGAACATGTGTTCCATCTGTGCAGTTAAACAGTGAGTCAAAAGTTTGAGAGGAGTTTACACTGAAATATTGGGACTTATTCTCTCTGAGGTTTCCTTGCTTCCAGCTGATCTCCAGCCCCAGCTCTGTTTTCTGGCACTGCAGGCCATTAAGGCTTCGGCCTCCTGAGCTGTGCATCGGCTGGGAATGCGCAGTTAAAAGAGTGACACATTTGCATATCTCACCTGATGTAGGCGTTCAAGAACACTTTTCTCTCTCACATCTGCCTGCTAGTTCTTTGAGTCTCTTGGGCTCTCTCTTACGTATGCATAGTTTAGCAGTCAGCCAAAGGTTTGGGCAGAATTTATACTCATATTTTGAGGCTCACTTCTTCTGGAACTCTCCTGATTTCAGGATTTCACTCCTAAATCTCCTCCTGTTTTGCCAACCCTACCCTCTGTTTTTCTGACACCTTTAACTAGAAAGGCTGTGATTTTCTGCAGCAGGATTTGGGGTTGGGGATGGAAAACATTTGCAGGGAAAATATAGCATAAACTTGCAATTCTTAGTCCTATAATCATCTCTCAAGAGTAAATTATCCTGCAGTTTCTATCCGTTTGGGTCATTCTCCAGTGCCTTCAGGTGGTTTAAAAAAAGTTTTTACAGTTTTTATTTAAAAAGTTTTTGTTGGAGGTTTGCTGAAAAACTTCATGCTACTTGTAGTGGACCATTCTTGTGCTGCTATAAAGAAATACTTGGCTTTGCAGATGCTGCTGCGGCCAGGAGCCCCATAATACCAGCCATGGTCAACCCCACAGTGTTCTTCGACATCACCATGATGGTGAGCCCTTGGACTGCATCTCCTTTGATCTGTTTGCAGAGAAGTTTCCAAAGATAGCAGAAACCTTTTGAGCTCTGAGCGATTGAGAGAAAAGATACAGTTTTAAGGATTCCTGCTTTCACAGAATTATTCCAGGGCTTATGTGGCAGGGTGGTGACTTCACATGCCATAATGACACTGGTGGCAAGTCCGTCTGTGGAGAGAAATTTCATGACGAGAACTTCACCCTGAAGCCTACAGGTCCTGGCATCTTGTCCACAGCAGATGCTGGACCCAACACAAATGATTCCCAGTTTTTCGTCTGCACTGCCAAGACTGAGTGGCTAGATGGCAAGCATGTGGTCTCTGGCAAGGTGAGAGAAGAAGCTGAATATTGTGGAGGCCATGGAGTGCTTTGGGTCCAGGAATGGCAAGACCAGCAAGGAGGTCACTATTGCTGACCGTGGACAACACTAATAAGTTTGACTTGTGTTTTATCTTAACCACCAGATCATTCCTTCTGTAGCTCAGGGGAGCACCCTGCACCCCATTTGCTCACAGTATTCTATCATCTTTGTGTTCTCACTGCAGTTCCCTTTGGGTTCCATGGGTTCCCTTCCATGCCTAGCTGGATTGCAAAGTTCAGTTTATGATTATGAAATTAAAACTAAATGACAATAATAATAATAAAAAGAAATACCTGAGACCAGGTAATGTATAAAGAAAAGAGGTTTAACTGACTCAAGGGTCTGTAGGTTACACAAGCATGACTCCAGCACCTGCTTCTGGTGATGACCTCAGGAAGCTTCCAACCACGGTGCAAGGCAAAGAGACAGCAGGCAGTCACAAGGCAAGAGCAGGAGCAAGGGAGGGGAGAAGAGGCATCATGCTGTTCTAAACAAGCAGATCTCAGAGCAAGAACTCACTCCCTATCACAAGGACAGCACCAAGCCTGAGAGACTCACCCCCACGGCCTCAACACCTGTCCTTACCTTCAACCCTGGGATTACATTTCAGCAAGGGATTTGGAGGAAACACACATCCAAACCACATCACCACTGCTATCAGCAGAAGTCCCAAAGAGGTTTTTGTTTTGTTCTGTTTGCTACTTGCTTTCATTTAACTTTCCCCCCTTCCTTTTCTTATAGTGAAAAAGGAGAAAATGTAAGTCCCAGGGAGGGGTTTTCCATTCTGAATACTCATCTTTGAATGAAGTGAGTCCTTTCTGGACTCATCACTTGCAGGAGGAAACTCTCTCGTCTGGTACAGTCAGAATAATTTTTTTCATCCTACAAGATTGTGTATGTGGATGATTTCTTTAATGATTACTTTTCCTTCAGCAACTGAGATAGTTACTGAGGGTGATTCACAATGCAGTCTTTCTCCTCTATCCTGCCACGTTGACAAAATGCTCCCTAAAGGCGCAGGTTGTCTGTATAATGGCTTATTTAGCTTCTACTTCCTCTACTTTGCTTTGGAATCAAACTGAGTCCACATGAGTTTTTTTTTTCCTTACCATCAGTCTGCATCCACTGTTTCACTTTGGCCTTTGCAGGTTTCCTCTTAAAAATCTGCATCTTCTGCATCTGCTTGCACTTCAACTTGACCTTCACTGTTAGACTGCCCTTCCTACTGTCGCGTGATTTGAGGTTTCTGCTTTTTCCTAGTTTTGTCAAGGATGGTGTTGGCATGTCTGTTTCTTGTTCTCTTTGTTATTTTTGTTTGGCTTCTGAGAGGAACAGGAGGAAACACTGAACTGACCATACCATATAAAGCTAGAAATAATCACTAAGGTTTTTTTAATTAAAAAAAAAAAACTTTCATAAGATTTTATAATATTTTTAAATATTTTATATTATTATATTAATTATATAAAATTATATATTTTATATTATATTAATATAATATACAATATAATATTATATAATATACAATATAAAATTATATATTTATATAATTTATAATTATATTATAATTATATAATTAATATAATATAATTTTATAAAATTATGCAATTAATATAATATAAGTTATATTAATTATATATTATATACATTATATAAAATATTTAATATTTTTATATTAATTATTATATTAAAATATTTTATAATTTTTTGATTTTATAATTTGATTTTATAATCAAAATAATAATTTTTTTGAGTCAAGGTCTCACTGTCACCCAGGTTGGAGTTCAGTGGCACAATCATGGCTCACTGCAGCTTTGAACTCCTGGGTTCAAGCAATCCTACCACCTTGGACTTTTAAAGTGCTGGAGAGAAACACCTGAGCCATCATGCCCAACTGAACAAAATTTTTTATTTTGAGATAACTGCAGATTCACATAAAGTTGTAAAAAATGATACGGAGGGATTCCATGAATCTTTACTTAGTTTACTCAATGATAACATCTTGCAAAACTATAACACAATATCACAACGGAGATGTTGGAATTGATACAGTCAGGATATAGAAGGTTTCCATTACCACCAGGATCTTCATGTTGCCCTTTTATAGCCACATCCACTTGCCTTCCACCATCAGCCCCTTCTTAGTGCCTGGCAGCCACTCACTGGCTGTTCTCCATTTCTGTAATTTCTATACTTTCAAGAATATAGCACTTTGGGAAGCTGAGGTGGGTGGATCACTTGAGGCCAGGAGTTCAAGATCAGGCTGGCCAACATGACGAAACCCTATCTCTACTAAAAAAAATAAAAAAAAAAATAAAAAAAGAAGGAAAAAAATAGCTTGTTATGGTGGTGTGCACCTGTAATCCCTTCTACTTGGGAGGCTGAGGCACCAGAATTGCTTGAACCCGGGAGGTGGAGGTTGCAGTGAGCTGAGATTGTGCCACTACAATTTAGCCAATTTAGAGCACTACTCTGTCAATAATAATAATAATAATAATAATAATAATATATAAATCACACACTTTTTTTACTCGGCATAATTCCCTGGAGCTTCATCCAGGTTGTTGCCTGAATTAAGGTTTGTATCTTTTTACTGTTAAGTAGTATTCCACGGTATGGCTGTACCATGGTTTGTTTAACCATATTCCCACTGAAGAACATCTGGATTATTTCCAATATTAGGATATAATGAATAAAATGTCTATAAACATTCATATACAGGTTTCTATGTGAACGTACTTTTCATTTCTGTAAGGTAAAGGCCAAGGAATACATGGTAGTGGCAGGCTTAATATTTTTTAAAACTACCAAAATGTTTTTCAGAGTGACCATATCACTTTACAATCCCACCAACAATTTAAATTGTGGTAAGGGAAACCTTCTAGATCTTGATCCAGTTTTTCTTCATTCTCCTCAGCATTCAATAATAACTGGAAAAATTTTAAAACACACCTATCAGAATGACTAAAATAAAAAATAGCAACAACTATATTTTTCCAGCACTATGTTGAATAAGAGTGGTAAAAATGGACATCCTTGCTTTGTTCCTGATCTTTTTGGGAAAACCTTCAGTCTCTTACCATGAAGTATACTGTTAGGTATAGGGGTTTTTCTGTAGATGTTCTTTAGCAAGTTAAGTTACCCTTGTATAGAAACCTTACCTACATTTACCTCCCTTTATTTGCCCCATTTAAAAATAACGACTTTTTAAAATTTTAGTTATTCTAATAGGTGTGTTTTAAAATTTGTATTTCTCTAATGGTTAATAATGTTGAACATCTTTTCTTTTTTCTTTTTCTTTCTTTCTTTCTTTTTTTTTTTTTTTTTTTTTGAGACAAAGTCTCGCTCTGTCATCCAGGCTGGAGTGCAGTGGCATGATCTCAGCTCACTGCAACCTCTGCCTCCTGGGTTCAAGGGATTCTCCTGCCTCAGCCTCCTGAGTAGCTGGGATTACAGGCGCCTGCCACCATGCCTGGCTAATTTTTGTGTTATTAGTAGAGATGAGGTTTCACCATGTTGGCCGGGCTGGTCTTGAACTCTTGACCTGAAGCGATCTGCTCGCCTCAGCCTCCCAAAGTGCTGGGATTACGGGCGTGAGCCACCGCGCTCGGCCAAACATCTTTTCAAGTGCTTACTTGCCATCTGTAGTTTGTCTTCGGTGAAATATTTCTTCATGCTTTTTGCCAATTGGATTGTTTGAATTTTATTGTTGAGTTCTGAGAGGGTTTTTTTTTCCCCCGCAAGATCTTGCTCTGTTGCCCAGGCTGGAGTGCAGTGTGGTGCCATCATTGCTCTCTGCAGTTTCAAACTCCTGGGTTCGAGCCATCCTCCCGCCTTGGTCCCCAGAGTGTTCTTTACATGTGCTGCTTACTAGTTCTTTTCACATATGTGGTCTGCAAATATTTTCCCCTAGTTTGTAGGCTGCCTTTTCATCCTCCTAAGTGTCTTTCTTAGTGCAAAAGTCTTTCATTTAGATAAAGTCCTTTTTATAAATTTTAAATTTTATGTATCATGCTTTGTTGTCAAGTCTAAGAACTCTTTGCCTACCTCTAAGATTTTCTCCTATTTCTTTTAATCTTAACCTTTTACAGATTTCCATTTTACATTTAAGTCCGTAATCTATTTTGAGTTAATTTTGTATGAGGCATGAAATTTAGGTTGTGGTGGTTTTTGTTTTTTGTTTTTTGTTTTTTTCTGCGGATGTCCAATTACTCAAGCACCATTTGTTGAAAAAGTGATCTTTCCCCCATTGAATTGCTTTGTCAAAAATTATTTGGGTAAATTTGTATGGATCTATTTCTGGGTTCTCTACCTGTTCTATTGATCTACGTGTCTCTGCCTGTGCCAATACCACAGAGTCATGATTACTGTGGCTGTACTGTAAGTCATGAAAATGGGTAGACTGATTCTTCAGATTTTTTCAAGATTGTTTTAGTTATTCTAGTCCCTTTGCCTCTCCATATAAAGTGTAGAATAATCTGCCTATATCTACAAAAATCTTGCTGGGATTTTGATAGGAGTTGTATTAAAACAGCATATCATTTTGGGGAGAATTGACACCTTTACAATGTTGCATCTTCCAATTATGAACATGATATGCCTCATCATTTATTTAGATATTTTTCTATTTTTTTCATTGGTGTTTGGTAGTTTTCAGCATACAGGCACTATACATATTTTGTTAGATTCACAGCTAAATATTTCATTTTATTTTGTATGATTGTAAATAGTATTATATTTTTAATTTTGATGACCATGTGTTAATTGCTAGTATATAGAAAAGCATTTGACTTTTGTATTTTTACCTTGTATCCTGTGACCTTGCTGAAATCACTTATTAGTGATAGGAGATTTTATATAGATTCTTTCATATTTTTTATACAGGCAATCCTGTCATCTGCAAGTAGGGACGATTTTATTTCTTCCTTTCCAGCCCATATATTTTTATTTCTTTTTATAGCCTTATTCCACTGGCTGGAACTTTCAGCATTACATTGAATAGGAGTGGTGAGAGTGGACATCATTGCTTTGTTCCTAGTCTTTTTGGGAAAACCTTCAGTCTTTTGCCATTAAGTATAGTTACAGGATATTTTGGTAGATGTTCTTTATCAAGTTGAGTAAGTTACCTGTGAAGAATAGAAACTTTACCTAAATGTACATCCCTTTATATGCCCTATTATAATTGTTTTAAATATTTGCTATACATACATTTAGAACCACATCAAAGAGTGTTATAATTTTTGCTTCAACTGTCGAACATAATATAGAAAATCAAAAGAAGAAGGAAAGTATATCATATTTACTGGTATTTTTGCTTACTATAGCCTGTCTTCTGTCTTGATGTCCCTAGATTCCTTTTTTTTTTTTTCCCCCTTCTGTTTAGGTAAAATTTCTTTTAGTCATTTTTTTAAGGTAGGTCTCCTGGTGACCAATTTTCTTAGTTTTCCATTGTCTAAGAATGTCTTGATTTTTCCTTCATTCTTGAAAAATGTTTTCACTGTTTACAGGATTCTAGCTTGACAGTTTTTTTCTTTCAGTACTTAAAAGATGTTGTGCCACTTCCTTCACTCCATGGTTTCTGATGAGAAATCCTCTGTCATTGGAGCTATTTTTTCCTTCAGGTAAGGCATTTTTCTCATGCTGCTTTCAAGACTTTTCTTTGTCTTTAGTTTTCAGCAGTTTGGCTACAACGAGCCTACGTGTGTATTACTTTAGGTTTATCCTGTTTGGAGTTAGATTAGCCTCTTGATTCTATAGATCGATGTCTTTTCCCAACTTGGGAAGTTTTCAGCCATTATTTCTTCTAGTACTTTTTCAGCCTCAACATTTTTCCCCTCTTCTTCTGGGATTCCAATGTCACGAATGTTACATCTTTTGTTAGGGTCCTGCAGGTCCCTGAAGCTCTGTTCACTTTTTCCAGTGGTTTAGATTTCATAATTTCTATGTTTCTATCTTCCTGTTCACTGATCCTCTCTTCTGTCCCCTCTGTTCTGCTAGTGAGTTCATCCACTCTGTTTTTATACATTATATAGTGGTTATTGCATTTTTCACTTCTAAAATTTCCATTTGGTCCTTCTTTGTATCTTCTATTCCTTTGCTGAAACATTCTATTCTTTGCAGAGTCTATTTTTCATTTGTTTCAAGCCTGTTTGTAATTGCTCACTGAAGCATGTTTATGATGGCTGCTTTAGAAAATCTTTGTCTGGTCCAGTGCAGTGGCTCCAGCTTGTAACCCCAGCATTTTGGGAGGCTGAATGAAGCAGGAGGATCACTTGAGGTCAGGACTCTGAGACCAGCCTGATCAATATAGTGAGACCCTGTTTCTGTTTATAAGAATAAATAGATAAATAACATAAAATGTTTAAAAATTTTTTTTCAGATAATTCTAACGTCTCTGTCACCTTGGTGCTGGCATCCATTGATGTCTTTTGTCATTTGACTTGAGATCTTCCTGTTTTTGATATGCTGAGTCATTTCCTACTAAAATCTGGACATTTTTGTTTTATATTATGAGATTCTCAGTAAGATTTATGTAGTAAATATTTAGTTGGCTACATATTACATTGGCTAATACAATTTGGTGGGCTAATTCAGCTGGCTCCCTTTGACACTGCTCTGGCAGGAATAAGGGGGAGCGCCTGGCGGGAGAAGTCCAGGTTTCCCAGTTGGACTCTGGTGATAATTGAGGGAGGAGCCTCCTCATTTCTCCTGGGCAGGGATGGGTGTTCCAGACCTCGCTAGGCCTCCACTGATACGTCCCTGGCTGAGAGTGTTAGTAGTGTCTCATTGCACCTCCCTATGTGGCCTTCAGAGACACCAGGGGAGAGCGGCTTTTTACCACCCTACAGGAATGGAAGTTCCTGCTCCCGACTCAGCCTTCTCAGACACAAACCCAGTGAGAGAACTAGGAACACCTCGTTACAGCCTGATGAGTCTGGAAGTCTAGGCTCCCTGCTTGGCTTTTGCAGGCATGGATACGGGTGAGGCCACAGTTTTCTCTATAATGTTTGTCTGGAGTGAAGCTGTTATTATCTAAAATGTCTCTGCATTGCTAGGCTGACGCTTCCCTTGTCTTTTGGCTAGGTAAGTGGGCTTTTGTTGGGGGCTTGTTTTTTGGTCTAAACCTGTTGGTGTTTTCGGGTTGCTGGCTTCTTGAATTCCATGTCTGGAATACGTAAGGCTAAAGAAACTCACCACTGTGTAATTCCTTGGTATATCAGTTGTCTAGGGCTATCATAACAAGTACAACAGACTGGTTGACTTGAACAACAGAAATGTATTATTTCACAGCTCTGAAGGCTGGAAGTCTGGGATCAAGGTGTCAGCAAGATTGGCTTCTTTTGAGGCCCCTCTCCTTGGCTTGCAGATGGCTGTCTTCTCCCGGTGTCTTCACGTGGTCTTCCCTCTGTATTTGCCTGTGTCCTAATCTCCTCTTCTTAAAAGGACACCCGTCATATTGGATTAGGGCCTATATGGCAGATGCACCTGACAGCAATAACTTGGAATGGCCAACCTAGAGATTCATTCCTTATCTGTGAGGAGCATTGGAATCCCTGACCCATGCCATGGAATGTAGGCTTTGTCTTGGGTTGAATGAAGGTTGCCAGATGGAGGTTGCCGGGAGAGGGTGCTAAGTAACAATGCTGTAAAACCACATGCTTTTGACAGGCGGTCGCAGTTTGCCTGTCCAGCCCATCGCCACTGGGCCACCCTGTATGTAAGTCCCCTCAATAAACCCTATGTCTCATGCACTGGCTCCAGGTCTCTTCTTCAGCCCCTCAAACATGACACCGTCTCTATTGAAGTCATTAGGGGTCCAGCACAACAGGGCCCACTCTAAATGACCTCATTTTTCCTTACCTTTTTGAAGACTTTATCCTCAAATGCAATCACTGGGGATGAAAATGTTAGCTTATGAATTTTGGAGGGACAGAATTCAGCTTATGACACTTGGGTCCCAAGGTCCCTGGCCCGTCTGCCTCTTCTCTCCACCTTTCAGAGCCTTCTTATGTTTACTGTGTATACAAAGTCCACGGTTTTGAACTGCACTTAGTGGGAAGAATAGGGGAAAGTATCTTTCCAGAAGCAGAGGTCCCCCGTTGAGTTGCCAGACTGTAAAAGTGTATTTCACGGCCTGGGCAAGGTCTTGACTCAGGCAAAGGAGCAGAAAAGGGCATTGGAGCTACTGAAAGGTGGCTCAGCATGAAGGAAAAGGGTGATTAAAAAAAAAAATCAGAACCAGGATCCAAACTCTAGGGGGCAACTTTGTAATAAAACAAGCAAGGGCCTAGGTGGCTTGGACGATGAAACAGAGGGTCCTCAACTGGTCAGAGGACCAAAAAGGTTTGGCTCTAAGCACAGAACTAGAACTTAGTACTAGGGCCCATCCAAGCCACACACCCCTGGGCCGTGGGGTCACCTTGGGAAATGGCTCTTGAGTGAATCTGAAGAATCTTACTACCTTGGGAAGCAGATCAATTTGCTGGGGATAGGGAACCCCAGTACAGAGTGTGGCACAGAGAAGAAGCCACTTGTCACACGTGGGATGGTTGTTGCCTTGGCAAACTGACAGGGGTCTGCACTAAGATCGGCGGGGTCCACACAGCAACACTGTGACAGTGGCAGATGTCCTCCTGAGTTCCCCAGACTGACCACAGACTTCAGGCCCTACCTAGCAGAGGTGGCCCTGGTGCTCATGACGCTGAGATTAGCAGACACTGGAGGCTCAACTCCAGTGGTGCTTGATGGCCACTGGGCAGGTCTAAGGTGTCCCCTCCTGCATCAGGAGGAGCTGACACCTATCGGCATGCCGAGGACTCCTCCCATATTATTCCAGGGGAGTTTATTCCCTGGGGAAAAAAAAATATATTGCCTGCTGTCGTGTAACTGCCTACTGAAACATCAAGATTTGCGATACGGATGTAAAAGTGCCCTGACTTGTAGTTAGCAGGTACATTAAGAGCTGCACATTAGTCATTGTTACAGCCCTTGTCTGTGTCGCTGGGCCACTGCCAAGAGGGGAAATGTAGATTTTAAAAATGAAAATATCATTTCTTATGCAGGAAATACTCTAGCACTGCCTGTTTCCTCACAGTCCTTCAACACGTCTGGTTGCTACCTTGTCATAATATTTGAATTAGGGTGGTGCGACATGCCACAGATGACACAAATGGGAGCCCTATCTGGAGCAGAAGATCTCTGCTGGGGTTGGCAAAACATACCCTGATTCCCACCTTAATTTTCCTGGAACAACAGAGAGTTGGGCCTCCGAATGCTCTGCAGACACCGCCCTCACTCCCTGGAGCGTGTCTGTCTCCTCTTCACGCTGTTCATGGCCATTAGTCCTATAATCCCCCATTCGTCTTCTGGCACTGAATGGAGAGGAAGAGAATGTCTCATTTTCTAGTTGCCTCAGAAAGGCCCTCCCCAGGAAGTTGCAGGGAGGGGGACCACACTTCATGGACCCAAGGCCTCTAACAAAATGGAAGGAAGTAACATTGCCACCCTCTATCTTAGGGGGATTCCCTAGGAACAGGAAGGTGGTGCCGTTTTGGCGGAAGTAGACAGGAGCCGCGTGGAGTCATAGAGTAACATGTACAATTGTAGTAAAACTCAGGTCATTTTCAGCTTTTATTTTCTCTCCTAAGGGCTGTCTCTTTCATTCAATTGTCCAGAGCATGAAGCTAGGACCCCATGGAGAAGACTATCCATCTCACAGTAATTATGTTCAACCATCCTCTATGCACAAGCAGTAATGTCTTTAGTGTTTAAAGTCATCTTTCTTTTTTGTTATTGTTGCAGAGATGAGGTCTCCTTATGTTGCCCAGACTGGTCTTGAACTCCTGGCCTCAAGCAATCCTCCCACCTCGGCCTTCCAAAGTGCTGGGCTTAGAGGTGTGAGCCACTACACCTGACTTTACAGTAAATGCAAATCTGATCCTGTCACTATCCAGCTTAATCACCTCCTGCGGTGCTCTGGGACAGAGCCCAGCCTCCTTAGCATGTAGGCAAGGTCCCCTTGCTTGGGCCTCGTTAACTGCTCCTGTCTTGCCTCCTTCTGTGTCTCTCCCATGATCATCCTCCTGTGATGGCCACACTGGAGCCTCACTGAGCTGTTTGCACAAAACTTCATGTCTCCCACATCTTCATGCCGATGTTCTCACTGTTCTCTCTGCCTCAATGTCCCTTCCAGACAGCGAGGTTAGATGCCTAGCTTCGTGCTTTTGTGACGTATGTACCTTTATCAGCACTCTTATCACACTGTACTAAAATCCTGCCTTATTAGCCGTCTTTCCTACTTGGCTATGAACTAAGCAAGCACAGAGATTGCCTATTACTCTTCTACTTTCCTGAGACACAGCAGAAAGCCTGAAACCTAGGCTTAGTTGGCCCTTGATACATGTTAATTAAATGAAGGACTAATTCCATGAACAGAAGAGAGGATCAGTGAACAGGAAGATGAATTTCCCCATCCTGAAGGATCGTTCCATGCGGTGTCACTTGCTTTTTCCCTCAGTGTTCAAATAAAGATTCAATTAAACTCAGCAAATATTTATAGGGCACTTATTACGTGCCCCTCCTGTGCTAGGCACTGGAGATACAAAAACAAAGAAGTGCAGTCCTGAGGACCCTCAAGTAGTTCCCTGCCGGGAAAGGGATACTGATGGACGCAGCTGTCCATCAGCCGACAAGTACAGACCAAAACACCTCACAGAAGACCCGGCTGGGTTTTCCACCAGGAGGGCTCAGGTCAGGTCAGGTGCTCCTGCTAAATGAGTTGTGAAAACAGCCAGCCTTTTTCAGGCCTCTAGACCAGGAGGCAGGAATGTGCTTGGTAATGCAGCTGTGGTGCTCCCGCCCATAGACCCCCAATAGGAGCCAAACAACCCTGGGATGAAGGCAGAGGATGGGCTGGCTGGAGGGCCTAGGAATGCCGCTGGGGAGGATGGACCTTGTGAAGCTGTGCTTCCTATGAGCTCTAACTTAGATCACAAGGAGATTGGGAAGGACTGTTGGTGTGTCTTTCAGGGTGTTGCTAGAATCAGGGAACCCTAAAGCCTCCAGAGTCACCAAAGCTGTCACCACTGGGAACAAAGGCTTCTGTCCGCTAGGTAAGTATAATCATGCACCAATGACAGGGGCAGGAGAGTGGGGAGCTGGGGTTGGAGGGCCCTTCCCAGCATCTGGAAAATCACATCGAGTGAAGGGGTATTGACTAGAGATGGTCTTTTCCATTTCTGTTATTCTTTTAGAAGCTAGTAGGAGTATTATAGAGTCAGGTTTAGTAAGGAAGATGGGAAAACTCTCAGTTCACCCAGTTGCTTTTAATTTATTAGTCTTATGTCTGTCTCCATTATTCCACACTTCTCACACCCCTATCATCGATCATAAAGTTCAGGAAAGAAGGTAAACAACATTAGGAGAGCCAGACATGAGCCAAGCTCCAGTTGGCATATTTAGCGTCCGATGGGAGAGTGACCAAAAGTGAGACCCAATCGGTGGTCTCTAAACATATGATGGAAGCCTCTGGCTGCTGCCCCTTTGCAAGAGGCTCTGAAGAGCAAGTGTGCAAAGGAGGACAGAGAGGGAGAGGAAGGAGGAGGCAGAGCGGGCACTCGGGCGGCAAGGGTAGTGCTCTGGAAGTCTAGTATGATTCTGTCGCATTGCATCATCATCACGAAGGGGCCACATCTGAAGCAAAAAATGGCAAAGACTCAAAGAAAATAAATCATGCAGACTCTGGAATGACCTCATTAAAAAGCTGCTCTCTCTGCTGCCATGTTCTATTTATAGCTGAAATATGAGCATTCCTGACAGGAAATCTAAATGACAGCAAGCCTAGGGTTTTAAGGCAGTGGGTAGGGGTTTGCTTAATAAATCATCTGGTATTTTTACTCAGATGATTTTTCTATTCTAATGAAACTGTTAGTTCAGTTCTCTTTTCTGCATGAGATGACATTCATGGGATGTGTTTTTTACTCAGGAATTGAGGATAAAGAAGCAAAAGGATCCTTTCATATAAAATATTTTGCTAAATACATGTGAACTTCGTAATACACCATTACCCTCAACACATCTTAATGCTGGTTCGCAATGTTCTTTTTCAGGCCATATTGTAGCTGTTATTTCCAGTGATCATTGTAAATAACTTTGTTATGTTTCACTGAAATCAATTTCATAGAAATCAAACCAATAGGGAAAACATCTTTTACAAAGGAAGACATAGAGCCTTATTCCAAATGTTAAGAGAAAAAAGCAGATCATATATTGTGTAAATAAGCAGAGCCACACTTCTAAAACCCTGAAGCCCAGGGCCTGGATGGAACTGCCAGCAAGTTCCCTGTCTGTGTTATGGACAGAGGCAGGATTCATCTTTTGCTTTTAAGTTTTTTGGGGAAAATATTTAACAAGCTTTTCATTTCTGGAAGACAGTGCTCTTCAGCCTGAGGACAGTTCAGATGCTTTTAAAAGAAAAAAAGTACAGACCCCCTCTACTCCCCCACAACCGACCCAGTGCTGTTAAAGTTTTTATAACACTTCAAAATTATGTGTTTATTATATTTTATTACAACACTTCAAAAATATGTGTTTAAGGCAAGATTTGAAATTCTGATTCTTGTGGCTCTTATACAACTTTAAAACCAAAGCAAATTGTGATGTTTAATTTTATGTGTCAACTTAGCTAGGCCATGGTACCAAGATATTTGGGCAAACATTATCTTAAATGTTACTGTGAAGGTTTTCTTTTAGATGAAATTAATGCATTTGAGTCAGTGGACTTTGAGCAAGGCAGATACCCTCCATAATACAGGTGGGCCTCGTGCAATCAGTTGAAGGCCTTAATAGAAAAAGACTGCTTTCTCCCCAGCAAAAAGGAATTCTGTCAGGAGAGGGCATTTGGATTCGAACTGTACAACAGCTTTCCCCTGGGTCTCCAGCTTGTTGGCCTGCCCCACAGATTTTGGACTTGCCAACCTCCATAATTATGTGAGTCAATTTCTTTTTTTTTTAATATATAACAAATTTTTAAAAACAGACACAAGCGTCTCGCTATATTGCCCAGGCTGGTCTTGAACTCCTAGGCTCAAGCGATCCTCCCTCCAGCCTCAGCTTCCCAAAGTGCCGGGATTATAGGCATGAGCCACTGTGCCCAGCTAGTGTGAGCCAATTTCTTAAAATAAATATCTTTCTCTACACAAACACACACACACACACACACGCGCGCAAGCACATGCATGCCCTGTTCTGTTTCTCTAGAGATCCCCGACTAATACACAAATCTAAAAGTTAAATACCCCCAAACTACAAAACTAATAAAATTGATATGAACAACTGGAATGTAATGTGACAGGTATTGTTAGTTGTTTGCAGTTACTGATGTCAGGTTTCATAGCAGAAAGATCTCTTCTTAGAACTGTTTTGGTATTTCATCTGTTTCTGAACTTGATTTTTAAAACCCTAATGCCAAGAAAGGTTGTTTATACAAGTGCATTGTATAAAACAATATAAAAAACTTTAAGCTTTTATTTTATAACTCCCGGAAAATTAGAACTGATCATTAAAATTTTACCAAGAAGCAGTCTTCAAATAATAATTCTATAAAGCTGTTTTAGTCATTGGAGGAGAACATTAGCGTTGTAGCATTATTTAAACATACATTCAATATGATCTAATTCAATTATTTCTGGAAGTGGGAAGAAAAGCATTCTTCCCTGCTAATAGACTGTTTTATTTGGTGCATACAGACACAGAACACTCCATACAACCACTTTCAAATATGAAAATGGTACTGTCTGCCAGAGAATAGGATCTTTAGAATTCTGCATATTTATATTATCATAGGCCATGGCTGATTCAATTCTTCTGCCACTTTATTCAAGATGTTATAAACTCTTCATTTATAGGGTGTGCCATGATATCATTTAGGCTTTAGTTCTCAAACTTCACAAATGCAAATGCAGGCAATAAAAATTCTTGCCAGTACACTGGTCCACCAGAAAATTCAGAACATGCTTTAAAAACTCATTGAAACGAAAACAATAGATTTAAAATAATCATACCTTTATATGTACAGAGCTCCTAAATATCCATAAAGAAAGAGGAATAATCTTATCAGTGGAGAAAGAACATAAATTGGTAAGTTACCAAAAAATGAAATAAAAAACAGCATAGAGGCTGGGAGCAGTGGCTCATGCCCGTAATCTCAGCACTTTGGGAGGCTGTAGTGGGCAGATCACTTGAGTCCAGGAGTTTGAGGAGACATGGTGAGACCTCGTCTCTACAAAACCAAAAATTAGCCGGGCGTGGTGGTGCACGCCTGTAGTCCCAGCTACTCAGAAGGCTGAGGTTGCAGGATCGTTTGAACCCGGGAGACAGAGGTTGCAGTGAGCCGTGATCATGCCATTGCACTCCAGCCAGGGTGACAGAGACAGCCCTGTCTCAAAAACAACCGCCACCACCACCACGACGGCGGCATAGAAACCTATGAAAAGACTTCTGGTTAAGCATGGTAACTTTAACATACGTATTTGTCTTTCTTCCCACCCATACTGCCTACTAAAATTGCAGAAAGAAAGAAACAAGTATAATGCCACAATATGAGAGGAAAGATCTCAGATGAGTGATATGGACATCATTTTGGAAGCTGGAGAGCAGATAGACCAATGGCACTTGACTCAGTAGCCAGAGCAGAACCTGCGACCACAAGAGCGGGCAGTGGGAATGGCAAGGAAGCCAAGAAGAAGCAAACCAATTCACACTACAACTCCAAAAAGGCACCGGGATTGGAGGTTCCAGGTACCTCTAAAAATAGAGGTAAAAAAATGATTACAAGGAGTAGTTATATTTAAGGATCCCCTCTTCTCCACAGCTGAGCAATCGCCTCTACCCTGCCCCCACGGAAAACTGGAGGTTGAGTCTCCCTCTGAATGTGGGACACCAGGTGCAACGGAACATGAGTGTGTAAGTAAATGTCCACATACTGAATGGTGACACCCTATCTCCAGTCTTCTCCCCTATCTTGTGCATGGAATGTTAATAGGCAGGAAGTCGGAGGATTTTTTCTCTAGGGAAATGAATGAGCCCAAGAGAAAAGAACCAGCGTTAATGGCCTTTGGGAGTTTTCCAACAAAGCATTTCCCATCTGATCACCCTACAGGGAAACGAAAAAGTCAAAAGTTCTCATCTATTCACATGAAGCTTCCAAACAAAGATTTTAGAATCTCACTTTTAAATAGGAATAATCAATTGAGAATTAGTAGACACCTCAGGCATACCTATGACATGAAAGACAGGGCAGCACTGGACTGCCCAATAGCAGCAGCCCCAGAAGGTTAAAGACAATGGAGTGATGCCTTCAGGATGCTGGGAAGTTATCTCAAAACTGGAATTTCATACTCTATGGTTTAAATATAGATAGAATAAAGACATCTTCAAATATTATAAGGTCTCAAAAATTTAAGTTTCATATACTGTTTCACGAAAAGCTGCTGGATGATGTTCTTCACCGAAATAAGTCAATTAATAAAGAAACGGGAAGAGAGACATTCATGAAATAGGGAATCCTGCAAGAGGGAGGAGAAAGAATCCCTAGGATTTCCTGATGGGGAAAATCCCAGGGCAATGGTGCAGCAGTCCTCCAGAGAAGCAGACCAAACCTGTGCAAGAAGACAGAGGGCCCCAAAAAAGATGTTTATTTGAGGGTGGATGGGGTAGGGGATATGGGTGAATGTGAGCCACCATACTGTTTGAACACTTCGAAGTAGATTTTTAATTTGTTTTTATTTAGTTAGTTTTTTGAGACAGGTTCTCACTCTGTTGCCCAGACTGCAGTGCAATGGTGCGATCCTGGCTCACTGCAACCTTCGCCTCCTGGGCTCAAGCCATCCCTTCATCTTGGCCTCCAGAGTAGCTGGGACTACAGGTGCACATCACCACACCTAGCTAAGTGTTTTTTTTTTTTTTTTTTTTTTTTTTGTAGAGATGGAGTGTTGCCATGTTGGCCCAGGCTGGTCTCAAACTCCTGGGCTCAAACAATCCACATGCCTTGGCCTCCCAAAGTGCTGGGATTACAGGCGTGAGCCACTGTGCCCAGCTTAAGATTTTTTGTTAAAATTCTCTTGGATATATTGAAGATGAAAGGTGCACAAAATGCTAAACAAGTGAAATACGGGGCAATTAATAACTCTAGGAAAAACGAACACAAGGAAATGTATTATAGCATGCAACATAGCTTCCTTGTAAACAACATCTACATGGACATAATTTTTAAGAACATACTATATTGATTTAACCAAAAAATAGTTATCTAATTATTAATATATTGAGAAGTCGAAGGAAATATATGGTAAAGTGTAGGTCTAGAAGAAAAATATAGGGGATCTAACGCTACATCTTCCACAGTGGAAAGTCAACTGATAGGTAAGAAGAAGTAGGAACTGAAAAACTAGTAATATGTGTTGCAAGTATTTTATTTAGAAAAAAAGATAGGATTGGGCACAGTGGTTCACACCTGTAATCTCAACACTTTGGGAAGCCAAGGTGGAAGGATTGCTTGAGCCCAGGAGTTTGAGGCTGCAGTGAACTGTGATCACACCACTGCACTCTAGTCTGGGTAGCAGAGTGACACCCTGTCTCTTAAAAAAAAAAAAAAAAAAGAAAAGAAAAAAGAAAGAAAGAAATTGAAAGTAGACAAAAGGAGAATAGGATAAATAAGTTAACAGTATATGCCAGCAACTGTTATTTTTGATGATAAGCTCAGTGATAATGCTTGGATTGTTAAGCCGTATACATGTGTTATTGACTCTTGTCTCTTGGGTTTTGCACCCTTATGTAGTCTCCCGCCACACTGAACAGGGTTGTATAACCAATAGGATATCATGGAAGCAACAGAATGTGGCTTCAGAGGCAGGATCACGAAAGATACAGTTCCATCTGTCTTGCTCTTTCTTTTTTGTTGTTGTTTTTGAGACGGAGTCTTGCTCTGTCACCCAGGCTAGAGTGCAGTGGTACCTTCTTGGCTCACTGCACCCTCCGCCTCCCAGGTTCAAGCAATTCTCCTGCCTCAGCCTCCCCAGTAGCTGGAATTACAGGTGCCTGCCACCACTCCTGGCTAATTTTTGTGTTTTTAGTAGAGACGGGGTTTCGCCATGTTGGCCAGGCTGGTCTCGAACTCCTGACCTCAGGTGACCTGCCCACTTCGGCTTCCCAAAGTGCTGAGATTACAGGTATGAGCCACCATGCCCAGCCTGTCTTTCTCTTTCTCTTGGATCTCCTACAAGAAGCCAGCTGCTATGCTTTAAGGACACTCAAGTAGCATGATGGCAAAGTCTATGTAGGAGGGACTGAGGCTTGCTGCCAAGACAGCCTTGCTAACCATGTGAGTGTAAACTAAAAATAAATCCTAAGCCCCTCAACTGACTGAACAATCCCCCTCTTGGCCAAAAGCACCCCGGAAAAACCTTAAAAACTAAATTTCCAGCCATGATGAGACAGGTCAGATACACCTTGTTATAACCTCTCCCTTTTGCTGTTTAGACACAATGACTAACTAGCATTAATGTTAAATAGTGATCATAAGACTGACAGAATGGACCCTTGGTGGTGTAAGATACTGAAATAGAAATTGGACCTAAGGTCATGCCAGGTAAGGGTTAAATCACGTGCCCCTGTGCTTAAAGAATAGACTTTGTTCTAACTGCTGCAAGGTTTTTCTTTTCCTCTAGCACCTAAACAAGCACTGGCCTCAAGATAAGCAATATTATAACAATTTAAAGCTCTTCCACTGCCAGACGCTGACTAACTGACCCCCTGTTCCACAAACCAAAGCTACAGCTTTGGACAAAAGACTAATGTCAGTACCTTTCTCCTGGTAAGAAGACCACTGACCACGGACCAGTTCTGGCTGGTTTACAGAGGCGGTGCACTTGAGGGCCTTCTGAAAAGCCCTTTTGATGCATGGGGCCTAACTGTAATGCATTCAAATGTGAAGTCCCAAGGTGAATGGCATTGGACATAAAATGCATGTTTGATCAATGTGCATGTGTTAGGACCACTGTCATGAATATTCATCGTTCTTCCTAAAACCTGTTGAGTAAATACTTCTCACCTGACCAACCCATTCAGTTTAAATTCCTGTCCTACCTCTCCCTGTTTTATATGGGTTATATAGAAAACAGCTAGAAGGGAACTTTAATAATGAAAGTACCTGGGTCGTGGGATTATAAGGATTATAAGTAAACATAGAAAGTGCCTGCTTTTAGAGCTTTGACTGGAGGCTATGCTTCCCACCCTCTCAAAATGGCCACCTTGCAGGCTATAACCCTATATAAGAAATAACGTCTCCTCTCCTTTCCAAATTTATAAATCGTGTGATTTCCAAGGTAACATGAGCCATTTTGGAAGCAGATCCTCCAGCCCCAGTCCAACCTTCAGAAGATTGCAGCCCCTACCAATATTTTGGCTGCAACTGCACCTGAGACCTGGATCGGCAAACACCAGTCCACACTGCTCTTGAATTCCTTAGCCGCAGAAGTAGTAAGATAACCAACTTTTTTTTTTTTAAAACTTCTTAGAAAACATTTCAAATGTTTCTATCAGGCCTCTGAGCCCAAGCTAAGCCATTATATCCCCCGTGACCTGCACATATACATCCCAGATGGCCTGAAGCAACTGAAGATCCACAAAAGAAGTGAAAATAGCTTTAACTGATGACATTCCACCATTGGGATTTGTTTCTGCCCCACCCTAACTGATCAATGTATTTTGTAATCTCCCCTACCCTTAAGAAGTTTCTTTGTAATCTCCCCCACTCTTAAGAAGGTTCTTTGTAATCTCCCCCACTCTTAAGAAGGTTCTTTGTAACTCTCCCCACCCTTGGGAATGTACTTTGTGAGATCCACCCCCTGCTTGCAAAACATTGCTCCTAACTCCACCGGAGCCTATCCCAAAACCTATAAGAACTAATGATAATCCCACCACCCTTTGCTGACTCTCTTTTCGGACTCAGCCCGCCTGCACCCAGGTGAAATGAACAGCCTTGTTTCTCACACAAAGCCTGTTTGGTGGACTCTTCAAACGGACGCATGAGACAGTTTCTTCAGTGTTGGTGTAACGTGTTACACAGAAAGTGGTAGCGACTCTAAGCAACAGTAGGATAGAGAAGCTGATTATGAAGGTGGAAGAAGTGACAGGACAAGGAATATTCTGGAACAGCCACAGTCCAGTGTGAGTGTGACTGGCCAGCAGGACAGGTGGCCCCCAGATGGGCTTGGGAGACCTGGGAATCCCTCCTGTGGAGTCCTGGAAATGCTATGTGTGTAGGGATTGGAGGGTGGGGATGAGAAGGCTAGACAGCCATGAACAGGAAATGTGAGGTACGACTTGTCTTGTGGTGGGACAGTACTGCACAGTGACACTGCTGGCTTCCCAGGTGAGCCGTGAAGAGGGCATTCAGGGCATATGTAAAACGGTTAGAAGGAAAATTTAATAACAAAGATATCTGGGTGGTGGGATTATAAGTAAACATTTATCTGCTTTCTTGTGCACTTCTAAACTTTCCATTTTCTGAAATAAGTTGGTGTTGGTTTTATAATCAAAATAAATTTACAAAATTAAATTTAAGTCTAGAAGCAGTTCAAGTTAAGGTGAAAAATCATCCTGCAAATATTTTCTTTTAATGCCAATCACCTAAATACATTGAAGCCACAATCAGGAATGTGTCCCTGATGTCTCTTAGTGAAGTGAATAGCTGCAGAACTGAGGGTTGGAGCCCTGGCTGCCTGGTAAGTGTAGGCCGATCAGGGGCTCAACTCAAAACGGGACTTACTGGCCGGGTGCGGTGGCTCACACCTGTAATCCCAGTACTTTGGGAGGCCAAAGCAGGCAGATCACCTGAGGTCAGGATTTCAAGAGCAGTCTGACCAACATGGAGAAACCCCGTCTCTATTAAAAATACAAAAAATTAGCCAGGTGTGGTGGCGCACACCTGTAATTCCAGCTACTTGGGAGGCTGAGGCAGGAGGATCACTTGAACCCAGGAGGCGGAGGTTGCAGTGAGCCGAAATGGCACCACTGTACTCCAGCCTGGGCAACAGAGTGAGACTCTGTCTCAAAAAAGAAAAAAAGGAGAAAAGGGCTGGGGGAGGGTATTACTGAGAGCACACAAGATGGCTTATAGATTTGAGGGATGAATTATTAACTAAACCTCAGGAGGGACACAGAACGAGACCACTCTGGTGTCTTAGGCACTGGAAATGGGGCCTCAGGCATCCATGGGGATCCCTTTCACTCAACCTGCCCCAATCTCCTTACTCAGCTCTGTGTGGATTCATTTTCTTCTTTCATTTTCTATGACTGGACCCAGAATCTCCTTTTTTCAAATCCAGGATTTGAGAATAAAGAGAGACTTGCCCCATTAGCTTTACCGGGAAAAAAAAAAAAGAAGAATCTTTTTTTTTTTTTTTTTTTTTTTGAGACGGAGTCTTGCTCCGTCGCCTGGGCTGGAGTGCGGTGGCCGATCTCGGCTCACTGCAAGCTCCGCCTCCCGGGTTTATGCCATTCTCCTGCCTCAGCCTCCCGAGTAGCTGAGACTACAGGCGCCCGCCACCTCGCCCGGCTAGTTTTTTGTATTTTTTAGTAGAGACAGGGTTTCACCGTGTTCGCCAGGATAGTCTCGATCTCCTGACCTCGTGATCCGCCCGTCTGGGCCTCCCAAAGTGCTGGGATTACAGGCTTGAGCCACCGCGCCCTGCCAAAAAAAAGGAAGAATCTTAACTGACTTGTTTCTGAACCAATCACTGAGCCCACGCTCAGGGGCATGGACTACCATGACAGCCACATGCCCATCCCTGTGGTCAAGGAGTGAGTGTGTCACCAGGTGCAGGCAAAGACAGGACACAGCACAGTGACTCCAGGGAAGCATGAAGTGCTATCCAAATGTGACTTACTATTAATATTAATTTTTAACTCTTTTAATACTCAGTTTCCTTACCTTTAAGATGGGGGATATATTTCCTACCTATTTTACAAGATTATTGGGGAGTTTAAGTGAGATAATAGATGTGGAGGTATTTATGAATTATGTAGTGTGTACAATAATTCTGTTTATTAATGATTAAAACATATTTCTTCACTTTTTGAGTGGAAGGTAAGCACAAAGAAAGGGTCATCAGACCATCGTAACACAAGGTTTCAGAGGGAAATGACAGCCTCTTCATGGGATGGCTACTTTCAAGATCTTGCAATTGCTAGAATACTTTCATTTCCTTCCTGACTTTACAAGAACATTGCAACCCGGATCTCTGGTGCAGCAAGGCCCTTGTGCAGCCCCTCTGCAATGCACTGGACACCTGTGCGGACGTGCCCACCGCATGCAGCTCTCTAAGGTCGCCAGCAGGTGCTGTCCTGTCGCCTTGCAGTCCAGGGAGGCGAGAGTCACTGCCCAGGCAGAGGGAGCCAGAGATGTGCTCCAGTTCATCTTCCTCGTTTTACTGGCAAAGACCATGGTATCCCTGTCCCCTCAGCCACCTCTGCATTAGTCTATAATTTCAGTGGACAGTCCTTGCAGGCCAACAGCTTCTATTATGGAATCTTGCTCAGTCTGTATGTAGGGTAGGCTGGACAATGCTGAGGATTTCATGACTCCAAGGGCAAATGTCAGCCACATCAGGTGGACTGGTGGGTTTCTCTCCATCCCTCACATGGACAGCTTTGAAGTGTTTCTACACTCTCCTTTGAGGGCCTCTGGTGGAACTAAGCTTCAGGTGCCCCGGGGGAACCCAGCACACCCTTTCCTGACTTTTCTCCCTCCTGGCCTCATTTCCTCATGCCTCACTTGTGCTTCCCGGAATCACCGCTTAAATAAGCCACTCATTCCCAAGTTCTTGTCTCAGAGTTTGCCTTTAGGGAACCCAAAGTAAGACACCCAGGGAGTGACACTTAGCTAGGGTTGGAGCTGGTACCAGAACCTAGGCCACTGGAACTCACTTTAAGTCGTAACTCAGAGCAAATGTGGGTGTGCAACGAGCTGCTCACAATCTTACCTTGGCAACCAAGCGACTGACCAACAGACCAAACAAACAACTAGCCAACCAACTAAACAAACAAGCAAGCAGCCAAATTACCAACTAAACAACCAAGCAAACAACCGACCAAACATAAACCAAAGAAATACAATCTGAACCTACCAAAATCTCTCTGTGAAAAACTGTAGAGACAAGTCGTGACTTCCAGCTTGATGGACATCAAATGCCAGTAAGTTGAACAGGCATGCTTATGACAACTAAGAGAGGAGCTCAAGTCACAGGGTGCCTTACTGTGTGCTTTCAGGGGGCCCCGTGGGTGGGCAGACCTTCAACAGTCTCCATGGTTCAGAGTCAGAGATCCAGGTTTAAAAGGCCAGAAACATAGTTTTATCCTTCCCCTTAGAGTTGATGACCGTCTCGGGGCAGGCTCACTGGCCAAATTCACTTGGCACCCATTGATAGGGCAAAGCATTCCTTAGATGAGAAGCCCTTGTAGGTGGAGAGTGCGGGCGGCCATTTACCCAGGATGCCCCGCGGAGTAAACAATACAAGGCATAGCTCTTATGTTAGAAAGCTGTGCTTTGAGCACAGAGTTGAAGCAGGCAAAATAAATGGTTACCAAGGGACAGTTCTATCCACCCAAAGCAGATTGAAAAATGCCCTTCTTGCACCTGGAGCATTTCTGGCTAAAGAACAAGGGTGTTCTGGAATGAGGACTCCCCTTCTGCCTGAGGCATGGACAGTGCACATTTGGACACTCTGCCTCCCTGCTCTTCAGCCTTCAAATGCAACTCACACCCATCCTGGTGTCAGTACGTCTTGTATTCTTATGTGGGGTTACCAAAATTGGTTCAGGCATGTGTTTTATTTGTATTTATTTATTTATTTGGAGATAGAGTTTCACTCTTGTTGCCCATGCTGAAGTGCAATGACGCAATCTCGACTCACTGTGACTTCCGCCTCCTGCGTGCAAGTGTTTCTGCCTCAGCCTCCTGAGTTGCTGGGATTACAGGCGGCCACACCATGCCTGGCTAATTTTTTATATTTTTGGTAGAGACGAGGTTTCACCGTGTTGGTCAGGCTGGTCTGAAACTCCTGACCTCAGGTAATCCACCTGCCTCGGCCTCCCAAAGTGCTGGAATTACAGGAATGAGCCACCGTGCCCAGCCTGGGCATGTGTTTTAAATTACACTTCAGTTCTACGGATATGAGCTGTTCACCCCTTTAGGTTTGGTGTCCTCCAGGCCTTTTAGGTAACATGTAGAAACTCTCTCTCGGGTTCAGCCTGCTCCTGCCGTCACTGGTGTGTTAGTTTTGCACAGATTTATCTCTCAAATGGTGCCCCTTCTCCAAATCCCAAGGGTTGGACTGTGCGGTCACCATGAATGCCTCTTGAAATCTTGCACTGAGTAAGAACTGTGTAGTAGAGAGGAACGACCGCAACTGGGAAGAGTGTAATGAGAAAGACTACCACGTGCAAACAATCTAACATCATGAAATGGATTCTTAACTCATCATTTAGCGGTGCCATGAACTGGAAAAAAGCTTTGTATCTTCATGTCTTCCTTAGTTCAAAAGAATGCCAAAGCTGCTGTGAAATGAAATGATGAGACCATTCACAACCACCTGAACTAATCGACTTGCTTTCCAGTGGATGTGTGTCTGATGGCTGATTTAGCTAATAACTGGATTATACAAATGCAACTTCTATAGAATCTTGTCACTATGACTACTGTTTAGACAGTGGAATCCAGAATCACAAGGTCTTATTTTCCAGAATAGCTGAATAACTGCAAGGCTGGATTTTTTTTTTTTTTTTTTTTTTTTTGGTCTAATGTCCTATGGGACAAAGCTACATTTTTGTACTTACCTGGAAGGGGAAGGCAAAGCAGTGGGCTCCTGGAATTGGAAACATACTGGGGGCATCACGGAAACTCACTACAACTGCCTATTTTGAAGTATTAGATGCAAAGTGATTTCTTTTTTTAAATTTAGAGATGGGATCTCCCTCTGCCGCCCACGCCAGAGTGCAATGGCGTGATCATGGCACACTACATCCTCGAACTCCTGAGCTCAAGTAATCATCCCACCTCGGCTTCCCGAGTAGCTGGGATTATAGGCACATGCCACTGCACCCGGCTCAAGGTAAAATTATGGGTAATCTTACTGTGTCTTAGACATGGAAAGGCCTGGATCTCTCTTCTTTTAAGGGTTCTTGGATGAGGAATTTGTTTTGCTCCTTTGGGGATGCTTCAGTTAAATTCAGTAGGAACAAATTGTGTCTTTGTAGAGTCATTCAGGCGTGCAGAGCACACGCATAAACACACACACATGAAAACATACACACACACGGCCAGAGTGATTTTCCGAGCTGCCTTTCCAAAGGAAACTGCATTTTAAAAGGTCGCATCCGGACTCAGCATCAATCAAAATGCCACACAGCAGCTGCACCTATTCAACCCCGCACAATACCTGCCAGCCGAGTCCTGTCTTCTGTGCGGAGCGTCTAATGGGAATTTCTGCCTGAATGGGAGCCCAGGGCAGAGGGCAGCAGAACGGTCAGCTGCGCCACGGAAAGACCAGCCTGGGAGTACAGGCAGCAGCTCCATCTGCAGGGAGCCGCAGAGCCTGTGAAATAAGAAAAGCAGGAGGGAAGGGTGGGGATTGGTTATGCTAGCAGGCCCTGGCTGAGTTGTGTGGGATTTTTTTTCTTCTTCTTCAAGAATGAATTGCATCCTTTGTGTCCATCTTCAAGGTGTCCTTAGGAGGCTGGTGCTGATGCCTGCAGCTCCATTGTAAAATACCAGCCAATATTACTATCCTGAATGGCCTTTTTCCTAGACCTGTGAGTCAGATTACCCACTCAGGAGGTTTTAAGGCCAGAGAAATAAAGGAAATCATGTGATTCTTTCAGTGATTTTATATATGCAGCACTTCCCTTTGAGGACGAGGGAGCGGCGAGTGAGAACATGACCCCCTACGTTCTCTGGAGCAGAGCAGTGTCCTTAATTAGACAGTGCCCAGAAATTCTTCTATGACAGAGTGTGTGTGTGTTTAATTTTCATTTTTTGAGACAGAGTTTCACTCTGTCGCCCAGGCTGGAGTGCAGTGGTGCAGTCTCGGCTCACTGCAACCTCTGCCTCCTGGGTTCAAGCGATTCTAATGTCTTAGCTTCCCGAGTAGCTGGGATTACAGGCGTACACCATCATATCTGGCTAATTTTTGTATTTTTAGTAGAGTCGGGGTTTTGCCATGTTGGCCAGGCTGGTCTTGAACTCCTGACCTCAGGTGATCTGCCCGCCTCAGCCTCCCAAAGTGTTGGGATTACAGGTGTGAGCCACCACACCCGGCCCAGAGTGTGTTTAACTGCCTTTATTTTAAAGTTGACCAGATAACTAGGCGCTAAATTTTCAACCCTTTAGAAACACCCAGACATTGTCGCTTAAATTAGCCTCTTTTTCTTTTTAAAGAAACATATTCAAGAGAGAAAATGATTTCCCTCAGACCCTTAATTTTTTTTTCATTTTCGCAGCTACATTTGGAATTGTCAAACCATTGATATGGGCGTTTAGGTCTAAGCCATACGTGGATTTCACAAACAATCTAACCGAAGAGCTACTGAACAACTTTGGCTGCATCTTCTTGGGTAATTTTTCAGAACTGCCAATTAAGCATGGTTAGTCCCCTTTTACAGATGGGGAAACAAGGTAATGAATTAATGGGGGAAAAAAAACTCACCGATTTACAAAGCTCATAAACGCAGAAGCCAGGATTTGACTCTAGCCTATCCTCCCCCACCCCCCATAACCCTTCCCTTTTGCCGGCTGCCTCCACTAAATTTGCAAGGTCCCTTGGCCACATGTAGCTTACTCTGTCTTAAATAAAATCCCTTTATGATCCCCAATAAAGCCTTGGGAAATGTGTGAATTTCCCCACACATGCTGGAGAATTTCCCCCACACATGCTGGAAGTGTATGAATTTCCCCACACATGCTGGAGAATTTCCCCCACACATGCTGGAAGTGTATGAATTTCCCCACACATGCTGGCCCAGCTCTCTAGCAAACCTACAACAGAGTGGTGTTTGTTGCTCAAAAAGAGGGATCTGCTTGGATGTTGGATACTGTGACCACGCAGAGCTGGCCGCGGGGGTTCCCATAAATCCACCCTCTTTAGCATTCTGAGACCAGCAGGGGGCGCTGACGAGCACCTTCTCCGTCTGCTTTCAGGAGGGCGGATTTCATACACAACATAAAGACCAGTCGATGCAACAGTAGGAAAAACAAGGATTTCCTCCATCCCGGTTAACCACATCCCGACACCCAGCCAGAGCCCAGATTGGGCTCTCTGGAGACCAGTGAGCTGCTGAGAGACCGCGTGCAGGGACCCAGAGCGTAGGCGACGTGGTGCAGTTGTTCAGAGCATACATTACAGTCAGATTCTCGCTTCATCTCCTCCTGGCTGTGTAAAATTTATGCACGTTATCCTGATATTTCTCAGCCCGACCTTCCTCCTCTGTACTACGAGGACCGCGTGGAATAATGAAGTGCTCAGCATAGGGCCTGGAAATCAATGAGAATTAGGGAATATGCGCTAGTGGAACTAGTGAGCATCATTCTCAAAAACAGATATTTACAAATCCTAGACGGTGAAAGAAATGGATAATAACCACGACCTCACTGTATCTCTGGGCAACACTGAGCAATAGGTAGCTTAGAAAGCGGTTCTGGCCGGGCACAGTGGCTCACACCTATCATCTCGGCACTTTAGGAGGCTAAGGCAGGAGGATCGCTTGAGGCCAGGAGTTTGAGACCAACCTGGGCAAACAGAATGAGACCTATCTCTACAACACAGTTTTTAAAAGTTAGCCAGGCTTGGTGGTGTGCACTTGTGGTCCCAGCTACTTGGGAGGCTGAGATGGGAGAATCTCTTAAACCCATGAGTTTGAGGTTGCAATGAGCTATGATTGCACTGCACTCCAGCCTGGGTGACAGAGCAAGACCCCATCTCAAAAAGAAACAAAACAAAACAAAACAAAACACCGCAGTTCTTATCACCTTCATCATTTCCTAAGCCCCATGTCACTGTCACAGTGACTAATGATCAACCTCAGGGAGCTCTGTTCACCTGAAAATAGACTAAAACACCATTCTTATCTTTCTAAAGCAGTGGAAGTCACTGTGCAAGATGTAAATATACAGGCAAATTACAGTCTCCCTCTAACTGTAGACAGAGTCCCTTGGAAAAATCTTCCCCTAGTGTAATAAATGTTTCAAATTAAGATGATAATGTAATAAATGTTTCAAATTAAGATGGGAATGACCTCCATATCATAATAGAGGGTTCTGGGAACTGACTGTCTGGATCTGAACCCTAGTCTAAGTACTCACCTATGTGACCTTGGGCAAGTTACTCTGTTCCTCAGTTTGTAATTTATTAAATGGATAATAAAAGTATGTATCTCATAGCTACAAAGGCTAGATGAGTCGATGTGCGTAAACACCAAACACAGTGCCTAGTGCATAATAATGCCTGATATTATTTATTCAAGAAACAGTTGTTGAGGATGTACCATTAATATATCCCAAGTATTAAAAGAAATCAGTATTTAAAATCTGATTGTAATGCGATGTCATAAGTGATGCTTCTCACCTGGTATTGAAATTAGACAGTAAAGCCGATTATAAACAAAGTGCTAGAAGATCACATAGAAAGAAACAAATGTGTCTGAGCATCTGAGAGACATGCCATTGAAGCTGAAACTTCAGCTCTGTCTTAAAGATAAGTAGGAATTCCTTCACAAAGAAGGCGGTTATCTTAGGCGAATATTATTAGAGCAGAAATTGATTTGAATGGGCTCAAATAAAACGGCAAACTAAAATGGGAAGTATGAAGGAAACACAGACAAACCCTCTCAGGATTGTAGGAGGGGTCCAGGAAGCTGGGAAACTGCATCTGCCTCTTGGTTCTTCTGTCTACATCTCTTTGTTTGTCTGTTGTTGTTTTCTCTTTTTGTCTCCAAATTTATTTTTTAATTTAATTTTTTTTTTTTTTGAGACAGAGTCTCATTCTGTTGCCCAGGATGTAGTGTAGTGGCACCATCTTGGCTCACTACAACCTCCACCTCCCAGGTTCTAGCAATTCTCTGCCTCAGCCTCCCAAGTAGCTCAGATTACAGGTGCCCATCACCACGCCCAGCTAATTTTTGTATTTTTAGTAGAGACGGAGTTTCACCATCTTGGCCAGGCTTGTCTTGAACTCCTGACCTCGTGATCCACCCGCCTCTGCCTCCCAAAGTGCTGGGATTACAGGTGTGAACCACTGCGCCTGGCCTTTGCCTCTAACTCTTAACAGCCTCACAAAGGGTCCTCACCTCCCATTTGTCTTCAATCCACTGTAGTCCTATTTCGGCCCTGCCTCCCCATGTGGCATTGAAATTGTCCTCACTAATCTCCCTGGTATTTTCCTCTATGCCAACTCCAAGGAACACTTTTCAGCTGGTGTAGTGTAGCAAGTGAGGGCAGGAGGCATGTTTCTGACTTGTTTAAAAGCAATGCCAGAAAATTATTACAGATGTAAGAAATGGGGCTTATGAATGTAGCAAAATATTAGACATTCATCAATATTCTAATTTTAAAACTATCTTGCATTCCTGGGAAAACAATATATTTTTAAATTCATTGCTGGATTTTATGTGCCAATATTTAAATGTTCCGTCCTTTTCCATGTAAGATTGAAATGATCTGTTCTTTCAATGTTTGGTAGAATTTGACTGTAAAGCATCTGGGTCTATAATTGATTTTTAGCTGTAGATTTTATTTCTTAACCGATTATAGAATGATTAAGATTTTCAATTTTTTTTTTTAGTTACTTTTGATGAGCTGTATTTTTTATCCATTTCATCTAAGGTTTCAAATGTGTTAGCATGAAATTATTCTTATTTTATTTTATTTTATCTTATTTTATTTTTTGAGACAGAGTCTTGCTCTGTCACCCAGGCTGGAGTGCAGTGGTACTATCGTGGCTTACTGCACCTTCCACCTCCCAGGTTCAAACAATTCTCCTGCCTCAGCCTACTGAGTAGACTACAGGTTCCCGCCACAATGCCCAGCTAATTTTTGTATTTTTAGTAGAGACGGGGTTTCGCCATGTTGGCCAGGCTGGCCTTGAACTCCTGACCTCAGGTGATCCACCTGCCTTGGCCTCCCAAAGTGCTGGGATTGCAGACGTGAGCCACCGCACCCGGCCTTCATATCACATTTTAAATCTCTGTTGCATGTATTGTCATAGCCCTCTTTTATTATCAGCATTATTTATTTGTGCTTTCTTCCTTGTTTCCTTGATAAGTATTACCAGAGTTTGAGATATTTTAGTAGTATTTTAAGGAACCAATATTTAGCCTTATGATCCTTTCTATTGTATGATTGTTATATATTTTGTAAATTTTTGCCACCTTTACTATTTCCTTTCTTTTTGTTTTACTCTACTTTTTTTTTAACTTCTTAATTTAGATGTTTAGCTCATTTAATCTGAGCTTCTGTTCTATTCTTAGGTAAGCATTTAAGATAGTAAATGTCCTTCCAAGTTTTGTTTTTGCCATTCTAAAAATTTTTATTTGTGTTGCATTTGTTATGGCTCAGTCCTAAGTTTTAAAAATTTCCATTGCGGCGGCTTTCTTTGCCTCTGGGCTGTGTAGAAGTGTGTTTTTTGACATCCTTTATGTGCTGGAGATTTTTCTTGGTATCTTTTTTGTCATGGATTTAATTGTATTGTTGCCAGATGTGATCTGTATGATTCCAGTCATTTGAAATTTGTTGAAGTTTGCTCTACGACCTAGCCCATGGCTAGTTTTAAAAAACATTACATGTGGTTGAAAATGATATGTATGCTCTAATTTTTAGAGGTAATGTTCTTCATAAATTCATTAACTAACCCGGTATACTGATATGCTCTTCAAATCTACATCCTTAAAGATTTTTTTGGCCTGCTTGTTCTATCAATTACAAAGAGAGGTATAGCATAATTTCCACTATTGATGGTAGATTTGAAATTTTCTGCTCGTTCCTTTGTTAATTATTGCTTTATATTTATATATACATAAATATATTTTAGAGACGGAGTCTCCGTATGTTGCCCAGACTGGTATTGAGCTCCTGGGCTTAAGCAATGCTTCCACCTCAGCCTTCCAAAGTGCTGGAATTACAGGTGTGAGCCACCGTGTTGGGCCTTCTAAAATATATAATTAAAACTAATTTCACCTGTGTCTTCTTTTTAAATGTGGTTACTGGAATTCTTTCCTCCCTTCCTTCCTCCCTCCCTCCCTCCCTCCCTCCTTCCTTCCTTCCTTCCTTCCTTCCTTCCTTCCTTCCTTCCTTCCTTCCTTCCTTCCTTCCTACCTTGTTTCCTTCCTCTCTCTCTCTCTTTCTTTCCTTCTTTTTTTTTTTTTTTTGACAGAGTATCACTCTGTTGCCCAGGCAGGAATGCAGTGGTGTGATCTCAGCTCACTGCAGGCTCGACACCCCTGGACTCAGGTGATCCTTCCACCTCAGCCTCCCAAGTAACTGGAACTATAGGTGCATGCCACCACGCCCAGCTAATTTTTTTTTTTTTTTTTTTTTTTTTGTAAGAGGCGCAGTTTTGCCATGTTGCCCAGGCTGGTCTCAAACTCCTGGTCTCAAGCGATCCACATGCCTCAGCCTCCCAAAGTGCTAGGATTACAGGTGTGAGTCACCATACCCAGTGGGAAATCTTAAAATTGCATATGTGTCTTGCATTTATGTGTTTGTATATATGTAATCTAGCATTTTGTTTATGTAATGCTAGCGTTTTGTTTCTGTTGGATAGCACTGGTTTAGAGATTACATTGAATATTTTATTATAGTATTTAACTTAAAGTGTAAACTGAACAAAAATCTTTACTTCTTCCTGAACAATAGAAATATCAGAATGATTTAATGAAGCTCAAGGTGGTCTCAAATTCCTAGCTCAAGCAATTCTCCTGCCTTGGCCTCCCAAAGTGCTGGAATTACAGGGATGAGCCACCACGTCTGACAGATAAACTATAATCTTAAAAAATTTGGTGGATGTGACAGGGTATCTCCATAGATGCAAACAAAATAGTAATAATATTAATATCCATTCATTATTTTTAAAATAATTATTAGCAAGCTAGGAGTAAAAGAGACTTCCTTAGCCTGATTTTTAAAAAGCATCTGCAAAACACTTACAGCAAACATAATACTTAAAAGTGAAATATTGAACTCATCTTGTTAAGATCAGGAACAAAGTAACAGCACAACTGATATCACTTCTTTGCCAGAGCAGTAAAACAAAGGGGAAAATACGGATTGGAAAGGGAGAAACAAAATTGTCATTACTTGAGCATATCATTGCCTATGTAGAAAACCCCAAAGAATCTACAGGTACATTATCAAAATTAATAAGAGATTTGGCAGGGTGCGGTCGCTCACGCCTGGAATCCCAGCACTTTGGGAGGCCGAGGTGGGCGGATCACCTGAGGTCGGTAGCTCAAGACCAGCCTGACCAACATGGAGAAACCCTGTCTCTACTAAAAATACAAAACTAGCCAGGCATGGTGGCACATGCCTGTAATCCCAGCTACTTGGGAGTCTAAGGCAGGAGAATTGCTTGAACCCGGGAGGCAGAGGTTGTGGTGAGTCTACATGGCTCCATTGCACTCCAGCCTGGGCAACAAGACCAAAACTCTGTCTCAAAAAAAAAAAAAAAAAGAAAGAAAGAAAGAAAGAAAGAGAGATTTTAGGTTAGGTGCGGTGGCTCATGCCTGTAATTCCAGCACTTTGGGATGCTGAGGCAGGGGATCATTTGAAGCCAGGAGTTTGAAACCAGCCTGGGCATATAGTGAGACCTCATTTCTACAAAACAACAATTAGCTGGGTATGGTGGCCCACACGTGTGGTCCTAGCTACTCGGGAGGCTGATGAGGAAGGAGATCACTTGAGCCCAGGACCTCAAGGTTACAGTGAGCTCTAATCCATCCTGGGAGACAGCGTGAGACCCTATCGCAAAACAAAAACCAAAAAACTATATGGCTAAATAAAAAATCAATATTTTGACTGCATTTCAATTGCATTTCTATATACCTACTTTAATTGGTTATAAAAGGTAATTTTGAAAAAGAGCTATACTAGCAACAGAAACGTAAAATGCCTAGGAACAAATCTAATATTCAAGTCCCCTTTATGGAGACAAAGGATAAAACTTTAATGAAAAACATGAAAGATAGCCTAAGCAAATGAAAAATATTCCATATTCCTAAATAGGTAGGCTCAATATCTTAAAATGTAATTTCTCTTCCAATCTGTATTTTAATGCAATTCCAATGAAAATCCCAATGCAGTTGTTTCTTTTGCTGCTGTTGCTTCTTCATCTTCTTTGTTGCCACTTTTTCCTCCTTGTCCTCTTCCTCCTTCTTTTTAAATAAAACCTAAAACCCTTTTTCCTGAAATTTATAAGGATGAAAAAAGGGTCAAGAATAGTCATGACACTCCTTAAAAGAACAAGGTAGAGAGACCTGCCTATGAAATATAATAAGTAAGTTATAATTTTCCAAGCTATAATAAAGACAGCATAGTACTGGCACAAGATATGCCCACTGAACAATAAACACAATGGAGGACCTAGGAATAGACCCATGCATATGTATATTTCATTTAGGACAAATGTAGAATTTCAGGTGAGTGGGGGAAATGATGAAATCAAATCCCTACGTTATATTGTATACAAATATCAATTCCATATAAAGTCTAAAATGTGAAAGACAACACTATAAAACTTCTACAAGACAATATTTAGAACAAAAGGATGTTTTAAACGAGACACAAAAAATACAAATCATAAAGGAAAGATCAATACACTTGACTATATTAAAAATAAGAACTTCTGTCCATCAAGACACATCATGAAGAGAGTGAAAAGATAAGCCACAAACTGGTAGAAAACATTCACAACACAAACTGACAAAGGGTTAGTGATTAAAATCTATCAAGAACTTGAAAACAGAGCCAAAGCTTTGTCTTCGGAATGGAGGAGGATGGATCGTTGGCTTTAAAAAGAGAGATTAGAAGATTTGCTTTTTCAACCCATAGCTGCGACTTCTATGTTTAAAGATACCGAAACGGACACATCAACAAGTGTAAAGGGGGACTCTACACCAAAGAAACTGGACAAAACTGCAGATAAGAACTGAAAAGAAGAAAAATGAAATAATAATGAAAGCTGTTTTCTCACCTCTATAGATGTTCATTATGTACCTTACCGTTCCTATGCAACAGAACTTTTTCATATAGTATTATGGTACCAGTAAGTTGTGGCATTCTTTCAAGATCATTTAGAGTTGAAAGAAAAAGGAATTGAATATTTTATGCACACATACTATAAGCTTATTTATTTATTTATTTATTTTGAGACAGACTTTCGCTCTCATTACCCAGGTTGGAGTGCGAGGGCGCGATCTCGGCTCACCACAACATTTGTCTCCTGGGTTCAAGAGGTTCTCCTGCCTCAGCCTCCCGAGTAGCTGGGATTACAGGCTTGTGCCACCACACCCAGCTAATTTTTTGTATTTTTAGTAGAGATGGGGTTTCTCTATGTTGGTCAGATTTTGGTCTCAAACTCCCGACCTCAGGTGATCCGCCCACCTCGGCCTCCCAACATGCTGGGATTACAGGCCCTATGAGCTCTTTAAAAGCCAAAATTTCTTCCAGCTTTTCAAACTACAAATGAAAAAGTCACTGAAGCCTCTATCTAACAGAGTTAGCTGCCATTGCTTTGGCTGGAGAAGCCCACAAAATAGCTGAGAGTCTAAGAAAGTCTTGAACAGCTTACATTCCTGAATGCCCACTGGATGAAAAGTCAGTAAAATTCAAGGCAGTGCCACTTCAAATGTTGCTGGGACTCATTGAATTAAAGGTTTAGCTGCATATGTGAAGACCAAGTTAATATCTTATTTTCAGAAATTTCCTTTCGCCTTACAATTGAGCAAATCTATAGACATGGCTTGACTTGCTGTAACAGCACCAACTATTCTTCAAAGAGTAACTTATTTTATATGAATGTTCAGCAACAGATACAAATGGTGATAAATATTCAAAGGATTGAATAACTTTCTGAATCTCATGATTTATCTTGGAACTTTATTTTCATTTGCATCCTCGGTGCAGAAGCAGTGATGGATAAAACATAGATCAAGGCAGTGGCACGAAACTCTACCATTGGTCGTTGTCATGGTCTTCTTTCCCACCACATGCTTGTGGTTGAAAATAAAAGCCACTCTTAGTTAAGAATGTCCTGGATGAAGAAGACTAAAGACTATTAATTAATTAGTTAATTAATTTTTTTTGAGAGATGGAGTCTTGCTCTGCTGCGTAAGCTGGAGTGCAATGGCGCGATCTCGGCTCACTGCAACCTCTGCCTCCTGGGTTCAAGTGACTCTCCAGCCTCAGCTTCCCAAGTAGCTGGGACTATAGGCATGTGCCACCATGCCCAGCTAATTTTTGTATTTTTTTAGTAGAGACGGGGTTTCATTGTATGTTGGCCAGGTTGGTCTCGAACTCCTGACCTCAGATCATCCTCCCACTTCAGTCTCCCAAAGTGCTGGGATTACAGGCATGCGCCAGCATGCCCAGGTAATTTTTGTATTTTTTTTAGTAAAGACGGGGTTTCACTATATGTTGGCCAGGCTGGTCTGGAACTCCTGACCTCAGGAGTTTCGCCTACCTCGGCCTCCCAAAGTGTTGGGGTTACAGGCGTGAGCCACCGCACCCAGCCCAAGGCTATTAGTTTTTAGTGTGTCAACCCTTTAATAAGGATCTCTTTAATATTCCAAGCGGTGAAATGCGAAGTATCTATGAAGCATTGCTGCTGTATGCTGAGCTTGCAGAAAGCATGGATGACGGAGCTGAACCAGCTGCAGGGATCATCAATTTTGCTTGAAAGAACAACTGAAAGACAAACTAGAGTTGTTCATATGGACGTTTTCATGAAAATGAATAAAGTGAGCCTGTCAATGTTGCAATTGATAAAATTCAAGTTTTCAAGTGGAAATTAGAATTTTGGAAAACTTGTATCTGCTAAAACTTTTCCAGTGAGATTAGTAGTAAAATTAATGAATGTGGTTTTTTGATATTGTGTGAAATGTTGTTATTTGGAAATTCTGCACAATTCAGTGAAGAAATATTTTCCAGACTGCTAGTGGGTAAAAGAGCCATTGAAAGTGCAGTCTGAGGCCAGGCTTGGTGGCTCATGCCTGTAATGCCAACACTTTGGGAAGCTGAGGCGGGAGGATTGCTTGAGGTTAGGAGTTCAAGATCAGCCTGTGCAACATGGCAGGAACTCATCTCTGCTAAAAGTTTTAAAAATTAGCTGGGCATGGTGGTGCACAACTGTAGTCTGAGCTACTCAGGAGGCTGAGGCAGGAGGCTCACTCAAGCCCAAGAGGTCAAGGCTGTAGTAAGACGTGATTGTACAACTGCACTACAGCCTGGGCAACAGAGACCTTATCTCAAAAAACAAACAAACAAACAACAACAACAGAAAAACAAAAACAAAGTGCAGGATGACCGGTAGATTTTAATGTAAAAGTATATAAAAGCGCTGGGTGTGGTGGCTCACGCCTGTAATCCCAGCACTTTGGGATACCGAGGTGGGTGGATCACGAGGTCAGAAGTTCGAGACAAGTCTGGCCAACATAGTGAAACCCCGTCTCTACTAAAAATATAAAAAATTATCCGAGTGTGGTGGTGTGCACCTGTATTCCCAGCTGCTTGGGAGGCTGAGGCAGGAGAATCGCTTGAACCCGGGGGGCGGAGGTTGCAGTGAGCTGAGATCGTGCCATTACACTGCAGCCCAGGTGACAGTGAGAGACTCTGTCTCAAACAAACAAACAAACAAACAAAAAAGTATATGAAAGTTTCATTGATAAAATTTCAGATTCCACATTGCAACTAGCCTTTAAAAACTACCTCTTGTTGAGTTTTGATGTAGAATCAAAGAAGAAAATCCTCAGTATCTGAAAGGCTATTGAACTCCACTTTCTAACTACATGTCTGTGCAAAGTAAAATTTTCTTTATATACTTCTACCAAAACAACTTATCAAAATACATTAAATGCAGAAGCAGATATGACAGAGAAGTCAGTTGTTTTCCACTAAGCCAGACATTAAAGAGATGGGCAAGAACATAAAGCAGTGCAGTTCTTGTCATATTTCATTTTGTCTTGGAAAATACAGTTTTCTCATTTAAAAAAGTTTATTTGTGACCAGGCACAGTGACTCATGCCTGTAATCCCAGCACTTTGGGAGGCCGAGGCGGGCAGATCACCTGAGGTCAGGAGTTTGAGACCAGCCGGGCCAACATGGTGAAATCCCGTCTCTACTAAAAATACAAAAGAGAGTGGGAGCCAATATTCAACATTCTTAAAGAAAAGAATTTTCAACCCAGAATTTCATATCCAGCCAAACTAAGCTTCATAAGTGAAGGAGAAATAAAATCCTTTACAAACAAGCAATTGTTGAGAGATTTTGTCATCACCAGGCCTGCCTTACAAGAGCTCCTGAAGGAAGCACTAAACATGGAAAGGAACAACTGGTACCAGCCACTGAAAAAACATGCCAAATGGTAAAGACCATCGATGCTATGAAGAAACTGCGTCAATTAACTGGCAAAATAACCAGCTAGCATCATTATGGCAAGATCAAATTCACTCATAACAATATTAACCTTAAATGTAAATGGGCTAAATGTCCCAATTAAAAGACACAGACTGGTAAATTGTAGTCAAGACCCATCGGTGTGCTGTATTCAGGAGACCCATCTCACGTACAAAGACACACATAGGCTCAAAATAAAGGGATGGAGGAAGATCTACCAGGCAAATGGAAAGCAAACAAAAGCAGGGGTTGCAATCCTGGTATCTGATAAAACAGACTTTAAACCAACAAAGATCAAAAGAGACAAAGAAGGCCATTATATAATGGTAAAGGGATCAATTCAACAAGAAGAGCTAATTATCCTAAATATATATGCACCCAATACAGGAGCACACAGATTCATAAAGCAAGTCCTTAGAGACCTACAAAGAGACTTAGACCCCCACACAATAATAATGGGAGACTTTAACACCCCACTGTCAATATTAGACAGATCAATGAGACAGAAGATTAACAAGGATATCCAGGACTTGAACTCAGCTGTGGACCAAGCGGATCTAATAGACATCTACAGAACTCTCCACCACAAATCAACAGAATATACATTCTCAGCACTACATTGCACTTATTCTAAAATTGACCACATAATTGGAAGTAAAACACTCCTCAGCAAATATAAAAGAACAGAAATCACAACAAACTGTCTCTCAGATGACAGTGCAATCAAATTAGAACTCAGAATTAAGAATCTCACTCAAAACTGCACAACTACATGGAAATTGAACAACCCGCTCCTGAATGACTACTGGTTAAATAACGAACTGAAAAGAGAAATAAAGATGTTCTTTGAAACCGATAAGAACAAAGACACAATGTACCAGAATCTCTGGGACACATTTAAAGCAGTGTGTAGAGGGAAATTTATAGCGCTAAATGCCCACAAGAGAAAGCAGGAGAGATCTAAAATCGACACCCTAACATCACAATTAAAAGAACTAGAGTGGCAAATCTGATCACACCACTGCCCTGGTTAAAACCCTCAGTGACTTCCCAGTTAACTCTGTAACCCGGTTACAGTGTGGAGACTGAAATGAAATTGGAGTCAGAGTAAATGTGAATAAATCAGGTCTCAGAAAGTTGGAGTGATCCAGGCCCTGTTGGCTAGAGGCTGAGACTACGGTAGTGACAATAGGTGGAGACAAAGGAAGATTTAATCGAACCAGCAGGGTTTGGGGACAGGCTGAAAGCCAGGGAATGAGAATGCTGAAAATATATATATTTTTTTAAAGAGTAAAGATAACTCCTTGGTTCCGGGGCTGCACACCTCCACTGATAATGCTGCTATTTAGTGAGTTAAGAACAATAGAGGAGGATTGGGTTTGGGACCTGAGGTGCCTTTATACACCTAGGTAGCGATATCTAGTAGCCAGTGGGGTTAATGAATTTGGAGCTCAGAAGACATGTGTGAGTGGAAGACAGAGGCTACGGAGCATTCTGTGTGATAGTAACTGAAGCCGTGGGCATTGTGAGAAAGACCAGTGAGAGAGAGCAGAGTAGAAGGAGGCTTAGGAACAAGACTTAAGGAACTCTTAAAATTTCATGCTGAATATAGAGCACTGAGGCAAGAAGGTGAAGGTGTAATCACAGAAATAGGAGAAAACCCTTAGAGTAGGATGTTTGTTTCCACTACAGGAGAAGGAAGTATTTAAAGAAGGAGGAGGAGGTCGGGCCAGGCGCAGCGGCTCACGCCTATAATCCCAGCACTTTTGGAGGCCGAGGAGGGTGGATCACCTGAGGTCAGGAGTTTGAGACCAGCCTGACCAACATGGAGAAACTCTGTCTCTGCTACAAATACAAAATCAACTGGGTGTGGTGATGCATGCCTGTGGTCCTGGCTACTCGGGAGGCTAAGGCAGGAGAATCGCTTGAACCAGAGAGGCGGAGGTTGCAGTGAGCCAATATTGCTCCATTGCACTCCAACCTGGGCAACAAAAGCGAAACTCCGTCTCAAAAAAAAAAAAAAAAAAAAAAGAAGGAGGAGGAAGTCATTGCTGAAGGTCAACCAAGATAAGCACTAAATACCCCTTTTGGGGGTGGTGCGATGGAGTTCATTGGCGGCCTTAGGACACTCCATGTTGTAGTGTGATGGGCTAGAGGCCAGGTTGGAATGAGGGAGAATAGTGTGAGAAGTGAGATATAGGAATATCGCGTGTACACAGAGCTTCTAAGACACATGACAGCGAAGAGAAGAGAAAATAGAGAATAGGGCAGTAGCTAGAAGGGAAAGTGAAGTGGAAGAAAGATGTCGTTTTTAGATGGGAAAAACCTGAGGATGTTTCAGGACAATGAAAGGGATCCAAAAGAAAGGAGAAATACAAGACACATGAGAGATGAGATTAAAGTTATATTGTAAGTTTTTGTAGAGAGTGGGGAAAGAGGGACCCAGCACCCCCACTACAGAATGTCCTTCTAGGATGAAAGAAGCTTGCAGGGACTCACCCATCCTGTTTCTTGGGATCTGTCAAAACGTAGATTGGGTAAAACTGGTACTAGTGGCCGGGCGCGGTGGCTCACACCTGTAATCCCAGCACTTTGGGAGGCTGAGGTGGGCAGATTATGAGGTCAGGAGATCGAGACCATCCTGACTAACATGGTGAAACTCCATCTCTAATAAAAATATATAAAATTAGCCGGGCATGGTGGAGGGTGCCTGTAGTCCCAGCTGTTCAGGAGGCTAAGGCAGGAGAATGGTGTGAACCCGGGAGGCGGAGCATGCAGTGAGCCCAGATCGCACCACTGCACTCAAGCCTGGGCGACAGAGCGAGACTCCATCTCAAAAAAATTAAAAAATGATATTAGTTCAGGATTGACATTTAAATTCATAGAGTTTGACTTTATAATCAGTCCCAGTTCAGGGAATCAAACATAGAAAATGGTAAAATTAATCATAGTACACGTGTAACTAAATGTAACAGCCATAGAAAAAGATGTTCTAAAGAATATAATGTTAAGTCCAGAAAAAAAACAAATATACAGTATATTCTTTACTGTATATTAAAATATAAGTTTTTATAAATACTGTATGTGTACATTGTGTGTATATGTATGTGCGTGTATCACGCATGGTCACAAATTCATGATACTAGCACTCCACTAGCTTCTACAGCCTCCTGATGTGGCCCGCTGTCATTCAAAGTCAATGCCCTTCATTCCTTCTTATCCTCCTGCCTTGCTGGGATGCACACAAAAGAATTTGTTCGCACTAAGGTAGGAAGAGTTAACGCAAATGACAATGGCATTTATCCATTCCAGTTAATCCTCCTACAGCCATACACTGTTCATTTCTACATGTACAAGTGATGGAATCCTAAATTGAATCCATTAGGGAAGACCCAGGGTCCCTACAGTCTCAGTTTCCTTGGTGGTGTCTCCCTCAGCCAAGGTCCACTCCTCTTCTGCCCATCTCATGGCTCAGCCTCAATGGGGGCCTGGATCCCAGCCACAGAGATTCCAGCCTGGTGGGGGATCTTCCTAGGGTGAGGCCTGGACATCAGGGGGTTAAGGCTTCCAAGGGGGCTCTGGAGTGCAGCCAAGGTTGAGAGCACCACTTTGGTCTTTTGGGTAAGTTGCAGTCACACAAACACACAGATGTGACTTCTCCAGGAGTTTATGATACGGTGCCAGTGACAATGGTGCACCTTCCCCCTGAAATTCCCCTATCCCTCCAGACCTAGACTTGCCGCTACTCTGAAGCCCTAAACTCCGCCATTGTCCTCTGTCTTCATGTGCTAGGGCTGCCATAACAAAGTTTCACATGCAAGGTGGCTTCAACAACAGAAATTTATGTTCTCACAGTTCCAGAGGCTGGAAGTCCAAGAACAAGGTGTCAGCAGGGGTGGTTTCTCCTGAGGCCTCTCTCCTTGGCTTGCAGATGGCTGTCTTCCCGTGTCCTCATGGTCTTCCCTCCATGTGCCTCTGTGTCATCTCCTCTTCTTGCAAGGACAGCAGTCATATTAGATTAGGACCCACCCTGATGACCTCATTTTTCCTTAATTACCTCTTTAAAGACCGTATCTCCAAATACAGTGGCATGCTGAGGTACTAGAGGTTAGGACTTCAACATCTGGATTTAGGAGGGTCACAGTTCAGCCCATGGCACTACACTACACCACGTGGTGCTATGTGTTCACAGCTTGTCTCCCTCATTAAGCTAGATTGTGGAATCCTCAAGGGCAGAAGCACATTAGCTCTTCTTCGTATTTCCATTATCCAGCAGGGTAGCACAGCCTCACACTATCCAAGTGGATAATCGGGAAGCACTGTGGAAGTGCCTGCATGTTGGAGAAGGAGGCATGGTTTGCGTGGGGACTTCCGTTGGTCTCTGGAGACCTTGCTGATGAGAGAAGGAGCTGGCTTTAGTAGCCCCTGTGGCACTGCTTTACCCTTGAGTTTGTGAAGTTTTAGAGAGGGATGTCAGAAAAGCAAACATTTAGAGAGCGTCTGAGTTTTAAAAATCCTATTTATTTACAGTGATTCACATAAAATATTCTTTTAAAAGGGACAACTGTTTCTTCTTCTTTAAAATGATTATTGGGACATAATGAATCACAGAAATGGACTCTAATTGTGTCATCCCGAAAGGATGATGTATAACATCTGACAAGAAGAAGGCTTTTTGTCATTGATTAGGGGGCGGGATAAAGTCCCAAAGCCATTTTCTTCCTCTCAAATTGCACTTCTACCCTTTGGAAAATTGTAAACCACTCTGAGGTTCCAGGATACCAAGAGGCCCTGCAATGGGACACAGGTTTCTCAGGTTATATCCCGGTTTTGACTCTTGTTTGGCTTTTCATTTCAGATCACTGAATGCCAAAGCTGGAAACCTAGATTCCTCATTGCTAAGGAATCAGGGGGGTCCCAGGGTGGGTGAGTGGTTGCAAACAGGGAGATCATCTGGGATCCTGATTCTCAGACTGAGATTCTTTTACCTGCCTTCTAGTTCCCCCACCACACAGTCCTCAGTCATTGCATTAAAACCTTTCTGGAACAGCTGGAAAGTTGAGTAAGTAAAAAAGTAAAGCTGGAAGTTGAGTAAGTAAAAATTCAGGCATCTAATAGACAGACACGGTAGTTAAAATATTCCTAGTCTGTTGATGGTTAGTCCTCCAGGTAGGCCAACCTGAGTTACATAAATGAGGGAAGTGTTCTTTGGACAATGGAAAACTGGCAACATTGAGTTACGTTATTTAAAGAGAAAGTAAAAGCGTCTGTGGCCTTGCCTTCATCTGATAACATCTTTGTCCTGAAATCACTTTTAGGAGCAGCTTCAGTTAATCTACCTATCACGGAACATAAGGCACACCTAAATGTCTGGCTCATGTCCAGGTTCGGAAAAGCTTTAAGGAAGCTTAAGGAAGACCTGACTTCACCCGGAAAAATACGGTTAAACCTCCTTAGCCTTACTCTCTCAAGTGGATTTACTGGCAGATGAACTTGAACGACCCTGAGGAGCACTTTTCTGATGTCTCAGCCCTGAAGGCGTCGAATCCTGACCTGGGTTGAGAGAATCGCATGTGGGAAACAGCATTGCAGTTCCATGCTGTGTTCCTCAAAGGTTCCGCATGCACCACGGTGTACCGACACTGTGCACTGATACTGTACTGGGTGTGCTGGGGAATGGCAGGTGCAGGTGCTGTTCTCCCAGACCTCAGAGACCAGTGCACAGGTGAATATAGCCCTGTCGTCACCCCAGACAGTTTTTGTAGGCCTGGGCTGCCTCTTGGTCATATTTACCCAGCACAGCTCAAAATAACCGGGCGCCAAAGCATTTGCTTGTGAGAGATGATAGTCCCCTATTGAAAAATCACTAAGGGCCCTGTCTTAGTCCATTCAGGCTGCTATAACAGAATAGCATTGACTGGTGACTTATAAACAACAAGAATTTATTCCTCACTGTTCTGGAGGCTGAGAAGTCCAAGATCAAGGTGCCAGCAGACTCAGTTAGAACACAGTTGATTCATTGAGTGTAGGGGTGAGAGACTTAACCCTTGCCTGGCCTGGCCTTCGGTCCTGTTGATAATTTGGTATCTTATTGTCACAGAGAGTCAGTTTTGTCAGTCTTATGACCTCTATTTTAACATGAATGCAGGTCAGTTGCTGTGTCTAAACCTTAAGAGGGAGGAGGTATAACGAGGAGTGTCTTACCTCTTGTCTCATCATGGCTGAAAACTCAGTTTTTAAGGTTTTTTCCTGGGGTCCCCTTGGCCCAGAGGGAATCCATTCAGTCAGTGGAGGACTTAGGATTTTATTTTTTATTTACACTACCACTGGGGTTTCTAAACAAACCTGAATGGACCATCAAGAGTGTCCAGGGGAGTCTATGAATTGGGGGCACCTAGAGTGGATTCTCAGGACAATTCCTCCTGTTCCCAGAAGGATCCAGACACACCATCCTCCCATTTCCCGCCCAGCGATTGAACTTCTGTACAGAAATTCAACGACTCTTGCAAAGCTTGATTTATGAGTCCAGGGAAAGGAGGTTAGAATGCAGCAAAGAGAGTACTGATAATGTTGAGCCTTCATCATTTCATTAAAGTTATTGTAATGTTATTAAAATTATTATTTCATTAAAACGAGACAAATTCTGCCGGGAGCCTTACAAGCTTGGGGACCCAGTTGCTTGCTTGTCTCTAGGACAGGATGTGACCCGGAAGCAGTCCATCCCATCACAGGCTTACAGTGCACACACTTAATACACACCCTTGTTGCCCTCAGGCATTCCTGTGACAGCTGGCTCAGTCTCAACAGGGTTCTGGGTCCTTCTTGCCCTCTGTAGGGTGTTAGTATACCTTCAGAGCAGTCAGAGGCACACTTTTCCCTTTTATATCGATGAAAACACCTTTCCAAAAATTGTAACAGTGAGAAAATTATAGCAGTGGAAGAGAGCTGACGTAACTAACTCCATCTTGCTTTTAACCTCCAACTGCCATTGGTCATTCCTGGGCATGGGCTGAACTAACTTGGGAGAAATTAACTTGGAAGAAATTTAGTTTATAGTGTAAATGATCACCCTTCCTAAAACTAAACTGCCTTTATAAAGCAAATAAAAGGTCATAAGTTTAAGAGGAAGAGAGGAGCCTGAATTCTGCTAAGATGCAGGCATACACAGTTACCAGCCATTATTCCAGAGGTCACAATATCTGCAACTTCCCCAATTACTTCTGTAATTAATATCACTATTATAGAACCTAAGATTGACCTTTTAAGATGTCTCTTCAGACTTTTGCTTTTCTGACAACCAGATGACTCCACTTGGACCAGCAGCTCCTCTGTGGGCCCCTACAACGAAGCAGACTCAGTGCATGAGGACCGTTTTCCACACCCCTATGATTGCATCCCCAGCCAATCAGCTGCACCCATTTCCTGCCCACCAAACTATCCTTGAAAAACCCTAGCCTCTGAAGTTTCCAAGTGACTGATGTGAGTGATAATAAAACTCTGGTCTCCCATTTAGCCAGCTCTATGTGAATTAAACTTTCTCTACTGCAATTCCCCTGTCTTGATAAATCAGCTTTATCTGGGCAGTGGGTAAGATGAACCCACTGGGCGGTTACAGTGACACTTTCTTTTTTTCTTTTCTTTTTTTTTGAGACACAGTTTCACTCTTGTCACCCAGACCGGAGTGCAATGTGCGTGATCTTGGCTCACTGCAACCTCTGCCTCCCAGGTTCAAGTGATTCTCCTCTCTCAGCCTCCTGAGTAGCTGGGATTACAGGCACCCGACACCAGGCCTGGCTAATTTTTGCGTTTTTAGTAGAGACGGGGTTTCATCATGTTGGTCAGGCTGGTCTCAAACTCCTGACCTCAGGCAATCCACCGGCCTTGGCCTCGCAAAGTGCTGGGATTACAGGCGTGAGCCACCGTGCCTGGCTTACAGTAACACTTTCTGCAGTGAGCAACGACTTAACATATTTTCCTTCTCCACTGTTTATTTTGTCTCCCCTCACCATCTTCCCTGTGCTCCCAGCCTGTTCCCCTTTTCCTGTCCTGCATTAGTAAGGATTCACAAGTGTTGACGCATGACACGGGGTGGAATTAGGATGCAGTCTGTGTAGACAGAGTAGGAATGGCAGAAGTTGCCAGTTCTTTGCATCCAGCACCAGTGGTTCCCTGAGGTAAGGCTGAGAAGAGCTGAGAGAGAACTGAATTGCCTGTCTGATGGATCTCATACTCCTAACCCACTGGGAAAGCAGCACGTTTGGCAGCTGTCTTGGCACATCTGGAGGTGGGTGGAGGAGTGAACAGGTGGCTGATTTGTGACTGCTTTTTTCTACTCATGGTAATTTCCAGGATGCTTGTAATGGGCATTTGTTGGTTTTGACACCCAGCTTCTCACCCCTTTGAGGCATGTGGACGTTTGCTGTTTCTCCGCAGCCCCTCTGGTGTGTGCTGTCTCAGTAAGAATCTAAAGGCAGGTGCCCTTCTCCCCCACGGTGGCTGAGAGCCCAGGAGGCTGCCTGGTGGGCCCTCCTCTCCCCTCCACAGTATAGACTCCTGAAAGGGGTGATGTGCTGATGGGGTGATGTGCTGATGGAGACAGTCTGAGTTCTTCACTTCCAGCAGCAGAGAAAGATGAGCAAGCCTTCCCGCCAAGACCTTCGAGGATACTTGATTCCACACCTGCTTCCTCAGCCTCTCCTGTGATCTCATCAGATCTGCTGTTGTGTTATAAGAAATATATTTGGTCTTTGTTCACAGTTCCTGGCACAGAATGCTGAAAACCCTTGGAATTTCCTGAGTGATAAGAATGGCTTTTGTTATTCATAAGGAGCTCCCCTTTTTAATTGACACATAATAATTATGCTTATTTATGGGGTGGAGGAGATGTTTTCATACATGCGTAGAATGTGTAATGATCAAAGCGGGGTAATTAGCATATCCATCCCCTCAAACTAAATATCATTTATTTGTGTTGGGGACATCCCCAATGTTCTCTTCTAGCTATCTGAAGTATTTAATAAATTATTGTTAACTATAGTCATGCTACAGTGTGCTATTGAACACTAGAAGTATTCCTTCTGTCAAACTGTGATTTTCTATCCATTAGCCAGCCTCTCTTCATCCCTCTCCCACCTACCCTTCCCAGCCTCTGGTAACCATCATTCTACTCTCCACCTACACGGGATCAACTTTTTTAGGTCCCACATATGAGTGAGAACTTGCAATATTTGTCTTTCTGTGTCTGGCTCATTTCACTTAACATAATGACATCCAGTTTCTTCCATGTTGCTGCAAATGACAGTTCCTTTTTTTTTTTTGGAGATGAAGTCTTGCTCTGTCGCCCAGGTTGGAGTGCCGTGGCGCAATCTTGGCTCACTGCAAGCTCTGCCTCCCGAGTTCACACCATTCTCCTGCCTCAGTCTCCTGAGTAGCTGGGACTACAGGCACCCACCACTATGCCTGGCTAATTTTTTGTATTTTGTTTAGTAGAGATGGGTTTCACCCTGTTAGCCAAGATGGTCTCGATCTTCTGACCTCGTGATCCGCCAACCTCGGCCTCCCAAGGTGCTAGGATTACAGGCATGAGCCACCGCGCCTGGCTGACAGAGTTTCGTTCTTTTTTATTGCTAAATAATATTCTATTGTGTATATACACCACATTTTCATTACCTATTCATCTACCGATGGATACTGCGGTTGCTTTCGTATCCTGGTTGTTGTGAGTAGCTCTGCAATAAACATGGTGTGCAGATATCTTTTAGACACACTGAGTTCATTTCTTTTGGGTATGTACCCAACAGGGGGCTGCTAGATCACATGGTGAATCTATTTGTAGTTTTCCTGAGGAACCTCTCCACACTGTTTTCCACAGCGGCTGTGCTGGTTTACAACAGAGTGCCTTTGACCATGCCTGAGTTTATGCGAATGGGGTGACTAGGGTGAGGCCCCTAGAAACCCTCAGAGTGGGCTGGGTTACCAAAAAATCAAGTGGGTCAACACTTTTGGCCCCACTCACTGGCCTCCAGGAAGGGGAGGAGCTGGAGATTAAACACTATTTCAAACTCTTGAATAAGATTTGATGAGCTGCTGTGCTGATAAATACATCAAGGTGTCGGGAGGGAGCAAGGTGCAGCTGGAGAGGCCATGGAAGCTCTGCGTGCACCCTCCACACCTTGCCTGATGCATCTGTTCCATCTGGCTGTTCCTGAGTTGTATGCTTTTTTTTTTTCCGTTTTTTTTTTTTTTTTTTTTTTTTTTTTTTTTTGAAACGAGGTCTTGCTTTGCCGCCCAGGCTGGAGTGCAATGGGTGTGATCTCAGCTCGCTGCAACCTCTGCCTCCCAGGTTCAAGTGATTCACCTGCCTCAGCCTCCTGAGTAGCTGGGATTACAGGTGCCTGCCACTACGCCTGGCTAATTTTTTTGTACTTTCAGTAGACACGGGGTTTCACCATGTGGGCCAGGCTGGTCACGAAGTCCTGACCTCAGGTGATCCACCCACCTCGGCCTCCCAAAGTGCAGGGATTACAGGTGTGAGCCACTGTGCCCGGCTGTATGCTTTTTTAAAACAAACAAACAAAAAACAAAAAAACAGTAATATTAAGAGTTCCTGAGTTACACGAGGTATTCTAACAAATCACTGAACTCGAGGAGAGGGTCATGGAGACCCCTGATTTACAGCCAGTAGGTCAGAAGTGCAGGAGGCCTGGGATTTGCAGCTGGCTTTGTCTGAGGTGGGGAGACGTCTTGTGACACTGAGCCCCTAACCTGTGAGGTCTGTGCTAACTTTGGGTAGTTTGTGTCAAAATTGAATTGAATTGTAGAACACCCACTAGTGTCTAGAAAAATCAGAAAATTGGTTGTGGTTTTGGAAAACACCCCAGCCCTACACACTTTCAATAAATCCTCTTTGCTTATTTGCCTGAGTTGGTTTCTTTGCTTTCAACCAAAGAACCTTAACTAATAAGCCTTTATTGAAATAAAAGCCTACCCAGAAGCTCAATAAATGCAGAAAGTAGAAGAAATTGTATCTGCTCTGTTGAAGCAGATGGAGAGCGTCAGTGCAGAGCTCCACTATGCCACATCCTCACTTCCTATGCCTGGGTGCCCTGGAGGGACTCCTGGGAGCATCGGGGGCTTCTGTGAACACTGTGTAAAAACGACTGTCGGCCGGGCACGGTGGCTCGCGCTTGCAACCCCAGCACTTTGGGAGGTGGAGATGGGCGGGTCACCTGAGCTCAGGAGTTTGAGACCAGCCTGGGCAACATGGAAAAACCCTGTCTCTACAAAAAATACAAAAATTAGCTGGGCATGGTAGTGTGCACCTATAGTCCCAGCTACTCAGGGGACAGAGGCAGGAGAATCGCTTGAACCCAAGAGATGGAGTTTGTAGTGAGCTGTGTTCACGCCACTGCATTCCAGCCTGTCTCAAAAAAAAAATATGTATATATATCCTAAGACACCCACCTAACTGAATGGACCTTTGCTTGACCATGGGAAGCCCAGAGTAACCTTGCAAACTGAGTTCTCAGCTGTGATGGGATAGAAGATCAGATGCACCTTGCTATACCCTCTCCCTCAATCCCTCAATAACTGCAATGAGGCTTTCTTCCCTGAGGGCTGAACAGAAACCAGCCCTTTCAAAAGACTCCACCACTGAGATGAACCAGCTGCTGGACACTGCCCCTCCTCTTTTGCCTGATAAGAGATCACCTTCCAAGGAGTGGCTTTGGCCAGTTTACGGAGAATGTGCAGTACAGGTTTTCATGCTCTCTGCTTCACCTTTTGATGTCAGAGGGCTGAAAACTGCCCCCTTGGATCATGCTAATGCTGCCTTTTTGTGCATGGGACCCATAAAGGGGCATGGAGCTCAATTGTGCAGTGTACACTGCTCTCTTTATGAATGTTCATGTCTCCTCCTATAGCTTATTAAATATGTATATTAGACCACCCTGCTCAGCTTAGACTCCTGTTCCCTTTGCCCTTCCCTTGAAGTGTTTGTTTCTGGCTTCTGGCTGGAGGCTACACTTCCCAGCCTGTTGGAATGGCCATCCTGCAGTCTGCAGCCCTTTATGAGAAATGAAGCTCTCCTTTCCAAACATGAACCTAGTTATTCTTCAGTTGACATGAGACACACCCAAAGACTACGTTTTCTCTCTCAGTGTAACATCTGTGATTAGAATGCTGCTGCCATCAAGAGTCCCAGCTTCTGTGACAGATGGAGGAATTGTATTTGACCTTAGGCCCCTCCAAATTTACCTAGGCAAGTACCTACTAGACATTCTGGCAATCTCCCTTGAAAGCCCTCCTCCTGCTGCTCTCTAGCCCTAGGGGTGTATGTTTTGAGTGGACAAACCGTTGCCTGTGTCAGCTTTATGTGTTCAGGTGGACTTGCAAAGGTCTGGTCTCTATAGCGATAGGGAAGGTTTATGGGTCTCCCTGGGCCTTGTTCCCCAAGAGTGGCTGTGGCCTTTGATCCAGCTCTTTCTGGCCAGGCTCTCCAGTCTTCACCAGCGTTCTCAGTACTCACAGCACCTACTTAGGTTCAGATGCATCGACATGTGTGGAGGGTGGGGTTGTCATCAGTAAACTGAGTTCTTTCCCAATTTTGCATCAGTGGCAAAGAAAGGACATCTAATTGGAAAAGGCAGCTGGGTTTTATTTATTGGCCAGAGAATGGAGTAGGGAAGCTCTCCTTCCAAAGGCATCCTTTCCCTGAGCAACAGGAGGCAGGGTTTTTAAGGACTGGGTGCGGAGTGAGAGAGGTATGTTAGCATGCGCAGGGTGGGACTCCAGACACATGGGCATGCTTCCTAAACATGCTTCTTCATACATTGCATATACACCAAATAGTGGTGACCTTCTCTTAGGGGAGGGGGTTTTTAGCATTATAACGCTCTGTTAATCAACTAAAGGCAAGAGGGGTTGCCTGTTGTAATTCGCACCGGTTTCTCCCGGATCTTATCTTCCTCTGGTATTTGGTCAGGGGTCAAGAAGCTCTGGCAGTATCCTAGGCCATCTGGTTTCTTTAAGCAACTGTGCCTATAGATAAAGGCACTAAAGAAAAGCAGTAGGGAAGTGAAACTTTCCCAGTTATTTCATCAGAGCTACCCTGCTAACAGGATGATGGGTGTGAAGGGTTACATTTACCCCATATGATAGTGTGGCTTTCACTTTGGGATGAGATGTCTGCAGTCTCACTGTCAGCCAGTGGTTGGAGGAGGACTCAAACCAAGATGGGTATGATTGTAAGGAGCTACTTTTCAAGCTGGTCCCTACATGTCCACGCCCATCCCAGCACCTCCCGGAAAAAAACAGTTCCTCTAGAAGAACTAATAACAACCACCTCCCCCTCAGACCCCAGCTGTTTTCTTTGTTCTTAGGCACAATAGTTGACCCACACCCTTTCCTCTTGGGTCCACTCCCCACGGTTGTAGGATTTTCTTCTGTTTCACCTTTGCACGCCCATTCTTCAGGGAGCTAGGGGCAGGGCAATCCTGGGGCTTTTTCTTTTCTTTTCTTTTCTTTTTAGACAGAGTCTCGCTCTGTCACCAGGCTGGAGTGCAGTGGCACGATCTCAGCTCACTGCAACCTCCGCCTCCCAGGTTCAAGCTATTCTCCTGCCTCGGCCTCCTAAGTAGCTGGGACTACAGGCACCCACCACCATGCCTGGCTAATTTTTGTATTTTTAGTAGAGACAGGGTTTCACCATGTTGGCCAGGATGGTCTCGATCTCCTGACCTTGTGATCTGCCTGCCTCGGCTTCCCAAAGTGCTGGGATTACAGGCACGAGCCACTGCACCAGGCCCTTGGGGGCTTTTTCTCCACAACTGGCCCCTTGCTGGGTGATAGGACAGATTATCAGAGGAAGAGAAACTCCCCAATAATCCTTGAGGGTGGTTCAGGGGTGACTGAAAAAGGTTGACACGACCTGGGCCCCAAATAGGAGAACAACTTGGCCTCCGAAATTAGTTAAGGATGTTAGCACTGACTAGAACAGAACACTGCTCCACCACGTCAGCTGGTAAGAGGACGTGTAGAGAGGATGGTCAGAGGGGTGCTCGATAAACATTCTTGCAGCCACCTCTTCACCTCTCATGCTACTTAACAATCTGTGGATGAATGATTTTTGTGACTTTGGGTGGGCCAAGGGCAATGTACCAGGATTCCTCCACATCACAGCACAACCCTGCTTTAAGGGACTGCAGTACTGGATAGAATTTATGGGCAAGATTGAGGTTAACAGACAATGTAGCAAGATGCTGAGCAGGAGAATGGATCTTGTATCTCTGAGTAGGGATGTTAAAGACAGTCTCTGCTCCCAAAGGAGGGAAGGAAGGGAGGAAAGGAAAGAAGGAAGGAGGGAAGGAGGGAGGCAGAAAGAAAGGAAGGGAGGGAGAGAGGGAGGGAGGGAGGTACAGAGGGAGAGGAAAAAGAAGAAAAAGAAAAGAAGGTCGGGCACGGTGCTCACACCTGTAATTGCAGCACTTTTGGAGGCCAAGGCAGGCGGATCACCTGAGGTCAGGAGTTTGAGATCATCCTGGCCAACACGGAGAAACCCCATCTCTACTATAAATCCAAAAATCAGCCAGGTGTGGCGGCATGTGCCTGTAGTCTCAGCTACTCAGGAGGCTGAGGCAGGAGAATCACTTGAACCCAAGAGGTGGAGGTTGCAGTGAGCTGAGATTGCGCTACTGCACCCCAGCCTGGGCTCTGTCAAACAAACAGAAAGAAAGAAAGAAAGAAAGAAAGAAAGAAAGAAAGAAAGAAAGAAAGAAAGAAAGAAAGAAAGAAAGAAAGAAAGAGAGAGAGAGAGAGAGAGAGAGAGAGAGAGAAAGAAAGAAAGGAAGGAAGGAAGGAAGGAAGGAAGGAAGGAAGGAAGGAAGGAAGGAAGAGAGAAAGAAAAAAGAAAGCAATCCAAAGTTAGAAACCATATAGAGGAGAAAATATGTTAGAATCTAGGGAACCATAATTATATAGGTCTTTTTCAAAATCAACTCACTAGATTTTTCTGTAGGAAACAAATTCAAAGAGAGGAGAGCAAGCAAATTAAATTTCCTTCCTGCTTTCTTCTGAAAGGACCTTAATCTCACCATGGCAGAAGATAAAGGGTTCGCTTTCAGCAAACACTGATTAGAGAAACTGCATTATTTTCACACAAGGGCCTGTGGACTGGCTCGAAGTGACTATCTTGGACATTTACCCCACATCCTGCCTCCCCTCTCCCCATCTCATCTGCCTTGGATGTCTGCCTTTCCCTGTTGCCAGCAATTACTTATAAATGGCTGCTAATATTGAAGTGCCAGGTTACCCAGTTTTAACCAAAGAAAATTCGGGCAGAAGGCAAGGCCTACTGCAAACACATTTGCTTTTATTTGTGGTCATTGTACAGATGGAGTTTCAGATTACTGTTTGCTGCCTTCCCTTGAAAGCAGCTTTGCCTTTTTCCTGGACTGAAGCATTGCATTCATTGTAATCACCGAAGATTTAAGGCAACTATTTGTAAGGCGGCATCCACTTTTATGGCCCATGTCATGAAAACATTGCAGGCTAGAATTCTCCACCCATATCCAGCCATTTGTTGCTTTATAGTCATATAGGGACATGAAATATTGCTTATCTGATGTATCGGTTTGCTCTGGCTGCCATAACAAAGAAGCACTGACTGGGTGGCTTTAACAACAGAAATGTAATGTCTCACGGTTCTGGAGGCTGGCAAGTCCCAGACCAATGTGTCGGCAGATGTATTTCCTTTTGAGGGTTCTCTCTTTGACTTGCTGATGGCTGTCTTCTCCCTGTGTCTGTCATTTCTCTGTAACTATCCAAATTTCCTCCTTTGTTTTGTGTGTGTATGTGTGCTTTTTGTTTTGTTGTGTTTTGTTTTTTTTGAGACAGAGTCTCACTCTATCACCCAGGCTGGAGTGCAGTGGTGCAATCTTGGCTCACTGCAACCTCTGCCTCCTGGGTTCAAGAGATTCTCCTGCCTCAGCCTCTTGAGTAGCAGGGATTACAGTTGCCTGCCACCACACCAGGCTAATTTTTGTATTTTTAGTAGAGATGGTGTGTCAAAAAGTTGGTCAGGCTGGTCTCGAACTCCTGACCTCGTGATCCACCTGCCTTAGCCTCCGAAAGTGCTGGGTTTACAGGCGTGAGCCACTGCACCATGCCAGGTTCAAATTTCCTCCTCTTAAAGAACATCAGTCATATTGGATTAGACCCCACCCTAGTGATCTCATTGTATCTTAATTGCCTCTTTAAAGACCCTAACTCCAAATAAGGTCACATGCTACATATGAGGTTTTGGGAGATATTGCTCAGTCTGTAACATTTGGGAAAATTTTTACTATTCTTTTGACTTTAGCCCTTTCAAAGAACATCCAAGAGTGCTGGGAAAAACCCTCGTTTGACCACTTCTGCATATGCCTGTTGAGGATTCTTTGGTCTGTTCAATGGGAAAATGCTATCTTAAGTATTATATATGGAATATTCTGTCTATGGTAAACCAGGGGATGTATTTTCTCATCTGATACTTATTTAATGATGTCATAGGGCTTCAGAAATGAATGCACGGAAGTGAGAAGTAAAAAATAAAAGATCCCCTAAGCACTTAAGATTTCTGTTAATAGAAATGCATGAAGAAGACCATTTAATGGGTTTCTTAGGCTCAGAGGTTGCCGCTTGTGCATCCGAATCAAGTGTTTGTCTTTGAGCAGCACATTCTTCCATGTCAGGTATATTTATTTTTTTGCTTTGTCCTTAATGAGACTGTTCTATTTAGGTTTAGAAGACCTTAGAGACAAAGGCTGTGAGTTAGAGTCATATAAGGTAGCATTATGATTATTCATTATGGTATATGAATTTCATGTTTTACCTATTTTATGAAGTAAGAAATTCCTAACCTTATTGAAGAAGAGACATCTGATTCAGGCCTGCACATGCTAATAGAGGATCAATTCCTTAGTCCATGGTCTAGGAAATCAGTAACCCAAAATGGTTCTGCCTCCACGGCTGAGCCAGTGTCCCCTGGCATATCATTATTAGCTTCTCTTCTCAATCCTCCTGGTTTCGTCTCCCCCAGCCAGGCTCCTGTCTCCCACATGTAATTCTCTAGCTGCTATCTCTCTTCCAAGCTTAGATCCTAGAGATTCCAGAATATAACACTTTTCTACTTAATTTTCTCACGGGTAACTTGAACTCAACATGACCCTAATGGAAACCATTGTCTTACTCCAAAATTTCCTCCTCCTCCGCCTGCATAGTCTCTATTTGATCACATCACCCCACCATGCATGTAGCTGCCTGGTCCAGAAATCTTGCAGTTATTTATTCTCCCTTTCCTCTCCTCCCTCCCATTCCGTTTTCCAGTTCCTGTGATTCTACTTCCCTAGGACCTCTTGAATACATGCCAGCCTCTCTTTCCTCATTGCGGCTCTCCTAGACTCTGGCCTCAGCAGTTCTGCACTGGGGTACTGAAAAACTAACTAGTGCAGGGCAGTATCAGGGTTAGTAGTCCATTTTCTGTTGCCTATAATGGAATTCCTGAAACTGGGTAATTTATAAAGAAAAGAAATGTATTTCTTACAGTTTTGGAGGCTAAGCAGTCCCAGGTCAAAGGGTTGCATCTGAGGAGGGTCTTCTTGCTGGTGGGGACTGTCTGCATTGTCTGGAGGTGGTGCGGGGTATCCCATGGTGAGTGGGCTAAGAACACTAGCTCAGGTCTCTCTTTCTCCTCTTTTTCTTTCTTTCTTTTTTTTTGAGACAGGGTCTCATCCTGTCATGGCTCACTACAGCCTCCACCTCCCAGGCTCAAGCAATTCTCCTGCCTTAGCTTCCTGAGTGGCTGGGACTACAGGCATGCACCATGATGCCTAGCTAACTTTTTGTATTTTTTGT